>NC_135813.1:3349355-3653158 GCF_964213995.1 Mustelus asterias | reverse complement strand
GTTGGGGGACAGCCCGTGGCTCCGCTCTCCCGGGGCTGGGACCTGCCGGCCGCCCACCTGCTGCCGCCGCTCCCGCCGACGCTGCGATTCCTTTTTAAAAAAATTTTCCCCGAATGGAATCTCTCGGCGGCTGTCAACAAACCGGGGCTCCACTTCCGGGTCACCGGGGCCGGCCTGTCAATCAGAGACCACTTCCGGGGGAACCCGGTCCGTCCCGCGGTAAACTCCGGGTAGAAACCAAAACCCACTGAAAATACAAACTAATCACCTCGGCATCGTTGTGGTTAATGATTTAAGTCTGTAATTAATAAACATTGTGATTGATTCGCCCACTTGTTATATTATTGGTGACTGCTATTTTCAACGGGGATCACATTTTAAATTTACGAAAGTTTCTTTGAATTAGTCGGTTTGGGAGCTCAAAAGGAAACATATTAAATGCACAATGTGAGCGCCAAGAGTTTTCATTGGTTGTTTTTTTGATTCAGTGAATCTCACTGAGGACGGACAATGATCTGATCCCCGGTCGGATCTATTTCCGGTAGCACCAACTTCCGGTAGCGCGCAGCCCGACGGGAATTAGGAAGTCAACATGTCGACTCTTGTACAAGAACAGGTGAGGAGAGAGAAACCCCCCCGGCCCCGCTTCCCCTTCCCCGGCAACTGCGGCTCGCCAGCCCCGCTTCCCCAGCAACTGCGGCTCGTCAGCCCCGCTTCCCCGGCAACTGCGGCTCGCCAGCCCCGCTTCCCCAGCAACTGCGGCTCGTCAGCCCCGCTTCCCCGGCAACTGCGGCTCGCCAGCCCCGCTTCCCCGGCAGCTGCGGCTCGCCAGCCCCGCTTCCCCAGCAACTGCGGCTCGCCAGCCCCGCTTCCCCGGCAACTGCGGCTCGCCAGCCCCGCTTCCCCGGCAACTGCGGCTCGCCAGCCCCGCTTCCCCGGCAGCTGCGGCTCGCCGGCCCCGCTTCCCCGGCAGCTGCGGCTCGCCAGCCCCGCTTCCCCGGCCGCCGGCCCCGCTTCCCCGGCCGCCGGCCCCGCTTCCCCGGCCGCCGGCCCCGCTTCCCCGGCCCCGCTTCCCCGGCAGTGACAGGCCGCGCCCGGAGTGCTCCCTCCTCCTGAGGACTCTCGCTGTCCGAGCGGAATATGGAGACAGCTCCAGGGTGGGTAAAGGGGACTGGATCAGGACAGACAGAGAGGGAGGGGTTTCGAGAGGGAGGGGAGTAAGGAGGCAAGAAGAGAGGGTAGTAAAGGGGAGGGGGAGAGAGTGTGTGGGGTTGTCTTGGGGTGGGATAGAGGGGTGTCTTTAAGTTTATCAATTAGTGTCACAAGTAGGCTTACCTTAACACTGCAATGAAGTTACTGTGAAAATCTCCTAGTCACCACACTCTGGCACCTGTTCGGGTACACTGAGGGAGAATTTAGCACGGCCAATGCATCCAACCAGCACGTCTTTGGATTGTGGGAGGAAACCCATGCAGACTCAGGAAGAATATGCACAGACAGTGACCCGAGGCTGGGAATTGAAACCGGGTCTCTGGCACTGAGAGGCAGCAGTGCTAACCACTGTGCTGCCTTGGGGGTGGCTTGGGGAGGGGGTGACGTGTGTGTGTGTGTGGGGGGGGGGGGGGGGGGGTTGAGAGGAGGGGGAGTAAGGGGGGCAGGAGAGTGGGCAGTTTGAGGAGGGGAGGGATTGTGGGTTGTGAGGAGATTAAGGAGAGGGAGGGGAGGAGAAGATGTGGAGTGGGGAAGGGGTGAAGGTGTAGCTGGTAGAAATGGGTTTTGGAGGAAAGAGAAGTTAATTGGGGAGATACCTCTACTGAGTATATAGTGGCTGTTTAAATATTGGACTCCCACCTTCAGTAAGCAGTTTTGAATGCATATTATTGAGACTGCTGGGTGTCCATTTTGGGGGGGGGGGGGGTGTTTTGATTGGCCAAACGTCTTTGGTCTTAAACACAATGTGAATTGCATTGTAGACAGCACTGGTGTTGAGAGCCTCTATTTGAAAGGACCTTTACTGATAGAATCATATTTTCCGTTGCTAGGATTGCAGAGTTCAGAGTTGCCCTGAATGAACCAAAGATCAGCCTCACCAAACTACAGGAACTTTGTTTCAGTGGTAAGGAGAATGGTCTATCGTTTCTGTGTCGGATTCTGCAGAGCTGGTGACAAGGTGCCTCTGTAAATTTGTAGCACGTTTCTGCTGAAGGTATAGAACCAACAGTAATTGGTGTTGAGTTTTAAAAGGATCTGTTTTCACCTCCAACTTGGGATAGTTTTGGTGCAGTGAGGTGCTGTTTGATGATGAGTTCTGAAAGCCATTTCTCTGTGAACACTGAGTTCTGAATATAATATTTAAATTGTGTACAATGTGAATTTTAAAAATCACATGAAGTGCAACTTTTGCTGCAATATCCAACATCTAAACCAATTGACAAAGTGCATAATGGGTCAACTACAAGAATTTAGAATATAAATCTAATCCGACGCTTTAATTTCTCATTGACTCTCGCACAATTTTTAGTATTTTCTTTGAAATGTAACACATTCAATCACCCCTTTTCTGAGGCAGAGAGCTCCAAAGTTGCACAACCCTCAGAAAGAAACTCCTCATTTCTGTCCTATAAGGGCAACCTAATGCCCTGTATAACTGAAGCATAACTTCCTTATTTTTATGTTCCATTCCTCTTGCAATAAAAGATAGAATTTCAATTAGCCGCCTTAATTACTTGCCGTACATGGAATCATAGAATCCCGATAGTTAAAGTAAAGTTAGAGTTTATTTATTAGTCACAAGTAGGCTTATGTTAATGCTGCAATGAAGTTACTGTGAAAATTTTATTTATTAGTCACAAGTAAGGCTTACATTAACATTGCAATGACGTTACTGTGAAATTACTCTAGTCACCACATTCCCACACCTGTTCGGGTCAATGCACCTAACCAACGCATCTTTTGGACTGTCTGAGAAAACCGGAGCACCTGGAGGAAACCCAAGCCGACAAATCCCTTAGTCCCCACACTCTGGCGCCTGTTTGGGTACGCTGAGGGAGAATTTAGCATGGCTAACGCACCTAACCAGCACATCTTTCGGACTGTGGGAGGAAACCAGAGCACCCAGAGGAAACCCACGCAAACACGGGGAGAATGTACAAACTGTACACAGACAGTGATCCAAGCCTGGAATCGAACCAGGGTCTTTGGCATTGTGAGGCAGTAGTGCTAACCACTGTGCTACCATGCTACAGTGCAGGCAGAGGAAGGTCTGCACAGACAACAATCCCACCCAATCCCTATCCCCATAATCCCATGTATTTACTCTGCTACTCCCCCTGACAAGGGGCAATTTATCATGACAATCAACCTAACCCACATATCGTTCGAGTGTGGGAGGAAACCAGAGCACCTGGAGGAAAACCATGCATACACGGGGAGGCCGTGTAAATGCCACAGTGTCACCCCAAGGCTGGAATTGAACCTGGGTCCCTGGCGCTGTGAGGCAGCAGTGTCACCGTGCTGCCCATGCATACTAACTTTTTGCAACATGGACTAGAACACCCAGATCCCTCTGCAGCTGTTCTCTGTTTAATTAATACTCTCTTTATTCTTCCTGCTAAAGTGAACAACTTCACATTTTCCCCCATTTTTGCCCAATCTCAATCTATCCAACTCCACCTGCAACCTCAAGTCCTCTTCACAGTATAGTCCTACCTATCTTTGTAACATCTGTGAATATAGTTACCATGCCTTCACTCTTCTCGTCTAAGTCATTGTGAAACGTCGAGACCCCACACAGACCCCTGCGGCGCTCCACTCCCCACAGCCTGCCAGTAAAGCCAGGATGGTGCCGGGGCGTGGCCACTTCTTGCAAGCTGTGCCCAGCCTACCCTCTAATTCTATCCTTTACACTCATTCTACGATTCTAAAACTCTATTCTATAAACTCTTTTAAACTCCCTAACAGTGCATTATTACAGAGGTGGTATCTCGTTTTCCACCTCTTCCAAGACCCTAGGATGCAGTCCATCAACACCTGGGGAATTGTCAGCCTGCAGCTCTCACTTGGCTCAGTTCAGCTCCTGTAATGATTATAATTTCACCAAATTCCCCCCTCCCTTCCACCTCTTGATTTGTAGCTTTTACATGAATCTTTTTGCATTGTGACGACAGAGTAAAATATTTGATCATGTTGTCCGTCATTTCCTTCTTATCTGTTATTAACTGGCCACTCTCTTTAAATATCCCATTAAATGTCACCCACTACTTCTCTATTGATGTATCCCCTATTCTAGTGTGTCAGTTCACTGCAGATGACTCAGCTTTCATGCCTACATTGTTGCCCTTATTTAAATTTAATATTCTAGTCTTGGACACACTTCTTCTTTTCAAACTGGATGCAAAATTCAGTGGTCGCTGCAACTGAGGGCTGCCTTCACTCTTGAGGTCATTAATTAATCTTGTCACATTGCAAAATACCAAGTCTAATATAATGGGGAGGTGATGGTCTAGTGGTATTATCGCTAGACTATTAATCCAGAAACTCAGCAAATGTTCTGGGAACCTGTGTTTGGGTCCTGCCACGGCAGATGGTGGATTTTGAATTCAATGATTTAAAATATCTGGAATTAAGAATCTATTGATGACCATGAAACCATTGTCGATTGTCGGAAAAACCCATCTGGTTCACTGATGCCCTTTAGGGAACAAAATCTACCTTCTTTACCTGGTCTGGTCTACATGTGACTCCAGAGCCACAGAAATGTGGTTGATTCTCAACTGCCCTGGGGCAACTAGGGATGGGCAATAAATGCTGGCCCAGCCAGCGACGCCCGTGTCCCATGAATGAATAAGAATTCTTAAAAACCTGCTCTCTGGCTGGTTCCAGAACGTGCTGTTCCAAGAAAACCTCTTGAAAACATTCTATAAACTTCTTATGCAGACTACTACTGCTAATCTGATTTTTCCAGTTTATATTCAGATTAAAATCACCCATAATTATTGCCGTCTCTTTATCATGGGCACCCAATATTGTTTCTTCTGCATTTCCCCAGGTCGGGCGTGGTGGCACAGTGGGTTAACACTGCTGCCTCACAGCCTCAGGAGCCCGGGTTCAATTCCAGACTCGGGTGACTGTCTGTGTGGAGTCTGCACATTCTCCCCGTGTCTGCGTGGGTTTCCTCCGGGTGCTCCAGTTTCCTCCCACAGTCCAAAGATGGGCAGGTTAGGTGGATTGACCATGCGAGATTGCCCCTTAGTGTCCAAAGATTTTCACAGTAACTTCATTGCAGTGTTAATGTAAGCCTACTTGTGACACTAATAAATTTTAAAACTTAAGATGTGTAGGTTAGATGGATTAGCCATGGTAAATGTGTGGTGTTATGAGGATAGGGTGGGGGATGGGGCCTGGGTAAGATACTCCTGTCAAAGAGGCAGTGCAGACTCAATGGGCCGAATGGCCCCTTCTGCACTGTGCTCCGATTCTATTCTGATTAATTGGGATGATTGTGGCGTTTCTCTCTGTATTTGACAGTGCTCTGAGTCTCTCGCTGTTTCTCCCCACAGGGATTCCATTTGAAGGGGGGCTGCGCTCGCTTTGTTGGAAGGTGGGTTTTCGTTTGAGGCGAAATTAGGGGTTGCCAACTCTGGCTGGACGTATCCTGGAAGCTTCTTCATGTGATCTTAGACTTCCGACAGCCTTGCTGGGTCAAAGCGCCCATCTTATCTCCTGATACTTTTATATCTAATAAACGGAAGGGTTCAGAGAAAGTGGATAAAATCTACAGTTTCCTCTCAACACCCCAGTGATTTCTCCTCCTGTTGTTGCCCTCAGCATTCCCGAGAAATTAATCATTCAATCCGGAAGCCCCCGGGACAATCCTGCAGGGTTGGCAACCCGAGACCTAATTGAGTTTCTTGCTGTAACGCTGGTATCGGGCACTGGGTGCACACGGGGGACGTTTGTAAACAGTAATCATAGGAATTGGGCTGTGTGAAACCTGTTTTGATGTGGAGATGCCGGCGTTGGACTGGGGTAAACACAGTAAGAAGTTTAACAACACCAGGTTAAAGTCCAACAGGTTTATTTGGTAGCAAAAGCCACACAAGCTTTCGAGGCTCTAAGCCCCTTCTTCAGGTGAGTGGGAATTCTGTTCACAAACAGAACTTATAAAGACACAGACTCAATTTACATGAATGATGAGCACTACATGAGCACTTCAGCGGTCACGGGCATTCGGCCTCTGATATTCGGGTAAGCGTTCTCCAAGGCGGCCTTCGCGACACACGACAGCGCAGAGTCGCTGAGCAGAAACTGATAGCCAAGTTCCGCACACACGAGGACGGCCTCAACCGGGATATTGGGTTCATGTCACACTATTTGTAACTCCCACAGTTGCGTGGACCTGCAGAGTTTCACTGGCTGTCTTGTCTGGAGACAATACACATCTTTTTAGCCTGTCTTGATGCTCTCTCCACTCCCATTGTTTTGTTTCTTAAAGACTGGATTAGTTGTAAGTATTCGCATTCCAACCATTATTCATGTAAATTGAGTCTGTGTCTTTATAAGTTCTGTTTGTGAACAGAATTCCCACTCGCCTGAAGAAGGGGCTCAGAGCCTCGAAAGCTTGTGCGGCTTTTGCTACCAAATAAACCTGTTGGACTTTAACCTGGTGTTGTTAAACTTCTTACTGTGAAACCTGTTTCACAGGATTGTATTCGGTGACATTTGAGTCTGGCTCTGTGCTGGAGCAGTTGAAGATCGAGTGAGTCTGCCAATTTACCTGGGTGAGTGCCGCTGGAAACCGGGTGGCCAACTTATGATGACATTTTTTAAAAAGAAAAAAAAATGACAACTTTGAAGTGGGTTACAATAATTTGACAAAATAACCAGAGGGAAAATGAGAGATTTTTAAAATGCTGTTATATATGATAAATTCATAGTCGGAAAGGGTAGAAATAATCACTCTGCTGGGGTGCTGATTACATCTTGGTAGGTTTGATGAAATCTTTGTTCTTTACCTGATTAACTGTCAGTCTTTATTGACGAATAGAACTATTTACAAATATACAGTAAAGGTACAAGCTGGGATCTGTCTCCAGGCTTGGGTCTCCGCATGGCTCCATCCCACACCACACTGCCCACGGGGGGCAGGTCAGGTGTTCTCTCTCATCACTGTGTGGGTGGTGGTACTCAGTCCCGCATTAACCCTGTATGTGCCAGACCCTTGTACTATACCCGCCTGTAGTCCTTGATTTGATTTATTATTGTTACATGTATTAGTATACAGTAATGGTATTGTTTCTTGCATGCTATACAAAGCATACCATTCATAGAGAAGGAAAGGAGAGAGTGCAGAATGTAGTGTTAGTTATAGCTAGCGTGTAGAGAAAGATTAACTTCATACGAGGTAGGTCCATTCAAAAGTCTGATGGCAGCATGGAAGAAGCTGTTCTTGAATCGGTTGGTATGTGATCTTAGACTTTTGTTTCTTTTTCCCAACGGAAGAAGATAGTACAGAATGTCCGGGGTGCATGGGGTTCTTGATTGTGCTGGCTGCTTTTCCAAGGCAGCGGGAAGTTTTAGACAGAGTCATGGATGGAAGCTGGTTTGCGCGGTGAACTGGGCTTCATTCACGACCCTTTGTAGTTTTTTGCGGTTTTGGGCAGAGCGGGAGCCATACCAAGCTGTGATACAACCAGAAAAAATGCTTTCTATGGTGCATCTGTAAAGTTGGTGAGAATCATAGCTGACATGCCAAATTTCCTTAGTCTTGTGAGAAAGTAGAGGCATTGGTGGGGTTTCTTAACTATAGTGTCGACATGGGGGGACCAGGACGGGTTGTTGGTGATCTGGACACCTAAGAACTTGAAGCTTTATCCAATGTATTTAATGTATGCTTATTTACCTAATGACTTGCATTGTTATTACAACATACTCAATATTACTACATTATCAGGTCCTTGAATTCAAAGGTTCATTCGGCCTGGATGCCTTCTCTCCCTCCCATACCTTGTTCACACGAGTGACGGAGGAGTGGTACACTCAGTTATTGCTGGTCCTTCCTGTGGGTTTGGATGTTGTTCTGGCATCGGGGGATGTTTTCATCCTGTTCTTCATTCCTTCGTGTTGACCTGCACTTGGTTGGTTCAGCTGTTGAGCTGGTCAGTGGTTTGTTGTGGGCTGGGTGAACGTTGTATTCATCTCCTTGTTGCTTCTTTCACTTCTTCCATCGTCATGAGGGTCATCGTGGCGTCCTCCGTGATGGAGGAAGAGCATTCCCGTGACTAGAATGAGGTTTAGTGGTGCGCTCACCGCTGTTGGCAATGGACAGCAGCTACCAGGTTCCAGCATCCTTTGTGGCTTTGGCATGCTTGCTGGGAATTGCCGTGCATGTTCGGTGGTTGCAGTGCTGACCTGCTGTACCGTCGTCGGAGCGGGAAGCTGAGGTTCGTCGGACTGCTGATCGCCCTTTTACAGCCTGTGATGGAGGGTTTGCTGTTACCTCCTAGGTGGTTGGCTGGTTTGATCATTGTCAGTTTTTTGGCCCCTGTAACAAGAATGGACAAACCCGCTCCGCAATGAGAGAAGACGGGTTCACAGCTGAAGTCCCAGTCAGGGAATGTTTCTTTGTTTGACTGCTCTGGAACTTGCAGTTCTGTACGATTAACAACTGTGGCTGTCTTAATATCATGGTGGCACAGTAGTTAGCATTGCTGCTTCAAAGCGCCAGGGACCTGGGTTCAATTCCTGCCTTGGGTCACTGTCTGTGCGGAGGCTGCACGTTCTCCCCGTGTCTGCGTGGGTTTCCTCCGGGTGCTCCGGTTTCCTCCCACATTCTGAAAGACGTGCTGGTTAGGTGCGTTGGCCGTGCTAAATTCTCCCTCAGTGTACTCGAACAGGTGCCGGAGTGTGGCAACTAGAGGATTGTCACAGTAACTTCATTGCAGTGTTAACATAAGCCTACTTGTGACACCAATAAATATACTTATCTTTTGCCTTTTTGAGGTGCTTCAGGGCTACAATGGCATCTCTGCTTGAGAGAGAAAAGCTGCTTACGGATGACATACTTCAGCTCAAAGTTTGTTTTTCCGCCATACCTTAGTGATTCTGGAATCATGCCGATGACTCTCAACTGGATTCCTCTGGACCCATGGAGTGGCGAGTCTGTAGGTTGAAGACGGAGGCCTTTTAGCCACGGTTCTTTGTCCAACAGGGTTGTTAACTCTGGTTCCTGTGTCTAATCTAAAATTTGTTAAATGGCCATTGACTGAATTATCTGCATTCCAAAACGGAAAGCCAAGATCTATGACCTCATCGAAGAGGCTGTGTTTTTTCCAGCCGTGCAATCCCAACCACATGAATAATCTTTGTGCTATCTCAAGAGATTTTGCCTTGCATGGTTTGTCCAATCCTAGTGTCACAAGTAGGCCTATGTTAACACTGCAATGAAGTTACTGTGAAATTCCCCTAGTCGCCACACTCCGACGCCTGTTCGGGTACACTGAGGGAGAATTTAGCATGGCCAATGCACCCTAACCACATCTTTTGGACTGTGGGAGGAAACCAAAGCACCCAGAGGAAACCCATGCAGACGGGGTGAATGTGCAAACTCTGCACAGACAATGACCCAAGCCAGGAATTGAAGCTGGGTCCCTGGTGCTGTGAGGCAGCAGTGCGAACCACTGATCTCACCTGTGGGGGCTGCACGGCATTGGAATGGTTGCCCTGCTGGCCGGTTCGGGTATTGCTTTCCCCGGCCTGGAGTGTCTCTTTGTCTTTGCTTAACCAGCTGGACTGTGGGTTGACCTCTGCACCGCAATTATTCTCTCTCTTTTAAAATGGTCCTGTGCTCCTTATGGAGTTCTGGATTGCCTTTTCCGGGGTTAGATCATCCTTTGCCTGCGGGAGATTCAGAGAGTGCATCTTCTGTTACTCCTACCGCTGTTCTGTCTCTGATGAGTTCCAATTTTAAATCTTTGTACTTGCAACCTTCTGCCATCCTGTACAGATCACTGATGAATGAATGAATCAACAGGCTTCCCTGGCAGTTGGGCCCTCATTGAATTTGGCTCTATCATGTATTTTATTATTCCTCATATTAAAATAAAAGCAGAATGGTTTTAGTACCTCTTCAAATTGTGACACTAATAAATAAACTTAAACTTTAAACTAATTCCCTGCATTGCATAATGTTGCCTGCAATTGGTCCTACTGAGTAAAGCAGTGTGTTGACTTTTTATGCGAAGCTGCATCTTAATCTTTCAGAGTCCCCAGTTTTGTAATTGATCTGGACCTTTGATTAGTCCGAATTGACTTGCAAGTGTGTTACTCTGATCCGTGTTCAAGGATGTTCTGCTGTGAGAGCTGTCTGAATTTCAAGATGGTGTTGCTGTTCGGTTGGTGACCGCAGGATTTCCTGCCTTTGACAGGTTCTGCAACAATCGTAATCACACTCAGTGTTAAAAAAGTTCATTGGTGGCTGCCTGGCACGGCTGCTGCACAGTCTCTTGGTCTGCATTTTACTTTAAATCTACAAATTGGTTGAATCCTGGCCTTTACTTTCCTGATGTGGAGATGCCGGCGTTGGACTGGGGTAAGCACAGTAAGAAGTCTCACAACACCAGGTTAAAGTCCAACAGGTTTATTTGGTAGCAAATAAACCTGTTGGACTTTAACCTGATGTTGTGAGACTTCTTACTGTGCTTTACTTTCCTCTCAGCTACTTTTAGAAATTGCAATTTAACTGATTATTTATTGTGCTTTGGAATGAACTCAGATCGCATGTCGACTTGGAATCAGGTTTTTTTTTCGACCTGTGCTCCCGATTCTGAATTCTTGGAATTATAAAAGGTTTGTCTCACCCTGCTGACTCTGCATTCTGGGATCTGAAACCGTTCTTCTGAAGGAGTTGCAATGGATTCTTCTGCTGCAATAAGGAGTTTTAGATCCCTTCTCTCTCTCTCTCTCTCTCTCTCTCTCTCTCCCTCTCTCTCTCTCTCTCTCTCTCTCTCTCTCTCTCTCTCCCTCCCTCCCTCCCTCCCTCCCTCCCTCCCTCCTCTCCCTCCTCTCCCTCCTCTCCCTCCTCTCCCTCCTCTCCCTCCTCTCCCTCCTCTCCCTCCTCTCCCTCCTCTCCCTCCTCTCCCTCCTCTCCCTCCTCTCCCTCTCTCTCTCCCTCCTCTCCCCCGCCTTCAGCTTCCAAGCCTTTCTTTGAACAGAAGTAGACCACTCGGCCCCTTGAGCCAGCTTCGCCATACGATTAGATCATGGCTGTAACCTCAACTTCACTTTCCTGCCTACCCCAGTAATCTCTCTCCCCCTTGCTTATCAAGAATCTATCCACCTTTTGGAGCATTTTGTAGGAGATTTTTCTTTTCTTCTGGTTCTGGGCTCCTGGAGCAGCTTTTCAGGTCAGACTGCCTTGAGTGTTTTCTCAGTCTTGCAGCATTTTAGCTTTTCTTTGCTTTTTCTGTAAGGTTTTTAGAAGTTTCCACCATGTTGCGTGGTATCGGGTATTTCTTGGTGAGTTTGATGAAATCTTTAGTCTTTGGCAGGTTAACTGTAAGTCTTAAACCATTAGAACAATTTACAAATATACAGAAAAGAAAATATACAACCTAGGATCTGTCCAACAGCACACACACCCCTAGATGCAGGTCATGTATTGTACTCAGTTCCACATACATTTCCTATATATGCCAGACTCTACTTTCCCCCAAGTCTTTATCCAATATATTTATTGTATACTAGTTTACTTCACGTCGTACTACCCCCTCTCCGGCTTTTCCTTGAATGCAGAGGTTCAGACAGCCTCGAGGCCTCATAACCATGATCTCCTGTCTGCTTCTAGATCCTCCTCAATTATCTTCCAACCGAGCAAGCCCAGTGGAGCTCCTTCCTGAAGAAACAAAGGTGAGATGACACTTTTCTTTTTACGTTGCATGTGGGTGATGCCACCACCTGGAACAATCCAGGCCAACCTGGTGGTTTGGAGAAGGGTGGGGTATTTGGGAGGGGTGGGTGTTAAATGGGAGTTGACTGTCTTGAAGCTGAAGCCACTTAGACAGTTTGTCCTTTTTGCTTTATGGGGTGAGGTGAAAGGAAGCCGTAAAATCTTCTCCATGTATTCAAAGAGGCGTGGGCTAGGTTGATTGGCCATGTAAATTGACCCTTGTGTCAGGGGAATTTGCAGAGTAAATGTATAGCATTATGGGAATAGGTGGTCGAGATTCTGGTTGCTGCAGACTCGATGGGTCGAATGCCGCCTCCTGTACTGTAGGGATTCAATGATTCTATGTATTAGCTGAATTCCAAAAGCCAGACACAGCCCAGTACCCAGTGCCCTCACCCCCTTTCATCCATCATCATTAGTGGTTTGCAATTGATTTCCAGTGAGTTGGCAGCAGTGTACCAGCCTACACAGTCCTTGATATTACAGTGGAACCCCGATTTAGAGCGAAATCGGATATGACGCAATGGACCCCCTTTTTTTTTTGCTATTTCCGGTTTAGCGATTTAGCGCGACCCCGATAACATTCGTGATAACATTTTATGGACCCCAACCATCGCGTTAAAACGGGGCTGCACTGTACCAACACTGTAATAGGAAACCGATTAGTATTTGTGAAGCATGCCTTGTAGCACTGATGTGCTGTAAGGATATGAATGTATTGTTTCTTAATATTCACCATTTAGTAAAATTTGTGTGTTTTCTGCCATTTTATTTAAAGTTTATTTATTTGTCACAAGTAAGGCTTACGTTAACACTGCAATGAAGTTACTGTGAAAATCCCCTAGTCGCCACACTCCGGTGCCTGTTCGGGTACACTGAGGGAGAATTTAGCATGGCCAATGCATCCTAACCAGCACGTCTTTTGGACAGTGGGAGGAAACCGGAGCACCCGGAGGAAACCCACGCAGACATGGGGAGAACGTGCAGACTCCGCACAGACAGTGACCCAAGCCAGGAATTGAACCCGGGCCTCTGGTGCTGTGAGACAGCAGTGCTAACCACTGTTTAGACATACAGTGGATCTTTGACTAATTGAGTGCTGTTTCTGAACAAACTGACTCAGTGTGCTGTACAGTCCCTTTCTGTGCTGTACTGATCTATGAAGACACCTTTAGCCAAAAGTACGTTGGTTATTCCTCCTCCTTCAGATCCCATGCCCTAAAACTGCTTTGACAACCATAGACCTCCATTGGATTGGTCCATGGTTATACTTGACAAAGTACTGAATGGTTCACTGTTGCTTTCTGCAGTTTAGTTGACCAGGAAACTCTCCTCTTGCCACTTGCCGTCAGGCGCGTGGGAAGGATTTGCAAGCTGATCATCTGTTTACGCACATTATGAATGCACCTTCTTTGGTCATCAAGTCCTGGAGTGGAACTTGGACCCAGAGATTGGGGCGCTACCCATTGCACCACAGAGCGCCCATGGTATTGAGGTGCTCCATCTAGCACCCTCTCTGCAGTGAGAGGCTGGGTGGCCTTTTGGGGTAGTTTTGGTTTCAGGAGTCTAAGTGTTCTGCCAGAGCTGTTGAAATTGGGCCTCTGAGTTTTGCCTGATCTCGAGTGGTTTATTCGATTGCAGGGAGATTTATGCACAGTTCCTGAAGGAGATGATAATTCAGCCTGGAATCGCCAAGGCAAATCTGGGCTTCATCCGAGAAGATGTCACTCTCGAAGATCACGTGAGTCTCCTTTGTTTTCTGTCGCAAGAGATTTTATTGGTGACTGGTTCACAGGCGTTGACTACAAATACTCGGCCTGTGTGTTTGTTTCAGATTGATTGTTGGATTAATTAAAATTCCCTTTGTGTATCTTCTCCACGTTTCATAACTTTATTCCTGCCCATTTCTCCCTTTTCATAATGAGCTCCATAACGCAGGAAATAGCGCTGCCCATCGGGCCTGTGCGGGTTGGTGCAGCCGGTGCTGTCCGTCGGGCCCGGGTTGCCGAATAAACCTCTCCTGAGGAAGTCTCCCTCGTGTAATTCCCATTGCATGTTTCCTTCCGATTTAAATGTTTCCTTTTTTCTCAAATAGCCCTTGAATCCAAACCCTGACAGTCGATGGAACACGTATTTTAAGGACAACGAGGTTCTCCTGCAAGTGGACAAAGATGTCCGGTAAGCCGGAGGGGGGGGGGAAAGCGATGGAGCAACTTTCAATTCCTCCGAGCATCGCCCGGAACACTTTGAGCTGAAGAGCCGTTATTTTTTTTTGTCAGCAAAACCTGGCAGCCAGTTTGTGCAGAGTAAGATCCCTCAAACAGCAATCCGTTAGGAACGTGGGAGCAGAAGGAGGCCATTCAGTCCCTCGAGACCGCTCCACCATTCGTTTAGGTCCTGGCTGTTCTCCACCACCTTTCCATTTACCTGTCTTAGCTCCAGACCCCTTATCAAGAAAAACCTATCAGCCTCCGAATCAATGGCTTCAATTAACCCCTAACATTCATTACCTTCTGCCCGAGAGAGTTTTGCAGTTTAATTAATGCGGAAGAAAGTCATTCCTGATTTCCCTGCTCAATGATCAAGCTCTAATTTTAAGATCGAATCTCCCTCGTTCTTGAATTCCCCCCTTCTCCCCAACCACAGCAATAGCTCCTCCACATCAACCCTATTGAATCCTTTTAATATTTTAAACATCTTGATTAGATCACACCCCCACCCGCTACATAAACTTCTAAACTCCAGAGAATACAGGCCAAACCGGTGCAACCTGTTCTTATAATTTAACCCTTGCAGTGAATCGGCACAGCATTTCCTACTACTGATTCCACTCTGTTGTACCAGGCTCTTTATAGCGGAATCATGGTAACTTTCTGTCCACTCGAGGAAGCAGATTTGGGCTCGGTTTAATGTCTCATTCAAAAGGCGCACACCTCTGACAATCTCTTGCGCTGCCTAAATGATCGGCTGAGGGCTCTTGGTGTTGGGATTTCAATCCGTAGCCTCCTGCCTCCAATGCAAGAAAGCTGCCGCTGAGCCATGAAGGTTAAGCAGCACGTTTCCTTGCGAGTAACCCTCTCCCTCCCCTCCACGTTCGCATACAGGAAGATTGCACTGTAAAATGTCTCACAACACCAGGTTAAAGTCCAACAGGTTTATTTGGAATCACGAGCTTTCGGAGCGCTGCTCCTTCGTTAGATGAGTCCAATAGTGCGGACTCACCTGGTGAAGGAGCAGCGCTCCGAAAGCTCGGGATTCCAAATAAGCCGGTTGGACTTTAACCTGGTGTTGAGAGACTTCTTACTGTGCCCACCCCAGTCCAACGCCGGCATCTCCATGTCAGGAAGATTGCAGGCAGTGTCTGTGCACTTTGCCTCCCCCAGCTACAGCAAAGCTGCTACCGCTAAGGGCAGGCTTGGAGGAGGAGGAAGAGAAAAGTAATTGATTCCTGCAAGACTCTATCACTGATGCTCACTTAACATTTGGGGAAAGAGCTGGAAAATTGGTTGCTTGCAGGATTTGTCCTTGTTTTAACCTACTCACTCTCTGGATGTGGGTGTAATGGCTAGGCTGACATTTACTGCACATCCCTAATTGCGCTGAGAAAGTGATAGAGATGGGCCTTTGTTGGGCTCATTGTATCTGTGCTGTATGAGCTGTCTAGTTAATCTCCCTCTCCTGCACTTCATAGCCGCATAAACCTTTCCTATAAAATGCTTTGAGTTTTGATTTGATTTATTATTGTCACGTATTAGTATACAGTGAAAAGTATTGTTTCTTCGTGCTATACAGACAATGCATACCATTCATAGAGAAGGAAAGGGGAGAGTGCAGAATGTAGTGTTAGTCATAGCTAGGGGGGAGAGAAAGATCAACTTAATGCAAAGTAGGCCCATTCAAAAGTCTGACAGCAGCAGGGAAGAAGTTGTTCTTGAGTCGGTTGGTACGTGACCTCAGACTTTTGTATCTTTTTTCCAACGGAATAAGGTCGAAGAGAGAATGTCCGGAGTGCATGGGGTCCTTAATTATGCTGGCTGCTTTTCCGAGGCAGCGGGAAGTGTAGACCGAGTCAGTGGATGGGAGGCTGGTTTGCGTGATGGATTAGGCTTTGTTCACGACCCTTTGTAGTTTCTTGCGGTCTTGGGCAGAGCAGGAGCCATAACAAGCTGTGATACAACTAGAAAGAATGCTTTCTGTGCTGCATTTCTTGTGTGATAATCTTAATTCTTCATTTCCAATTGCTTAAATCATTCTTGCTGCTGGTGTGAGGTCTATAGACACTGCAATTCACCCCAGTGTTACCTCTTCGGTTTTGGGTGGTTGAAATCTCTTCTGCATTGTGGAAGGTACGCGCGGAGTGAGTTTGAAAGATTCGCCTGCTTGCTCTAGCACTTTAAAGAAATTCCAGTTGAGGATTGCAGCTGTGGAAATAAACAGCTTGATTATGCTGAAACTCCAGTGAGGCCAGCAGATCCCCCCATTTCTCCGGGAATCCCATGTGAAGTGTGCGCAGGGGAAGGAGGAAAACAAGCAAAAAGAAAGTGGAGATAGAATTGAAAATGTGTGTTCCATGAAACTGCCTCTGCCGCTACATCCAACCCCAACTTGTTTCTCTCTTCTAGACGGCTATACCCAGACATGGCGTTTTTCCAGCGGCCCACTGACTACCCATGCCTTCTGATCATGGACCCCCAGAACGAATTTGAAACACTTCGCAGGCGGGTGGAACAGACCACCTTGAAGTCTCAGACTGTTGCGCACAATCGGAGCGGTGTTACAAATGTAAGGTCTTCAGCGTGGGGTAATCCTGATACTTTTAATAACTGAATGGTAGCGAAATGTCTGCCTGATGTTTAACTACACTTACCTTCCCCAATTCCTGCTGTGTTTAACCTTGCTGGGCATTTTCTGGCCCTTGGATTATTGAACAGATTTAAAAACAAACCCAACAATAGGGTCTTCAATCTTGTTAATCTCCTGTTCGCTTCATAAAGTTTCATCCTTCTCTGATATGTCAATGACCGCAAGTAAAAGCTAAGAACTGTCAGTACACAGTTTAAGCCAATATTGCCTGCTTTCAGTTACATGTGCAGCACAGGAACAGGCCACTAGGCCCAAGAGGTCTATGTTGGTCCAAAACAGAAAAATGCTGGAAAATCTCAGCAGATCTGACAGCATCTGTGGAGAGAGAGTTGGGCCAACGTTTCAAGTCTAGGTGACCCTTCATGAGACCGGTTATTGAGACTCGAAATGTTGGCTCTATTCTCTCCCCACAGGTGCTGTCAAACCTGCTGAGATTTTCCAGCATTTTCTGTTTTTGTTTCAGATTCCAGCATCCCAGTATTTTGTATTTATCTTAGGTCTGTGTTGGTACTTTAGTTTTTTAAGAATATTTTTATTGAAAATGTTCATTTTACATTTGCCATAAATCGCGGCAAATCCCCAAAATCCAGTACAGTAAGAGTAATCGTTATTCTACACAAACGTACAGAAACGACAGTGAATATTTATACAAATGATTCCAATTATCCATCATCACAATCGTTGTAGTCACATTTCCTCTCCTAAAGAAAAGATATCAGATAGAGTGGGGGATCTCGGGATAATACCCTGAGCACATGGCCTTAGGGTGCACACCCTATTCCACAGGATAGCACTACAGAGCTACAAAATATACAGGATCTCTTACTGGGTTATAAACAAGAGCCTAATTCAGCATCCAAGGACTTCCAGGCAATGGAAGGATGACCCATGAAAGGGGGAACATCAGAGCACTGAAATTGGTACAGGTGTAGCATAGCAGCCTGCACACTCATGTATAGGAACCAGTAGCCAAGGACTCTTGCACCTCACCCAAGCTCACAGCACTGCAAACCTCCCTCCTCTCATCACATCAGGGGCACCGATCAGACTCCCAATCACTGGAAAATTTAAACCATTTTCCTCCAAGGGAAACCTTATTGACAAGGAGAAGCAGCAGTGTCAAGACACCCATCCACAGGACATCTCAGGGAGAGATACAACCACCACCCTCCCGACAAGATGAGGGAAACCCATGACTATAACAAATCAGAGCCTATATCAACGCCTCACCCACCCGGATAAAGAGAGGAAGCCCCAAAAAGTGAGGCACATCAGGATTGTTCAGTAAATGCCAGATGTTGGCAGGAATTCTCCAGCCATTCATGCTGGTGGGATTCTCTGGTCCCGCTGGCAGTGTACCCCCGCCCCGCGGGTTTCCTGCCAGCATGGGGGTGACGTCAATGGGAATTCCCATTGGCAGAACCAGAGAATCCCACCGCTGGCAAACAACGTGTCACCTCCCGCCAGCGGGAAACACGCGGTTGGGAAGCCAGAGAATCCTGTCCATTGTCTTTTAGTGTACATTTTCACCAGAAGGGTACCAGGACCACAGCAACACCACCTTACCATGAACAGGATATTGCACATTTTTTAAAAAAGGCAAACCAGATAAGTCGATACCACACAACCCTCATGGCCCACAGCTAACTCAGTCTGCTTCCCAATCGAAAGGAGGAGACCCACAAACCGTTAAACCCCAGTCTCCTGTGACACCACTGTGCCTTTAAGAAATGTATTTTAAAAATTATGTTCTCTGCAGTTATAAGCAGCTTTGTTGTTTTTTCATTGTGGCACTGGCTGCCTGATTAGAAGTCCTTTTTATTGCTGCTTAAATGGGGTTTTGTTTTTAATCTGAGCCTAATGTGATGTCCTGGAGTTTTATGAGTTTACAACCCTTTTGAATTTGTTGGGGGAAGAACGATTGACGAGTTCTTTTACTTTCAGTTTTGGCTGCTGTTAGAAGGCGTATGGACTCCTGGATGAAGACAGTGTGTTTGTCTCTTTCCCCGTTATTAGAAATTCTGCTATGTTGGAAGCAGTCTTTCTTGCCTTCCTGGTGTGAAAATTCTGATGTTGGTGCCTTGCTAGTTAGAGGCAAGCAGTGGCTCTATCTCTGCCTCGAGGTGGGCTGGTGACTGCAGAGCTGGGAAGTCAGAGTTTCAACTCTCTATCCAAAGGACTAACTCGCAGCAAGTGTTGCAGTGCTGGAAAATCCAGCATCATGTCAGCATTCTTATTTTCTGGGCTAAACCTGGGCCTGTTTGTAAGGAGGTTTGTTGTGTTGGAACGGTGCATTTAGTTATTGAGGTGTATACAATATCAAGGGGTTTTTTTTGTCTTGGTTGTAATTGATAAAAGTTATTGCTAATTTTCTTTCTATGTGTTAACTGTATTCTTAAACTTTGTTTGATAAAAGCTCCCTAGTCAGTCATTTGAATCATACCTGAAGTGAAACATCTCATGCCCTAGCCAAGTTCAAAATGCAAAACTTATGGCATAGGTTGACTTCATAAAACACTTTGGAGTTTCTGACCTGTATTATAACACTTCCTCATTCCATTGTCGGAGCACACCAGTGGATGAACACCATCAATAAAAAGAATAAACAATCCTGATTTTCATAGTATAATGGGTGACAAATGCCTCTATGCTCATATAGCATACACCCATGTTAGGATACAAGACAATATTCCAAAATCAGGCTTTAAATCTCAAGGGAACAAAATTCTAGATTAATGATGAACTGGCAAAGAACAGTTAAGGCTCCAGTGGGTGATGAGGACCCGACATGTCCAGCGACCTTCAACCGTTCTCGATGAACACCGATGACAAAACAATGTAAGACCAGTGGTCGGAGCCTTCGACTGACCCCCCCAAGCCTGAAAAACTGGATACGGTGTATGTTACAGAGTGCCTTTTTGAGTACAGAGTGTTCTATAAGCCTATTCTCCTATGTAATTGTTTTACTGGCGTCTCTTGAGAGGTCTGAGCATGTGCGGGCTTTGGCGGCTTTTCAATCTGCAAGAGGGTGAATTGGAAGCAAAACCTGTTTTACTAGTGCTCCTGTTTTCATAGTTGCTGTTATTACTGTTCTGCTGAGTTACTATTAAAAAGATGTGACTGCAAGCTCAGCATTAACCAGGTTTCCAAGTTACATGCTTACCGAGGGTGGAAGACTTGATTTCAACATCTGTGTGAGGCAAGAAGTTTTAAACACCGGACATGAGCCAAACATATCAGCAACTCTTGCTAGAGGAAGATTCGAAGCAGCATGTGACCATCGACACGCATGAAGGGTTGCTCAAGTACAATCGCTTGGTTTATCCTCCATTCTGGCGATCTTTCGAAGGGCGGTGGACAACTTGTTGCTCGGCATTCCTCAGGCTGCTGTCTACTTAATTACTGGGTAGACTGAGGAGGAGTATCTCAGCAATCTGGATCAATATGTTAAAATGTTTTCAGAGGCAGGACTGCATCTGAAAAGGAGCTAGTGCATTTTCCAGACACCAAGCCAGGGGTATCTAGGCCACAGAATCCCTGCGCAAGACTTTTCTCCTGTTGACGGGAAAATCCGAGCGATTAAGGAAGCTCTGGAGCCCAGGAATGTGTCTGCATCTCTTTGTAGACTCTTTATAACTCCTCCTGACAACTTGCGTTCCTACCTATTGTGGTGCCATCAGCAGCTTTTCCTACCCAACTCATTATTTCTTCCTGTGCGCCTGTCCTACAGTGTGGTCACTGATAGGTGACCTAACTCACTTAGTCTATCCCTCCAGTCTTTTCTATACAGGCCGGTTCACCCTTTCCCATTAAACATATTTTCTCACTTCTGGTGTCAACCATGTAAATCTTCTTTGCACCTTCACCGTAAGATGGTGGGAGCAGAAGTAGGCCATTCAGCCCCTCCGGTCTACTCCACCATTCAATGAGATCATGACTGATCTCCTATGATTCTCCACTCCACCTTTATCGCCATAATCCTCGATTCCCTTACTGATTAAAAATCTGTCTATCTCAGCCTTGAACATACTTAACAATTTAGCCTCTACAGCCCTCTGCTGTAAATAGTTCTACAGATTTACTGAGTGCTCTAAGAGAAGAAATTCCTCACCTGTCTTAAATGCATGACCCCTTACTCCGAGATTATGTCCTCTGGTCCTGGACTCTCCCAGAAGGATAAACAACCTCTCAGCATCTACCCTGTCACACTCAGAGAATCCTATATGTCTCTAAGGTGCTTCTCACCTGTACTTCCTCAAACCTTTTTTTGCATTATGAAGATTAAAGCCTTTCATAGTATTCCAAGTGTGGTCTAACCAAAGTTCTGCACAAGTTCAACATAATTTCTGAACTTTTCAATCCTATCCTATCCCAATGAACCCCAGTGCTTTATTTTCTTCTTTTAAGAGCTTACCTGTGTTCCTACGTTTTTGTGCATCAGTTTTCTGTATTTGTCCCGCCCGATCTCGCCCTCCTTCCCTCCCCGCCCTCCTTCCCTCCCCGCCCTCCTTCCCTTCCTTCTCGCGCACTCTTCCCCCTCCCCCCACAGCCCGCCCCCCACAGCCCGCCCCCCACAGCCCGCCCTTCCCCTTTAAGGCCTCATTATCATCAGGTACATTTTTATGTTGGAATATAATTTTATTCTTTATATAACTGTGGTTAGAAAATAGTATTTAAATAATTTACATTTGTACTGTTAGAAATAATGCATAGCTTTAAGTAAGTTTAATTTTGTATTTCTGCATTTGAAAACATTAATAGCATTAATAAATGTTAATAATAGGTGGCACAGTGGTTAGCACTGCTGCCTCACAGCGCCAGGGACCTGCGTTCGATTCCCGGCTTGGGTCACTGTCTGTGCAGAGTTTACACATTCTCCCCGTGTCTGCATGGGTTTTCTCCGGGTGCTCTGGTTTCCTCCCACAGTCTGGTTAGGGTGCATTGGCCGTGCTAAATTCTCCCTCAGTGTACCCGAACAGGCGCCGGAGTGTGGGGACTAGGGGAGTTTCACAGTAACTTCATTGTAGTGTTAATGTAAGCCTGCTTGTGACATTAATAAATAAACTTAAGCTTGGTTCAAATGCTTGCATGCTAATGAAGGTTTATGGTGTGAAAGCAAACTGGATTTAAAGAAAAACTACACTGTTGCTTAGAAACCAGGGGCTGCGATGGGGCATAAGGAACTTTTTAGTTGTAAACTGGAGCCAGGAGAAGCTAGATACAGGGCAAGGGAGCTGCAGAGAGCAGATTTCCCAAAAGGCAATAAGCCCCAAACACTAGGGAGTGGGGACAAAAGAATATCTCAAAGACAGTTAAGCCAAAAGGGACAAAGGATAAGATGATGAATCAGGATCCTGTGTGGTGAGGTTAAAGTAAAATGCAGAAAAGTGCTTTACGTTTTTTTAAAAAAAGCTCAAGAACAATATTTAAAGTTGATTGGGTGAGAAGCCGGACATCGGAAGTCAATCAAAAGTTTGATGACACCTTAATGCAGCCTGTAAAGTAACAATGTTCTGATCGTGTGGCTGGATACCTGAGAGATTGGGCGGAAACTTGAATGATGTGACAATCCAAGAAAGAAGAGTATCAAAAGGAGGCTTGAAATCCTGGAGGTGGATCTTAGTAAAGTCATCCGGGGGAAAGAGTTGCTTGAGTGAAGATTCCAAGCTCATTCTTTAGAGTTCTGATACCCTTGTTTGAATTGAGACCAGTTGGCTCCAGAGTGTGAGAAGCATCTGGGGAGATTCCACAAGTTGTTTTGGGTGGCATCTGTAATTGGTTTCAGAGTGTGGCGTGTCTGACCACAATTTGCCTATTGTTTTACGTGGACTGTGTACATTGGGTTATCCTTACAGATCTGTAAAGGTATTGCTATAAAGGGGAGGTTAATCCTCCCTCTTGAGAACTAACACCAAAACACCCAAAGAGGAATACCTTGCCTTATCTGTAAAAAGTGTGTGTGAAGTGGTGTGACCTGCTCTTCAGCAACCTTTAGTGGTTAAATACAAAATAAATCCCTGACACTCTCTAAAATCAACGCACAATTTATTTATCTAACAGTGGCCAAATTAACTAAACTATTAACAAACCGAATAAATCCCCTCTGACTATTAACTATTCCCAAATAAAACCAGATTCTAATGGAATGCTATTCCAATTAATGCAATCCCCACTCATTAACAAAAATAGAATTTAGTCATTGTCTAAATTACAACCAGGTTTTGTGTTTTCTGGAATATTCTGGGTCTTCTCTGTTGATTCCTCTGTTTGGAACTTCTTTCTTCTTTAGTACCTTTGCTATCGAGATGGTGCTTTGAGCTGTGGCAGGTGGCAGTTGTGTTCTCCTTTTTGTTTACTGCCCTATTCTTTTATACCTGTGGTGACATATCAGTAATTCCCATAATACGATTGGTCCTCGGTTGTCAAAACCATCAGATTTAACTTTAATAGGTTCTTGGTATCTAAGTGCCTGATTCAAATTGATTGGCGAAATTCAAAAGCTTGTTTTGTTAAAAACTGCTGTTTGGCCTTTCGACACTAATGTTTCAGTTTGGGCTCTCTGTGTGCTTGCACTTTTTAACTCTCAGCACAGAAAAAGCACCACCTTTTAAAGGCACCGTGCAATGCTCCTCCCAACCCCCCGGGCATTTTACAAACGCCAATCTACAATTTCTCTACGCAACTTCGCAACTGTATAGCTGGTTAAAAGTTAAAGTTTTTATTTATCAATCGTGAGCAAGGCTTACATTAATACTGCAATGAAGTTACTGTGAAAATCCCCTAGTCGCCACAGTCTGGCGCCTGTTTGGGTCAATCCATCTAACCAGCACGTCTTTCAGACTGTGGGAGGAAACCCACGCAGACACGGGGAGAACGTGCAAACTCCACACAGACAGTGACCCAAGCTGGGAATCGAACCCGGGTCCCTGGCGCTGTGAGGTAGCAGTGCTAACCACTGTGGCACCGTGCCGCCCCCTGGGGTGAAGGAGTCGTGTATTACAGTTAATCTTGGTTAATAAATTGTTCTTCCGTTTAAATGTTAATCGACACTCCTGTGGCTCTGTTCATCCATGTCTCTAAGCAAAAAATAAAAGCTATAATGTACTGAGCCGCAATCCACCCTGGGACCTGACTGTCCAGTGGTAACATCATCTGGGATTGTAATACTGTACTATCTTCGTTTGTATTAAAACAATGTAAAATGTGTCACACCAAGCACATTTATCTGACTAAAAATACTCTTTTGGATGGGACCTCCATCGCTAATGTCAGAGTTTGCAGACAATCCACCTGTTATGCAGTTTGTTTCTGAGAAATATATTCCATGTAGGGCTTTGACCTTCGGCTGGCTGCCTCATTTCCTCTCCTCTTCATGACAGGTTTCTTCTCCTCGCAAAACTACCTCATCCAATGAATATGAAGTGCTTCCCAATGGCTGCGAGGCTCACTGGGAGGTGGTGGAGAGAATCCTATTCATCTATGCCAAGCTCAATCCAGGAATTGCTTATGTTCAGGGCATGAATGAGATTGTGGGGCCAGTTTACTACACCTTTGCGACAGACCCCAACACTGAGTGGAAAGGTGAGCTTCAGAGATTCTGTGTCATGTGATGAAGCCCTTCAAGCTCAGTGGATGATGTACAATTCTTACTCGCCCTCTTCCCCACTCTATCCTTCTCTCCCCCCGCCCCCCCCCCCCCCCCCCCCACCACCACTTGCTCCTCTTCTCCCCTAGCTCTTGCCCTGTCTTCCTCCTCCCCCCACTGCCCTCCCTTTGACTGTGATGGCCATCCACAACATGGTTTCCTGAGTAACCATCAGACATGAGAACCCCTGATGTTTTACCCCCATTTCCCACCCCATACCATCCCCAAATTTGGGGAATTAAGGCCAATTGCAGCACCCCACTTGCTGCCCTGACTAGAACCAGTCAACTACGCACCTACTCGGAGCAGTCCATGTCGAGATGACTACTACAATCTTCTAGACATTAAATAAATATGAAGGGTTTCCTGTTCCCTTACTTGATATTTATCCAGAACATTTTACCTCTGATAACAAGGTAATGGGTTTGTTTCTGTCCCTGAATCATCCAGAACATGCGGAGGCGGACACGTTTTTCTGCTTCACCAACCTGATGTCTGAAATCCGGGATAATTTCATAAAGAGCCTGGATGACTCTCAGTGCGGAATCAGTTATAAAATGGAAAAGGTTTACTCAACATTGAAGGACAAAGACATGGATCTTTATCTTAAACTGGTAAGGAACGCATATCAGAGAAGGAGATGGTCGAACACTGGGGAGTGCTGCAACTCCCATTCACCCCCTGAGCTCACTGACCCACACTGGCTCCCATTTGTCCCTGAAATTCTCATCCTTGTTTTCAAATCCCTCTGGCCTCACTCCCTCCTTCCCACTCCCTAATTTCCTCCAGCCCCACAACCCTCAGCTCTTGTGCTCCAATTTTAGCTTCTTACACATCCCCAATCTTAATACCGTCCAAAGATGTGCGGGTTAGGTGCATTGGCCATGCTAAATTGCTCCTTAGTGACCAGGGATGCATAGGTTAGAGGGATTGGGGGGTAAATATGTGGGGTTACAGGGATAGGGCCTAGGTGGAATTGTGGTCAGTGCAACTCGATGGGCCAAATGGCCTCCTTCTGCACTGTAGGGTTTCTATGATTCTATGCTCTGTCATTGGCAACTGCCTTGGCCCAAAGCTCTGGAATTCCCTCCCTAAACCCGTCCCTGCTTCTTAAGATGCTCCTTAAAACATAGCTCATTGACCAAGTGTTGGTAATATCACTTTGCTTGGCTCAAGTGTCAAATTTTACTTGCTATCCAGTCCCCTGAGACATCTTGAGATGCCTTTTACCGTGTTAATGGTGCTATATGAATGCAAGTTGTTGTATGAATGGAGAAAAGATACAGAACCTCCATTAATCTGTTGGTGATTACCACAAACTGGACACCGGCTGAAACTTAGAAAAGTGTAGGTGTGCTGACTGTTTAGAATTAGCTAATTTATCCAGAGGATGGTTTGCTGTGAAACATATTTCTTGGGGAGAATTAATAAATGTTCAAGGAAGTGAACGATTTGAGGCATCCTAGTTCCCTACAGAAAAGTACTTAATTGGCTATAAAGTGCTTTGGGATGCCCATTCATCGTGAATGGCACTAAATAAAATGCAAAGTGTTTTTCTTTTCCTTTCTTTCATATATTTACATAATATCTTCTTAAAACCTCAATGTCCAAACGCAGTACCTGTGAAGTGTTATAATGTCGAACCATGCTGCAGCTTTGCACACAGCAAACATTTTGAGAGAATCTGCTTTTTCTTATTCTGTATTTAGCTATGAGGAGAGGTTGGATAAACTCAGTTTGTTCTCACTGGAACAACGAGATTGATGGGTGACCTGGTAGAGGTTTACAAGATTATGAGCGGCATGGACAGAATGGATAGCCAGATGCTCTTTCCTAGGACAGAAAAGTCAAGGGGACATAGGTTTAAGATGTGTGGGGAAAAGTTTAGAGGAGATGTGCGAGGCAAGTTTTTACACAGAGGGTGGTGAATATCTGGAATGCGGTGCCCGGAGAGGTGGTGGGGGCAGGTACGGTAGTTGTATTTAAGGGGCATCTAGACGAATACGTGAGTAGGAAGGATACGGACTCTAAGTGCATACGCTTTTAGTTTAGGCAGGCATCATGATCGGTGCAGGCTTGGAGGGCCGAAGGGCCTGTTCCTGTGCTGTACTGTTCTTCGTTCTTTTCTTTGATATAGGTTGAGCGATAAATATGTCATGTCAATTTACAAATTAGGAGCAGGAGTAGGCCATTCGGTCCTTCAATAAGACCATGGCTAATTTGATTGTGGTCTCAACTCCACGTTCCACCTACCCCTGATAACCTTTGGCCCCCTCCCTTTATTTGTCAAGAATCTGTCTTCCTCTGCCTTAATAATCTTCATTGACCTTGCCTCCACCCCTCCCTGGGAGAAAAGAATTCCAAATATTCCCAACCCTCTGAGAAAGAAATGCTCCTCGTCTCCAAATGGGAGACCCTTATTTTTAAATGGTGTCCCCTAGTTCCAGTCTGTCCTACAAGGGGAAACATCCGTTCAGCAAAAACCCTGTCAAATCCCCTTGGGATCTTACATGTTTCAATAAGGTCACTCCTCATTCTAAACTCCAATGGGTACAGGCCCAGCCTGTCCAACCTTGTCCATACAATCGCCCCACTGCCCACCATCTCCGGTATCAGCCAAGTAAGTAAACCTTCTCTGATTTGCCTCTGACACATTTATGTCCTCAATTAAGGGGACTAAAACTATGTGTTCGATGTGGTCTCACCAAAGTCATTTGGTGGCAGTGATTTATAATTGCACCATAACCATTGACATGGGGAAATTAAATAGGAAATTTAGCAGTGGGGGACAAATTGACACGTGTTCCCAAAAGTAGTGACACCAGGAAGTAAGATTTGTGGATAGAAAATACTGAGAATCATAGAATCCCTACAGTGCAGAAGGAGGCCATTTGGCCCATCGAATCTGCACAGACCACAATCCCACCCAGCCCCTATCCCAATAGTCCCACATATTTACCCTGCTAATCCCCTGACACTTAAGTGGCAATTTAGTACATCTTTGGACTGTGGGAGGAAACCGGAGCACCTGGAGGAAACCCATGCAGACTGGGGAGAACATACAGACTCTGCACAGACAGTGACTCAAGCTGGGTCCCTGGCGCTGTGTGACCCATGTTGGGAATCGAACCTGGGTCCCTGGCGCTGTGAGGCAGCAATGCTAACCACTGTGCCGTCTGTATTCTTATTGAACTACCTGATCTAACTTAGAAAACCTAACGGTTCGTAACAACTCTCTGATGCAGCTTGCATTTATGTGGCACCTTTAACGTAGTAAATCATCCCAAGGTGTTTCACCAGAACCTAATCAAGCAAAAATTGACAGATCAAAGAATTAACCGCATCAGTGACCATAAGCTTGATCAAAGAGCTGTCTTTAAGGAACGAGTTGAAGGAAGAGGGAGAGATTTTGAGGGGGGGGGGAGCGGAGTTCCAGATCTTGGGGCTGAAGAAGTCACTGGAAGGAAGTGGGGGATGCGCAAGAGGCCAGAATTAAAAGCTGCAGAGATCTGAGGGTTGTGGGGCTGGAGGAGCTTTAGAGATCGGAAGATGTGGAGGAATTTGAACACATGGATAAGAATTTTCCAACAAAGTTGTTTGAGGACTGGAATCGTAGTTCAGCGAGCACAAGAATAGAATTTGGTGCAAGTTAGGATCCAGGCAGCAGAGTTTAATATGAGCTCACGTTTATAGATGAGTAAAGCATTGACCAATAGAACACTAGAATAATAGAGTCCAGAGATAACGAAGCATGGCTGAGGGTTTAAACAAGAGATGGGCTGAAGAAGGATAGAGATGGGTGATATTAAGGAGGTGGAGGTAGACATTTTTAAATATTTTATGTGCAGTAGCCAATTGAACAAATTGGGCAATGATCTTCAAAGGCTGACCGGAATGGTTTTATTGAGGGATTCGGGTGGGGAGACCATCGAGAAGCTGCCCCCACTTGTGGAGGAGTCCAAAGCTGGACAATTTGGGGCGGGGGGGATGGAATTTCTTTGATCAAAGTGTGGTTGCCCATTGCCACATGGAGTGGTTGAGGCAGTTCATTTGTTTATTTAGCAACCCATTAAGGTGAAAGGCAATAGAAGGACATCCCAATGGTGTTAGACTAAGTAGGGTGGGGACTGGCTTGCATGGAGCACAAACACCAGCACGGACCAACTGGGCCAAATGGCCTGTTGCTATTCCGTTTAATAAGTAGGAAGTCTCAACATGTTAAAGTCCAACAGGTTTATTTGGAATCACGAGCTTTCGGAGCGCTGCTCCTTCATCAGGTGAGTGATCATCACACTTCATCATCACACTCACCTGATGAAGGAGCAGTGCTCCGAAAGCTCATGATTCCAAATAAACCTGTTGGATGTTAACCTGGTGTTGTGAGACTTCTTACTGTGCCCACCCCAGCCCAACACCGGCATCTCCACCTCACATTTAATTAGTAGTATTGCATTGGATAATTCGGGCAGTGTCTTACAATTGACGCATATCTGTACATTTTATGCTTCAGCAAGAGCAGAACATCAAGCCACAGTTTTTCGCCTTCCGCTGGCTCACATTATTATTGTCCCAGGAATTCCTCCTTCCCGACGTTATCCGAATATGGGATTCCCTCTTTTCCGACATCGGCCGGTTTGATTTCCTCATCCTGGTCTGCTGTGCCATGCTGATGTAAGTAGTAAAACTCGTGGCTTTTCGGTTGTTGAAAGATCTTGTGTCTCCTCTAAAGGTGCAGTCCTTTCCTGACCAGAGAATGACCAGGGTGTGGTGCCAGGCCTGTCTGCCAGTCAAATTCATCAGTATTGTGTCATGGACACTGCTAAGGTGTTTCCCCAGAGTCACCTGTGAACAATGTATTGTGTGAGAGTGCATAGATTTTACCCTAGCAGTGACCGTAATTCAATTTTAAAAAATAGTTCAGCAACAAAGTCTTCTAACTTGAAAAGGAAAAGGTCAGTTCATTTCAGTCTATTGCTGTGAAAGTTATTTAATAGAAGATAAAATTACTAATGTGTGCACACTTTAGTTTGAAATGAATGTGAAACTATGCCTATAAAAACTGGATCATTTTAGTTCGTATATGCTGGGGGCCTGATAGGTTAGGGGGATTAGCGGGGTAAATATATGGGGTTGCGGATATAGGGCCTGGGTGGGGTGCTTTGTCGGAGAGTTGGTACAGGCCTGATGGGTTGAAGGGATTCTATGAATTCACCATTTTAAATTGCTACTCTAACCTGCTTGTATGATTGACTTGAAGTATTTTATGTCTGAGGGATTCTCCTTGGTAAGAAGGTACAATGTGACCTGTGAAGATGGGGAATATTCTTGAATTAA
Organism: Mustelus asterias; assembly: GCF_964213995.1. Lineage (NCBI taxonomy): Eukaryota > Metazoa > Chordata > Chondrichthyes > Carcharhiniformes > Triakidae > Mustelus > Mustelus asterias. Next base: position 3,623,372 of record NC_135813.1, on the reverse strand, counting down.
ACACAAATCTTAAACACCAGAATTTTGTTGTTTTTTGTCTTTTATTAAATCTGGCCAATTTTGAAAACACGGTACGCAGTCAGAGTGGAATTGAGTGCAGTTACACATCCTCCAGATTTGGATACTCTTCAGCTGTTACACCAGGCACTTCAGGGGTTGCACTAAAAACTGAACATCACAGCCTCGCCATTTGTACCAGGCAGCACAGTGGTTAGCACTGTTACCTCACGGCACCTGGGTTCGATTCCTGGCTTGGGAATGCTAAATTCTCCCTCAGTGTACCCGAACAGGCGCCAGAGTGTGGCGACTAGGGGATTTTCACAGCAACTTCATTGCAGTGTTAATGTAAGCCTACTTATGACACCTGAGAAATAAACTTAAAAAGTAATGAGTTCTCTACGCCACCCCCACTAAAGGCCTGAGTTTTTCTCACCGACTTTTTGGCAACTTCCTACCTTCAAACCACAATTGATCCAATCAACTTGTCAGACTTCCTAAGTTTTGTACTGGAGTTCACTAAATCAACTATTGTTGTGTTAACAAAACTGAACCTTCTCCTTATCGTCCATGTTTCAACACAGCTGTAAAGGGTGAAATAGTGCGTGTTGCTTTAAAGCTGTACATTCAAGTGGAAGAGTTAAAGCTGGTGCGTTCTCAGAGAGACAGAGCTTAGCGCAATCTTTACACACTGATTTTTCTATAAGAAATGTGTGCAGAATGTGGAGGTAGCAAGTGTAAATGATCATAAATATAAAGATCAATCTTTAAGGTTCAAATTTCCCCATATTTACGATTTGCTTGTAACTGTTCAATTTTTAAAAATTTTTTGGAGAAAGTAGGGGCTGGGATTCAATCACTTGAACCAGTGGTAAATAAATTTGTGTTTACATTTATCATAGAATCCCTATATTGCAGGAGGAGGCCATTCAGTCCATCGAGCCTGCACCGCCAACAATCCCATCCAGGCCCTATTCCCATAACCCCATGTATTTACCCTGCTAGTCCCCCGACTCTAAGGGGCAATTTAGCACAGCCAATGCACCCAACCCGCACATCTTTGGACTGAGAGGAAACCAGAGCACCGGAGGAAACCCACGCAGACACGGGGAGAATGTGCAGACTCCACACAGACAGTGACCTGAGACCAGTATTGAACCCAGGTCCCTGGCGCTGTGAGGCAGCAGTGCTAACCCACTGTGTCATTGTGCCGCCCATACTGTGTCCGAAGTTATTTAATAAATTATAATTGGTGGCATAGTGGTAATGTCACTGGACTAGTAATCCAGAGGCCCAAGTTCTAGGAGATTGGTCTCAAATCTCACCACAGTAGCTGGTGGAATTTAAATTCAATTAATAAACTCTGGAATTGAACAAAAAATATCCAAGTGTCAGCGCTAGTGACCATGAAGTCATTTCTGATCTTAAAAACCCATCTTGCTCAGTAATTCGCTGGACTCTGGGGTGGTTCGCGCAGATTAGAAAACAGCAAATGTGACGCCACTGTTTAAAAAAGGAGGTAGACAAAAGGCAGGTAACTATAGGCCGGTTAGCTTAACTTCTGGAGTAGGGAAAATACTTGAATCTATCATCAAGGAAGAAATAGTGAGACATCTGGATATAAATTGTCCCATTGGTAAGACGCAGCATGGGGTTCATGAAGGAAAGGTCATGTTTGACTAATTTGGTGGAATTCTTTGAGAACATTACATGCACAGTGGACAATAGGGAACCTGTGGATGTGGTGTATCTGGATTTCCAGAAGGCATTTGACAAGGTGCTGCACCAAAGACTGCTGCATAAGATAAAGGTGCATGGTGTTATGGGTAATGTATTAGCATGGATAGAGGATTGGTTAACTAACAGAATGCAAAGAGTGGGGGTAAATGGGTGTTTTTCTGGTTGGTGATCAGTGACCAGTGGTGTGCCTCAGGGATCAGTGTTGGGACCGCAATTGTTTACGATTTACATAGATGATTTGGAGTTGGAAACCAAATGTAATGTGTCAAAATTCGCAGATGACACTAAGATGAGTGGCAGAGCAAAGTGTGCAGAGGACGCTGAAAGTCTGCAAAGGGATATAGATAGTCTAAAGTGAGTGGGCAAGGGTCTGGCAGATGGAGTACAATGTTGGTAAATGTGAGGTCATCCATTTTGGTAGGAATAACAGCAAAATGGACTATTATTTAAATGGTAAAAAATTGCAGCATGCTGCTGTGTAGAGGGACCTGGGTGTCCTTGTGCAGGAATCTCAAGGAGTTGGTTTGCAGGTGCAGCAGGTAATTAAGAAGGCAAATGGAATTTTGTCCTTCATTGCTAGAGGGATGGAGTTTTAAAACAGCGAGGTTATGTTGCAGCTGCATAAGGTGCTGGTGAGGCCATACCTGGAGTACTGTATACAGTTTTGGTCTCACTTGAGAAAGGATATCCCGGCACTGGAGGGGGTGCAGAGGAGATTCACTAGGTTGATTCTGGAGTTGAGAGGGTTGGCTTATGAGGAGAGACTGAGTAGACTGGGGCTATACTCATTGGAATTCAGAAGAATGAGGGGAGATCTTATAGAAATATATAAAATTATGAAGGGAATAGATAAGATAAAAGCAGGGAAGTTGCTTCCACTGGCAGGTAAAACTAGAACTAGGGGGCATAGCCTCAAAATAAGGGGAAGTAGATTTAGGACTGAGTTGAGGAGGAACTTCTTCACACAAAGGGTTGTGAATCTGTGGAATTCCCTGCCCAGTGAAGCAGTTGAGGCTACCTCATTGAATGTCTTTAAGGCAAGGATAGATAAATTTTTGAACAGTAAAGGAATTAAGGGTTATGGTGAGTGGGCGGGTAAGTGGAGCTGAGTCCATGAAAAGATCAACCGTGATCTTATTGAATGGTGGAGCAGGCTCGAGGGGCCAGATGGCCTACTCCCGCTCCTAGTTATTATGTTATGTTAATGTTCTTTAGGGAGGAAAATCTTCCATCTCTATCTGGTCTGGTCTACATGTAACTTCAAACCCACAGCAATGAAGTTGATGATTTGATTTATTATTGTCACATGTATTAGTTAAAAGTATTATTTCTTGCGTGCTATATAGACAAAGCATACTGTACATAGAGAAGGAAAGGAGAGAATGTAGAATATAGTGTTAGTCATTAATAGGGTGTCGAGAAAGATCAACTTAATGCGAGGTAGGTCTATTCAAAAGTCTGATGGCAGCAGGGAAGAAGCTGTTCTTGAGTCGTTTGGTATGTGACTTCTGTATCTTTTTCCCAACGGAAGAAGGTGGAAGAGAGAATGTCCGGGGTGTGTGGGGTCCTTAATTATGCTGGCTGCTTTTCCGAGGTAGCGGGAAGTGTAGACAGAGTCAATGGATGGGAGGCTGATTTGAGTGATTGACTGGGTTTCATTCACGACCCTTTGCAGTTCCTTGCAGTCTTGGACAGAGCAGGAGCAGGATTCTTTACTAGTCTATTGCAGTGGGCAGTTCAGTTCAAAGGCAAATAGGGATGGGCAACAAATGCTAGCATTGCCAGCGACACCCACACCCCATGAAAGAATAAAAAGAAACATTCTGTGTCATTAAGTTGGCGGGCAGCACGGTGGCACAGTGGTTAGCACTGCTGCTTCACAGCGCCAGGGACCCGGGTTCGATTCCCAGCTTGGGTCACTGTCTGTGTGGAGTCTGCACATTCTCCCCGTGTTTGCGTGGGTTTCCTCCGGGTGCTCCGGTTTCCTCCACATTCTGAAAGATGTGCTGGTTAGGTGTATTGACCCGAACAAGTACCGGAGTGTGGCGACCAGGGGAATTTCACAGTAACTTCATTGCTGTGTTAATGTAAGCCTTGCTTGTGACTAATAAATAAATAAACTTTACCTTTTACTTTAAGTTTTTCCTTGTGATTATCACACACTAATGGCGGCTATCCGTTTGTCTTGTAGTTTGATTCGGGATCAGCTGCTTGCTGGAGACTTCACTACAAACATGAGGTTGCTACAGGTGAGGCAGTTTCCTGCTATAAAAAGTATAATCACATTCTAAAATCGCTTTGTGGTTCTCTCGATTTTCTGTGTTGCATCAAAGTAAATGTTTGCAGCCAGAGTGTATCCTGCTGGCTTAGTTGTCGTATCTTCACACTGCTCCCTAAGAGAACAATGTGAAGGATATGTGGGCTAATTAGCAGCGAATTAAGAGCCATGATCTAAACACTCAATTCGTGGCATTACCCATTTATTTATACCAGTCGATTTGGGCGGTAGGATTTTATGGGTTCTTGGGGGAGGGGGGGATGTGTCACCCGCACTCCCCAAATTTTAGCATCCTCTTGGATGTCAAATCGGAGCTGCAGCTATGGACTCCACTCACTGGGACTGTCTGGGATTAGGATTGAATCCCTGAATCTTCTCTCTCTACAGTGAGAGGGCTACCACTGAGCTAAAAGCTTATTTTGCTACCTTGCTGTGGAAGGTGTGACTTATACCAGCGCAAGCACTTGCCACTTTTTTTTGGTCGAGTTGAATGCAATGCTGCAGCTGGCAGTCCTGAGCTTGGTGGCAGAGTTAACTGCCCTTTGCAAAGGACTGGAGTCTAACTTGCAGAGGGGGTGGAAGAGGGAGGGATGGAACCTGCTGCTTCCAGGCTAGAGCACCACAAGAGATATCCTCACAACCCTCTATATACCACTCCCCAAACTGTGGGCATGATGTGGAGATGCCGGTGTTGGACTGGGGTGGGCACAGTAAGAAGTCTCACAACACCAGGTTAAGGTCCAACAGGTTTATTTGGTAGCACGAGCTTTCGGAGCATTGTCCCTTCAAGGTCGATCTTGAAGGAGGCAGCACTCCGAAAGCTCGTGCTACCAAATAAACCTGTTGGACTTTAACCTGGTGTTGTGAGACTACTTACTGTGCCGAACTGTGGACATGGCAGCAGCAGGAATGTCGCAAATCAATGTTTTCACAGCACTGGAAGGGCGACTGAAGCAGATTCCAATGGGAATTGGACCAGTACATGAAAAGGAAATATCTGTGGGCTGTGGTGAAAGAGCAGATTACTGAGACTAATTGGATAGCACATTCACTTAAGCTCTATCAATGAGTCATCTGTTTCCTGTTGCAACTTTCACTACCACAGACTTCCTCTTGTCTGCAGCCGGTACATTACCACATGTTGGCAGATATATCCATCTCTGGGTCGCGTTGACCCTGCTAGTGCCACCAGTTCCCCACAGAAAGGACACTGCTGTTAGCAGTGACTGGAGTACTTTGTAAAGCTCACCTCACAGGCAGGGTTTAGGGTGAATTGCAATGAGAATTGCACCGTAGGTTTTTTCAGATGTGCTGTCCTTCCCTCCAACCCACATACGACAGCCATAAGCCTGTCAAATCCATGAGTCACTTTTTAACAAGGAGCAGGTGTCAGAGGCTTACAGCACGGAAACAGGCCCTTCAGCCCAACTTGTCCATGCCGTCCAGTTTTTACCACTAAGCTAGTCCCAATTGCCCACATTTGGCCCATATTCCTCTCTCCCCATCTATACCCATGTAACTGTCTAAACGCTTTTTAAAAGATAAAATTGTACCTGTCTCTACTACTACCTCTGGCAGCTTGTTCCAGACACTCACTACCCACTGAGTGAAAAAATTGCCCCTCTGGACCCTTTTGTATCTCTCCCCTCTCACCTTAAACCTCTAGTTTTAGAATCCCCTACCTTTGGGAAAAGATGTTGACTATCTACCTAATCTATGCCCCTCATTATTTTATAGACCTTTGTAAGATCAACCCTCAGCCTCCTACGCTCCAAGGAAAAATGTCCCAGTCTATCCAGCCTCTCCTTCTAACTCAAACCATCAAGTCCCGGTAGCATCCTAGTAAATCTTTCCTACACTCTTTCGAGTTTAATAATATCCTTTCTATGATAGGATGACCAGAACTGTACACAGTATTCCAAGTGTGGCAAAAGAAGAAGTGTAACGTTATCGAGCTGGAATCATCCAACCCAAAGTGAGGCTATTTGGCCCATCTTGCTTGTTCTGGCTCTTTGTAAAAACTCTTCATTTGGCCCCATTGCCCTACAAAAGTTTCTGTTTTCAAGTATTTATCCACTTCCCCCTTTGGAAGTTACTATTGAATCTCTTCCACTGCCCTTTCAGGCTCTGCATTGTAACTCGCTGCATAAAGAATAGCCAAGTGTCTCCTCAACTTGTGTTCCTTGTCGCTGTTTCAAGCACGATTCATCGTGCAGAAATTCTATGTTTCTAAATCCACGTAACCCTCTAGGAAACCAAATTTATCAATGCCAGTCGTTTTGATGTCTGGTGTGTGCAGTTGAAGGTTGGATTTGTCCAGATTTCTACCATTAATCTGTCCTGCTCCAGCATTTTGGTTCCACGTGGAGAAAATTGTAAATGATTCGGTCTCTTGTGGCATTGATGTTTGTGAACAATGACTGGATTTCCATCCCACACTGGAGATGTCTCGGGGCCTGTGAAATCATTGTGCAGCTCCCACTGTGAGCGCCTTAAGGAGTAACACCGCTTGGTACAAAAGTGAGCAGCACCGTAATCATTTGATTTGATTTATTATTGTCACATGTATTAGTATGCAGTGAAAAGTATTGTTTCTTGCGCGCTATGCAGACAAAGCATACCGTTCATAGAGAAGGAAAGGAGAGAGTGCAGAGTGTAGTGTTACAGTCATAGCTAGGGTGTAGAGAAAGATCAACTTAATGCAAGGTAGGTCCATTCAAAAGTCTGACAGCAGCAGGGAAGAAGCTGTTCTTGAGTCGGTTGGTACGTGACCTCAGACTTTTGTATCTTTTTCCCGACGGAAGAAGGTGGAAGAGAGAATGTCCGGGGTGTATGGGGGTCCTTAATTATCCTGGCTGCTTTTCCGAGGCAGCGGGAAGTGTAGGCAGAGTCAATGGATGGGAGGCTGGTTTGTGTGATGGACTGGGCTACATTCACGACCCTTTGTAGTTTCTTGCGGTCTTGGACAGAATAGGAGCCATACCAACCTGTGATACAACCAGAAAGAATCGGGGCGCTGAGGGGTTCCAATTGGAGTTACCAAAATAGCCAGTCTGCTAAACTTGCCAGACACTGCTGGGTAGGTCATTTGCAAGTGGGCAGTCTCTGAGACACGGGAGAGGCCAAGGATAGCTGGAAGGCCTGCTATCCGAAGTCCTACCTTGAACACTGGCCGGAAAGGAGGTTTCAGAGCGGGTTAGTGTGAGAAGATTATGTTTCCTTTGGATAGGAGCATTGCAGCATCTGTTGCTCATTCTTAATTGCCTTGAGAAAGTGGTGGTGAGCTATCTTCTTGAACCGTTGCAGTCCACGTGGTGCAGTTACACCACTGTGCTGTTAGGGAGGGAGTTCCAGGATTTTGACCCAGCGATAATGAAGGAACGGTGATATATTTCTTTTATAGGGTGCACACTGCTACTGTGGAGGGAGTACTGACCAGGCAGGCTGTTTTATCCTGGATGGAGTCAAACTTATGATAAAAGCAAGGCAAAATACTGCAGAGGCTGGAATCTGAAGCAAAAACAGACAATGCCGGAGGAACTCAGCAGTGTCTGGATGACACCTGACTCAACATTAGCTCTATTCTCTCTCCACAGAAGCTGTCAGACCTGCTGGGTTTCTCCAGCATTTTCTGCTTTTGTTGGAGTCAGACCTTTCTGATGTCTAACACTGATTTAAGAACAATAGAGACCGAGGGGTAACAGCATATCATTCTGAAATACCCACGATATCCGAGAACAATTGGATTCATACCAGGTGCCGGCCTTGTGCTGGTACTCCGTCTGTGCTGTGGTGGGGTCCTCACACGCCACCTGCTGGTCCGGTTTAGAATGGCAGAGATGTCAGAGCAGGACTTTGTTCAAGAAAGGATGTGAGGACATCGTTGTAACTACACGCCAGTTAGTTTATCTTCAGTTTTGGGCAAGGTTTCGGAATTAACAGACACTTGGAGAGGTTTGGATTAACTAAGAGGCGAGCTAACATGGATTTCTAGAAGGCAAATCCAGTTTGACTATTAGAATTGTTTGAAGAAGTAACAAAGTTGATGTGAAGGACTGCAGTGGATGTTGTCAATGGATTTTAAGAAAGCATTTGACAAAGTACCACATAAAAGGCTGGTTTGCAAAACTGGGGCACATAAGCCTCTTTTTCATCCAAGATGAACTATTTAAGGACAGAAATCTACGAGCCATGGAGTTATTATTTTTGAGACTGGAGGATTGTAGATGATATTCCTGAAGGGTCAATGCTAGGACCAGTGCTCTTTTTATATTTGGAAATTACTTGGATATTGGAATATAAGCTTTTAAAATTGATAAATGAAACCAAACTTGGCAATGTGACAGGGTGATGCAAGTTGACTGCAACCGGGCATGGGCTAGCAGAATGGACAGACAGACACCAGATGGAATTTAATACGGAGAAGTGTGAGCTGATGCATTTTGGCAGAAGGAGTGGGAAGAGGCAATGTGTAGCTAATGGCACAGTTCTGAAGAGTGTGCAGGGACAGAGGGACCTGGGGGTGCTGGTGCAACAATATTTGAGGGTGCCAGGACACACACAATGTAGTTGGCAAACGTGGGACCTTGGGCTTCTTAAATAGAGATGGAACGAACAAAAGCAGGAGCATTATGCTGAACCTTTTATAAAATTGTGGCCTAATGAGGATTGGATCCAGCCCTTGTCACCACTTTAGGGAGGCCATGATGTGGAGATGCCAGCGTTGGACTGGGGTGGGCACAGTAAGAAGTCTCTCAACACCAGGTTGAAGTCCAACAGGTTTACTTGGAATCACGTGACTCACCTGATGAAGGAGCAGCGCTCCGAAAACTCGTTATTCCAAATAAACCTGTTGGACTTTGACCCAGTGTTATGAGACTTCTTACTGTGCCCACTTTAGGGAGGGTGGGAGGGTCTTTGAGAGGGCAGAGATTTACCAGAATGGTTTCAGGGATGAGAGATCTTAGCTACAGGGTTAGGTTGAGGAATCTGGGGTTGTTCACATTGGAGCAAAGGAGACTGAGGGAGATTTGATGGAGGTGGACAAGATTCTGACTGGTTTAGATGTAGACAAAAGTTGGTTCCTATGAGCTGATGGTACAAGGACCAGGACACACATTTCAGGTTTTGGGCGAGAGACACAATGAGGATGTGAGGAGGAATTTTTTTAATGCAGTGAGCAGTAATGATCTGGAACTTTCTGCCTACCCCGGTGGTGGGAGTGGAGACGATGAATCATTTCAGAAGGAAATTGGATGGGCACTTGAGGGAAATAAAACTGAGACCGACAGGATTGCTTTACAGAGAACTAGCATGGATTCGATGGGCTGACTAGTCACCTGTGCCATAATAACTTTAGGACTCCCTCGATTGGATTTTTAGGCTGGAATGTGGAGTTGAGGTTGAAGATCAGCCATGATACTGAATGGGGGGGGGAGCAGGCTTAAGTGGCCGAATGGCCTCATTCTCCCATTATGTTCTGGTATTTCACTATGTAAAGTTGCACAAGAGTAAATGGAAGTGACTTGCACTTAAAATTATTTTGGGCTTGGCTGAGGTTGTGGAGTTCACATTTGGACATTTCTGTCTTGCTCTAGTTGAAGTAATGGTAACTCTTTACAGACTGTGTGGGGAATCCTTAAACCTATGGAGAATATTACAGCATCCCCAAACAGATTGAGTAACTAGATTGGTTTCACGGTTAATATTTCCCCAGTTGTCCACCCGAGGTCGACAGCAGCTCCAATGCAGTCTTTGTTTACAGCCTAGAAAAGATTCTTACTGTCTGGGTGTGGGAGGCGATTTATGGTTTTAATTTCACCAGAGGTTGATGAGGGGGAGGGGGCAGGAGGCGGGGGAACTGGTTTGAAGTTTTGGCAACTGTTCAAATATTATTTTAACTTTACAACTTGCCATCACAGTGTCGTGGGGATTTTCTTTTATGATGGTGGCCAATTTCTAAAAACTTAGATTCTATTTTTTTTTAAAAAAACTCTCAAAAGGCAAAGTCTCTGTTCAAAAGACGTAACCAAAATTTATTTTAAAACACAAAAAAATCATACAAGACAGACAATACTTTGACCTATGGCCATGGGAGGTCTTCAGATGGTCAGATAGGTCTGATTCAGTGTTATGAGGCCCCTCCAAAGATCAGAGGCACTCAGCCAAATTAGTGGACAATTAGCCTGTTCGTTACCTCGGATACATCTTCTCATTAGCTTAGATTCAGTTTCATTCAATGTTAACATGTCAGTCCAATACAAGGCATTACCTCAGTCAATCACAATCTGCCACTCGCTATAATATTTCATTTGTCCATTTAATACCGGACATCTTCTCACTGGCTGAGCCCACTTCCTGGTTGCTATGTTGTCAGGGACATCTCTACTGCTATATCGTTCCCATAGGCGCATTGCCAAGACAGTGAGATAAGCGTCTTCCCGGGCCTGTTAGAAAGATGTCTGGACAATGGGTGCCTCTATAATACATTATGTTTCAATAACTGTCTCAGGACTGAAAACTACTAATGTTCATTCTACTGACTAATGAACTTCTAACTATTGAACTTCTGACCTTATCATATTTCTGTAGCATTTGCATTTTTGACTGAGATGAACAAAACATTTATATTAATAATACATTTAATATTCCAAAAATACTTTAAAATCATATTTCATTTCATTTTAATACTGTTGTTACATTCACATATGAACAAACTGTTAACTTTATCTTGTTAGGGAGAATCATTTAATCCCTTCTATCTACTCTGTCACTGTAGACTAAAGATCTGTCTGTGGATCTAACTAGCTGACCTAAAATCCCTTTCCACAATAGAAAATAGCCACATTGTCTGTTTGTCATCAAGTAGCAAATCCACTCCCCATAAAGAGAAATCTGCAACAATTGGAAATGTCAGGATCAATTTTCTCCCCCTCTTTCTTCCTTTTTTCCAAATGATTCCCCTCCAGTGCATCTTCCTTCAAAAAATTCAGATTTACTTTGTTTCCTGATATCTGCTGCCCTGGGGTGGTGGTTTGTTTGAGGTTGACTGTCTGTCGTACACCTTTACCTGTCACCTCAACAGTTCAGTTCTAAAGGTATTTAATCAGACATTTAATATTCTGCTGTGCTCAGCCTGTTTAACATAATGTACCAAAATCACTAACTTGTTTCTCCATAACTTGATAATGTCATACTGGATTTTTTTCCAAAACCCTCAGCCTGTAACTTCTCCCATCCAAAGCGGACATATTTTGTACTGAAGTCTGTGAGTCTCTGCCCTCATGTGTCGTCTGCCTTTATCTGTGCTTTTCCGTCTGTCCATCTGAATTGTTGCCGGTGTGTCTTTTCCTGCATTTGTGTCTCCTTCGGCTGTCAATCTCTGTGCGTGCGTGTGTCTTTCTCAGTCTGTGCGTGTATATGTCTTTCTCTCTGTCTGTGTGTGTGTGTGTGTGTGTGTGTCTCCCTCTTTCTCTGTGTCTCGCTCTGTGTGTGGGTGTGTGTGTGTGTCTCTCTGTTTCGGTCTGTCTCTGTGTGCCCCTGTTTCGCTCTGCGTGCGTGTGTGCCCCTGTCTCGCTCTATGCGTGCATGTGTCTCTCTCTCTGTCTCTGTCTGTGTGTGTGTGTCTGTTTCGGTGTGTGTGTGTGCCCCTGTCTCGCTCTGTGCATGCGTGTGTGCCCTCTCTGTCCATGTCTGTGTGTGCGTGTGTGTGTGTCTCTCTGTCTCTGTCTGTGCGTGTGTGTGTGTCTCTGTTTCGGTCTGTCTCTGTGTGCCCGTCTGTCCGTCCGTCCCTGCCTTTGGCCATCCAGTATCTCTGCGTTCTCCTGTTTCTAAATTTCCAGCTTGTCACCTCATTAAACTTCTTTTCTCATGAACAAAATGCTTCTATTTTCATTGAGCTTGATAAGTGACTTCCTCTCATTAGACAGTGGGTTCCTTTCGAAAAGCAGCACGCTGGGAAGTGTCTTTGTGTCCCATCTCCAAAGATCAGGTGGGGGATTTCACTGTCCAAAAGCACCAGTATTTGGTGAGTATCAGAAATCTCGACAATCAGAGATCTCGAGCATTTTACAGTTTGATTTGACACCGTGGGGCAGTTTTATATTTCACAGTTAAAATACTTGCATTTGGCTGAATTTAAAGAAATGCTGGTGTCGGGCTGAACCTCAGTTCAAGATTGAAAGCCCAGTTCTTGTCCCCCTCGCTTTTCACAGCTGCTGCCTTTTCTATTTTTGTTGGTAATAATGTCCTGGGCTGATGAAATCCTACACCACATGGACTGCAGCAGTTAAAGAAGACAGCTCACTGCCACTTCTCAAGGGATGGGCAATAAATGTTGGCCTAGCCGGTGACACACACATCCCATGAACATTTTTTTAAAAATCCACTGTATAATTGGTGCTTTTCTTTGTTGCAATGTATGCTGCCCTACTTCCACCACGTTTTGATGCACTCCAAAGGGTCCTTGGTCTCAACTTCATTTATTAGTGTCACAAGTAGGCTTATGTTAACGCTGCAATGAAGTTACTGTGAAAATCCCCCACACTCCGGCACCTGTTCGGATAACACTGAGGGAGAATTTAGCATGGCCAGTGCACCTAACCAGCACGTCCTTCGCACTGTGGGAGGTAACCGGAGCACCCGGAGGAAACCCACGCAGACGCGGGGAAAGCGTGCAGACTCCGCACAGACAGTGACCCAAGCCGGGAATCGAACCCGGGTCCCTGACACTGAGAGGCAGCAGTGCTAACCACTGTGCCACCGTGCCGCCCAGTGAGACAGTGTCTGCTATAAACAATGCCCTCATTGCTGAAACTGCTTTTTTATTAATCGGCCTGTACCAATAAGAATAATATTTGTACATCATTAAATGGAGGGGAGAATTCCAGAACGCTCAGTAATTTATTTTCCGGGATACGAGGACAGTCAACAAACCCCAGGCACAGGATCCAATGTCCTGAATTGTTTAAATTAGCCTTGGGCTGCACTGAGGGATAATTCTGTTCAGTCCGGGTTTTTCCCCAATGCCCGTTACATTTCCATATCTTTGTAATGTTTCCATATCTGATTTCAGTGAACTATATTTGTAATGTTTTCTTAGTTTGATGTGGGCATGTTAGTTAGTGATAGGGCAGCAATATTGAGAAAGGATTCTGTCACTGTTCCTAAACGTCCTACATAGAATCCCATGGAGCTGTGAGTACAGAAACTGCTCCGTGCCAGCGTTTACGCTCCGTGTGAGCCTCCTCTCAGCCCACTGGAGCTCAGACCATCAATATAACCTTCCGCACATTTCTTCCTTGAGCTTATTGAGCTTCCTCTTCAATGCATCCAAACTATTCACCTCAACCACTGGGCTTGGTAGCGCGTTTCATATTCTCGCCACTCTGGGTAAAGTTTTTCTATTTATGACACTAGTATTTGTGTGCACCCTATCCTCCCCAAAAGGAAACACCTTCCTAATATCTATCCAATCAACCCCCCCCCCTGTTATTTTAAAGACCCCTGGTGCTGTGAGGCAGCGGTGCTAGCCACTGTGCCACCATGCCACCCTTCACCATGGAAGAAGATGCTGCCCAAGTTATTGGATAAACATATGGATGATATTGGAATAGTGCAGATTAGAGGGGCTTTAGATTGGTTTCACTGGTCGACGCAACATTGAGGGCCGAAGGGCCTGTACTGCGCTGTAATGTTCTATGTTCTATTTTAAAGACCCCCGGCTATTTTAAAGACCTCTATTCAGGCTTTAATCTTTTTGTCTGTGTTTCTATGGCAGTAGTGGATTGTCCTAGGGGGAATTGTGTTAAGATAGAACATGTATGGTTAATAGAAAGGAGAATGTTGTCCATCAAAACATTGAAAGAAAAGCCACTCTTATCTTAGGATCCTTGTCTTAATTGAAAGCTCAGGGGTGTAGGTGGCGAATGCCACCATGTGATGTCCCAGTTGCGAGCTTGTACATGGGATGGAGAATTATTCCACGTGTGTGAGAATAATTTGAAGCCTAAGTCCAGCTGCAAACCAAATGTGACATGGGGTGTGGGGGGGTGAGACGCGGAAAGTTTTTTGTTGATGTGGCGAGTTGTTTTGATCTGAAATGCGCTGTCTCGAAACGCGTGAAAACAGATTCAAAAACAACTTTCAAATGGGGAATTGGATAAATACTTGAAAAGGAAAAAAAAAATACACAGGGCTATGGGATAGGGAAAGGGGAGTGGGACCAATTAGATAGCTCTTTCAAAGAGTCGACACAGGCACGATGGGCCGAGTGGCCGCTTCCTGTGCTGGATGATTCTATGATTCGGTCAGACCCGCTCTCCTGGTTAGAAAGCAAAGTTCCAACTGCTGCATTCGGGATTGCACTAAGTATTTGTGGTAACGGTAGCAATTCACCACTAACCACAGCGTTAAACAGTAAGAAGTCTGACAACACCAGGTTAAAGTCCAACAGCTTTATTTGGAATCACGGACTTTCGGAGCGCACTCGCCTGGTGAAGGGGCAGCGCTCCGAAAGCTCGTGATTCCAAATAAACCTGTTGGACTTTAACCTGGTGTTGTGAGACTTCTTACTGTGTTTACCCCAGTCCAACGCCGGCATCTCCACCTCATGACAGCATTAAACAGGCAAAGGAGACCTGGCCACAGTCAGCACCAGAGCTAAAGGGTAAGGTTATTTCAGCAATGTAGCAGAAAATTGAGCTGGGCCAAAATGGAATGCCGTTGGTCCAGTCGATGCCTATTTGACCCAGAATGATCCACTGGCAATGATTTGGTGTTTGTGAATTGTATGTTTAGAGCCAGTCTCATGGCTCAGTGGGTAGTACTCTGTCTACGTTTCAGTCATTGGCCAAAGACTGTTTTTATTCTTTCATGGGATTGAGTGTCGCTGGCAAGGCTAGCATTTGTTTCCCATCCCTAATTGTCCCTGAGCTGAGTGGATTGCCACACCATTTCAGAGGGTGGTTAAGAGTCAAGCACAAGCAATGTGATTCCAGAGCCACAGCAAGTGGCTCTGGAATCACATGTAGACCAGACCAGGTAAGGACAGCAGATTTACTCCCCTTAAAGGGCATTAGTGAGCTACAGGGCTTTTTATGAAAATCGATGATGGTTTCGTGGTCACCATTACTGAGACTAGCTATATAGATTTTATTAATTATATTTAAATTCCACCCACAGCGAGAGTGGGATTTGAACCCGTGTCCCCAGAGCATTAATCTGGGCCTCTGGATTGCTAGTCCAGTGACATTACCATTTCTTCCACTGTTTGAACCTGTAATACAGGCCGACACTCACTCCCAGTGCAAAGCCAAGGTGAGGGAGTTCTGCACCGGCAGCGGTGCTGTGTCTTCTCAGTTAAACAGAGACCTCATCTGCCCTCCCAGGTGGGTGTACAAAATCCCGTGGCCACTACGTTTTTTAAAAAAAAGTTCTCCCCAGAATCCTGGGTAATATTTACTGCGCAAGCAACATCACAAAAAAGCCAGATTATCTGGCTATTATCACATTGTTTTGTGGGAGTTTGCTGTGTGTAAATTGGCTGCTGTGTTTCCTACATTACAACCTTGACTACACTTCAAAAGAAGCACTTCATTGTACAAGCAATTTTTGGCATGCCCTGAAAGGTGATATGTAAATACAGGTCTGAAAGATATCGATGTTGCCTGTACGATATGGTATATTTGACTCTGTTTTTCTCTCTCCTCCATTTACCCGTGGACAGGACTATCCGATTTCTGATGTCGACCTGATTCTAAAGAAAGCAAAAGAGCTCCAGGATTCTGCATAATTACAGTTCCAATCTACTCTGTATTCCAGGAAATGCCCCACACGCTCTGGCGCATACATGTTCTCTGACACACACATGCATATACGCATACATACAATTCAGACATGTATATGTTCACACACACACAATTCAGACATGTATATGTACACACACACATACACACACAATGCAGACATGTACACACACACGGTGGGAAAGTGACCAAACCTGCCTCTGCAGTGCCTTCCGGGAAAACTTCTCCACACCCGCAGGGAAGTGTGTGGCTAAAGGTGATCTTTAACTCTGTGCTGTGCAATCCTGTGACTCCCCCAATCTCTCCGTCTCCCTCCCTCCGATATTAATGGATACGCACGATTGGTGCTAAGTATTAGTTATTGCACTCCAAATGAAGATAATGACCTTTCGTCCAATGAACGAGTATGGTAATAAAATAGATTAATTAAACCCTCATCACAGAGATAAAAGAAGGAAAATTTTTATGCCAATCAGTTATGACTGAAGGTTTAGGTTCCGTAGTGCTGTGATGGAGATGTCTAATGTTGGCCTAGTACAATTTAACCTTGGAAATCAGTGGTTCAGAGCTCAGTTGCTTCAGTCCGAACTATCCAGACTGAATGAAAAATATTGAGAGTCGCTAAACCTCATTGAGCAAGAATTCATATCACTACAGTTCAACATGTATTTAAGCTTTCTACTGCACTCCAACCTCCCATGTGAAACCCTTTGTAACTTTTTAAAAAATGAGTGCAGTAGAAGTGTTTAAACCCAAGGGGCTTGCGGGTCCAAATGGGTTGTGTGAAATCTGTCATAACAATCCCAATTCTCTCAAACTTCCCCCTCACAATCCTTATTCTATGTTGGTTTTAACACCAGGGTTGTCTGAGAAAATCCCAATTCTGCTTAGACACCTGTGGGGAAAATGTTTACGAATCGTGAAGGAATCTCGCCAGGGTCTGACGCACAAATTCAAAGCTATACAAGAGGGGTTTATACACAGAGTAATGTGTGAAGTGATCACATTTGATCTTTGAACAATTGTATCCTAACTGCTAGTGGCAGGTTTGGTGATTAATATTGACATGGCCAGTCAGTCATGCTAACTAAATGTAACTCCTGCTGTCTTAAACCACCTGGATCCCTGGATGTTTAGTGTTCTTTAATCTACCCCCCCCCAATACTAAACCTATTTAGACTTTTGTATTACAAGACAAATTTCCTTTCTAACAGAAAGTAGTTGGACTGATGTGATGGTGATTCCCAAAACATCTGGAGAAGGTTCCTCCCTTGCCTAATTCCATCCCTATTATTAACGCCTTAGTTTTAAATGGGTTAATGAGCTAAACATCAACTGTGCAGCATTTACCCATCACCATTGCCAGCAGTGATTTCTAGGCTGAGAGGTCTCCTAGCAGCATCACTTCTGATTTTGGGATTTGAGTTGTTCTGACACTGGTCATTTCCTGTGTTTTTTTCAAAAAGAATGTTACAATTGGGCAGGACCAAACCTTCAGCATTCTTGGTGTTCTTGCTAATTGAAGGTGCAACCTCAACAATCACATTCCTTAATCAAGTGAGGGTTTATCATACAATCTTAATGCAATAGGTAGTCGATGATTAGCTGTTTGTGATACATGTACTTGTCCAAAAATTGTCACTTGTTTCTATAAATGTTTGCATGAAATTCCAATCAGCGGAGGGTTAAATCAGTATCTGGTGTGTGTAATTTGGAGGTTTTTCTTTTGATAATTAGGGCGAGTGATTTGTAAGGTGCAAAGTCCTGCAAGGTTACGTCTGATAACACAACATTCCTGGTTACATGCCCCCTCCCGCACACCGGCGTTGCAAGCCTTGTGTTTTTTAAGATGTGGATGTTTTTACTTCTCTCCACCCATTCTAACACTGAAGGATATTTCCAGCTGATTACTGAACCAGTTCATCTGCAATCAGCCAGTACTCGGCTTCCCTTGCACTGTTACGAGAGTCTGAAGGGAGAGTAAAGAGTTGCAAGATCACTTGGGAGCTTTCTTCCAGTGTTAGGTGGGCTAGAGGAGTAGAGCATGGCAGCTTTAAAAGCAGAGTACTAACCAGAATTAAAGTGCTGCGATGGGGGAGAGCCCCCTGCAGTGAATCCCATTTGTGTTTTCTTCCATACGTGACCAGTAATGTTTTGTCTTGGTGGATAACTTATCTTTGATGGTTACCTCTTCAGGATACACCTTTGTGTTGTGTTGATGTTCAAGGTTTGGAGCATTCTGGGTTTTGATATTCTCCTGTTTTCTGCTTCTCGTCCCCATTGCACCTTTTTCCTGACTTCCCAGCCCCTCTTCCGAGCTAAGCAAGGTCCCGCTTGTCTTTTCATGGGAAAACGGGAACTCTTCTGGTTTGTTAAGCATGCCCAAAAAAAAGTAAAGTAAAAAGCGTTGTTTATTACCGGCACTCGATGTCAGTTCACACAACACCAAGTAATTTCACCAGAGAGGGTTCAAATGTTTGCCTTCGAGGCCTGTACAGGAATCGTGGGGGTAGGCCAGGGACGGAGTTTAAATCTCTGTTCTAATTATTCCCCATATATCCGGAGCTATTGTTACTAACAGATCCTGGATTCAGAATCCGGATTTATCCACCCAGTCAGGTAACAGCACTTAAAAGCAAAACTACCCTTTCCAGACCTATAAGTCAAAGGTGTAATAGGAGATCATTCGGCCCCTCTAACCTGTTTTCCCACTCAGTTAGATCATGGTTGACCTGTATCTCAACTCCATGGACCTGTTTTGATTCTGTAATCCTTAATATCTCTCCTACTCAAAATTGATCTCCCTGTCCGTTCTGAAAGCTACGATGGATCTCCAGCCTCTATAGCTTTTTTGGGGGAATTTCCAGAATCCCTTGTAAAGAATTTTTTCCTGACGTCCCCCCTCCATTAATAGCTGTAATTTTAAGGTCATGCCCCTTGTCTGGGTTCTGGGAGATGGATTGCTTGGGTCTCAGGCTGCCCACGGGGGTTGATGTTTGGACACCTGTGCTTTGTGGGACAGCGCCCTCTCCCAGTTGCAAAATGGTAAACTCCAGGACTAAGCCATCAGAATCTCATTCTCCCACCCCCCATGTCAAGGGAATATTCCAATTTATTCCTGGCCATTTGTCTCATTTCAAGTCACAAGAGTTCCTGTACCTGGGAAAGCCCATCTTAGTTTTCGGTCTCTGACTTCACGATAGCTCGGCTTTTGTCTACCCCAGCCTTAATCTCACTCCCACCCCCCCCCCTCCTCCCTCCCGTGCCCCCATTGGCCCTGACCATGAGTGCCCAAGAGTCTGAAAGTTCACACGTTATTTAGTTGGGTAATGGCTTAAGGGGCAGTGCTGTGGTTGGATGGTTTTCAGGTCAATATTTCTTCTTTTGGCTCACCTCACTGGTGGTGCCTGAGGGAAAAGGTCATTCACCATTACCATGGCACAGGTTCTGTTCTCCCACCCTCCTGATTCTTGCTCACGTGTGTGCCAATGTGGCCAGATTGTGTCAAAAGGTGAAAGCCTTCCAGATTATCGTCTGTGTGACAATTTTTTTGTAGGATTTAATTTTCAAAATTGTTTTGTGGGGTCACATTTATTTGTCGGACTGGTGTTGATTCAGTGTATTACTTATTCCTTGTGTGTGGAAATGTTTTTTGGATGAGCATTTAAATGGCATCATGGATATCTCAATGGATAACCGGATTTGGACACTGTAACTTTAATTGGTTAGGAGCCAATGAACGGAAAGATATTTTTCCTTTAACCAGAACGTGGTATAATTTCAATGTGGTTTTCAGATATTAGTTTTGAAAGGCTGTTAATTTTATATAATTGTCTTACAAATTTCTGGTGGAAGCACTAAATGCTTCCAACTCTGATCAAAGCAATGCAGGATAGATTTGCATTTATGTTTGCAAAGCAAACTGACATTGCCCTAAGGTTACAGTAATGATTTCAGTTTCAGAACGTTCCCTGCTTCTATCTATCCATACTGTTTCTCACACCTGGTGCGTCTGTTCCCTTGCATCTTCTCTCGCACGCAAACTTGCATTGTGTGCGCCTGTCGCTCTCTCTCTCTCTCTCACATTCTCCTGAGATATAAGTTGACTCTCTTGTACATTATCCCTTGGTATCTTCCTGTTTCTCACTCATTGACACACACATTCTGTCTGTGTCTCTCTCTCTGACACACCACTCTCAAAATTATTCTCTCGCTGTCTCTCTTCCCCTATCTATCATGAGATGTAATAAATGGACTGTGTCTCACACACCCGATCTTGGTCTGTGCTTCCACTTCTTGTCACTCTTTCTCTCCAACAACACTGCCTTGCTATACCTGTCGAGAGAAGGGTGATGGAGTGGAACAAAGCATTAAAATGAACTTGCAGTGGAAGGTGCTGTTTCTGGCGATATGCAGTATTATTTTAGAGTTGAATTGAAGTTGAAAATGGTCAGAATTATGTTCATTTATAACTAAATGTGAAGTGACCAGTATCTTGATTGTGTTTTGTTGATATCACAGAACCCTGAGCCATGTTGACGCTATGGCGAGACTCTCCATCGAGGTGTTTCACATGATGATTATTTTTGTGTAATGTATTTTGTCTCCTGGTGAATCTTGATTGATTTTCCTAACTTGGTGTTGGTTATAATAGATTTTCTTTTCAATATTAGGATTGGAGTGTGGAGGTTGTGCAGGCCAGTTTCTGAGGGTAGTTCACTTGTTACCATGCCTGTGGGGTACTAGGGGTGTGATGTGGATATTAGACTCTTCAATTGGAAGGCTTATGGTTCAAAGCTTCCTTGCCTAAGACGCTTGCACTCAGCTCTCCTCTGGACGGAGACAGTTTTTGGCCAAGTACTCCCAGCTAGTGAAAAGGAAAGTCTTGGTAAACCTCCTCTGCTTGCAGGATCCAGGTAGAGGAGTATTTCAGCCCTTAACAGTGGGGGTGGGGGGGGGGAATAGTCCCATTTTGGTGGGCCAGTAAACTAGCTGCAGAGTACTACACGTATCTGTCTCAGATATAGGATTGTCCAGAATAGGGGAGAGCTAACGTGGTTCTGTACTCAGAACAGATCGAGGCCATGGCACTTTCTGCACACCTTGTCCCTGATGTTTCATTGCAGGTCTGTACATGTGGGCGAGGAAAAGGCAGTTGGTAAAGAGGTAGGAAAAGGAATGAGACAAACAAATTATTTATCCTCCTCCACATTGGAATACCTGATCTGAGTACCCAACTATACAGTTGAATGACAACTGCTGCATTCACCGGTCATCATTTGTAATAATCAACAAAATGGTCACAAACATTGGTGGCTGAAGTGGGAACTGAAACTTTATTAATCATAAGAAGCAGAGGAATGACCAACACTAGTGATGCCCTGCTCTTAAACACTTGACATGTTACCAAGACTGCCATAGGATCCTAGATACAATGAAACTATTATGTTTATGACTGTTACGCTATGTAAACTGTACCAAACCATGTGCCATCTGACAGCAGGACTGTGAGGGAGAGATTACCCGTTTTGGTTCTGTTGACCCGATTATGTGTCTCCATTAAATTATTCATGGAAAGGTGATTAAGGCAGCAACAAAACAGATTGTAACACTAAATGACAGTGCAGGAGTGGGTGAATGGTGATTGTTAATGCATGATGTAGAGCAACTGGAATATATTGCATGAAAGAGCTGGGGACATATTTTTGCATTGCTCATGGTGTAGGCTCTTAATTCATGACCGAGAATGGTCATTTAGTCAACGGCAAGTTTATAGTTTGTATTTTTAAAAGTTCAAATTCAATCAACTCAATGCAGCAAAACAAGAAAATAACTATTTATCTGCAACAGCGCAAACTTTATTTTTGCTGTCCAGAAATAAAAAGTAAATTATTTAAATAATTTTTCTTGCTATTGATTATGATGTTGGATTAGTATCTTCCTGCACCCTTCTCCCCCGACCCCCACCACTACCGACCCCGCTCCCCAGAATCGCCTGACCAATGGCATTTAATTACTATAATCAGAAGTGGGGTGCATTAGTCAAATTTCCCTCCCCAAACTTTAACCGAAACCTCCACGCCTTCTGCAAGCCACAACTCTCTCGCTCCTTGTGAAAGTTTTGAGGGCCAGTTCTTTGGGGTTTCTTTCTGAATAAGCTCCTGATTTGTGTGAATGTTTCAATGAAGGTTTACTTAACGTGAGTGACATTTCAATGACTGTTAGTACTGTTTTCCCCCAAAAAATGTGCACTTGTATTTAAAATAATTTTACAAATTGCGCTCAAAGTTGACACCTGAATTTTAGAATTGAAAAAAAATATTTGATAGAATATTCTGTTCAAAGCGCATATTGTTAATTGTTGTTTCAAAATAAAAATCTAAAAATTCTATTAGTCATGCTGTTTGTCACTCTTTGCTCTAGTTCCACTTCGTAGGCCTTTTGCTACCACCTTGGTGTCTCATTTGACTTGAGCTGAGCGTCCGAACCTATATAAAGTTCATTTATTAGTGTCACAAGTAGGCTTACATTAACACTGCAATGAAGTTACTACGAAAATCCCCTAGTTGCCACATTCCGCTGCCTGTTCGGGTATACACGGAGAATTTAGCACGGCCAATGCTCCTAACCAGCACGTCTTTCGGACTGTGGGAGGAAACCGGAGCACCCGGAGGAAGCCCATGCAGATACGGGGAGAACGTGCAGACTTCGCACAGACAGTGACCCAAGCCGGGTCCCTGGCACGTATCTTCCTCTTCACCAATCTATCTACTTCCATCTTTGTGCTAAAACTGTGCTGTTACGCTAAAACCCTTTTTGTCACTGTTAGACTTGACTATTCTAATGCTCCCCTGACTAGCCTCCCACCTTCTACACTTCCCATAAACCTGAGTACCTCCACTTGTAAACTTATTCCAAGACCATAAGACATAGGAGCAGAATTAGACCACTCGGCCCATCGAGTCTGCTCCGCCATTCAATCATGGCTGATCTTTTTCTCATCCCCATTCTCCTGCCTTTTCCCATAACCCCGACCCCTTATTAATCAAGAACCTATCTATCTCTGTCTTAAAGATACTCAATGACCCGGCCTCCACAGCCTTCTGCGGCAAAGAGTTCCACAGATTCAGCACTCTCTGGCTGAAGAAATTCCTCCCTCATCTCTGTCCCATCCACCCATCACCCCCTACGCTCGGTGATCTGCATTGACTCCTGCTTCAACTATGCATCAGTTCTAAACATCCTCATCCTTCTTGTCGAATCCCTGCATGATGTTGCCGTTCCCTAACCTCCCCCCGCTTTACAATCTTCCCAAATCTCTCTACTTCACAACTGGCCACTTGAACATCCCCAATCTTCATCTTGACACCACCATTGGTAGCCATACCTTCAGTTGCCTGGGCCCTAAGCTCCGGAAGTCTCTCCCGAAATCTCTCGGCCTTTCTAGATTCCTCCCCTTTAAGCCACCACTTAAACCTGCAATTGAGGTCAAGCTTTTGGTCATCTGTCCCAGTATCTTCTGTGGTTGGGAATTATAGTTAATACTCCTGTTAAGTGCCTTGCAATGTTTTACTGAGTCAAAGGTGATATATAACAAAGAACAGTACAGCACAGGAAACAGGCCCTTCGGCCCTCCAAGCCTGTGCCGCTCCTTGGTCCAACTAGACCAATTGTTTGTATCCCTCCATTCCCAAGCTGCTCATGTGACTATCCAGGTAAGTCTTAAACGATGTCAGCGTGCCTGCCTCCACCACCCTACTTGGCAGCGCATTCCAGGCCCCCACCACCCTCTGTGTAAAAAACATCACCTGAAATTCTCTTTTAAAAAGAATTTGATCTCAGAACTGACAACAATTAGAGTTTATCTAAAATATATAAAGGTTTATTATAGTACTACTGAAATGTAGCTGTTCCTAGTGTAATAAAGGTCATTGCAGTGCACTCCAGGGAGCCTTCCTTTATTTACAATGCAGATTGCACCTTTTTACAATACATTAAACATTTCCTCATACATATAGCCCGAGGCTTTAACTGGTGCTCCAGCCCCTCAGTGTCCAAGGCAGGAGAGTGCTGAACTGTGGCCTTTCCCCCCCCCCCATTGAGCCTTGGCAGTGGCTGCCCCCCAGGCACATGATACTGAACCCTGGAACATGCAATCCTTGGTCATGGAAGAGCATTTGGGTCAAAGAGTATCTTTTTCTGGGTTGACAGCTTTCCAGCAGCAAGTTAATGCTTTGACATTGTGTACAACCTGCCAACGTTCCACATCCCCAACAACGTTCCGCATCCCTGGGAATGGCCAAACTTTGGTTTGAGGCATTCTGCAACTGGAGGCATAGGAATACATCATTGATAATCAGACAGATTTTCATAGAATCCCTACAGTACAGAAGGCCATTCGGCCCATCGGGTCTGCACCGACTCTGACAGGGTATCTTACCCAGACCCCCTCCCCGCCCTATTGCCATAAACCCACACATTTACCATGGCAAATCCATCTAATCTACACATCTTGGGACACTTTATCATGGCCAATCATAGAATTCCTACAGTGCAGAAGGCGGCCATTTGGCCCATCAAGCCTGCACTGACTACAATCCCACCCAGGCCTTAGCTCCTGCTAATCCCCCTGACGCCAAAGGGCAATTTAGCATAGCCAATCCACCTAATCTGCACATCTTTGGCATTGGGAGGAAACCTACGCAGACAGGGAGAACATGCAAACTCCACACAGACAGTCGCCCGAGGTTGGAATCTAACCCAGGTCCTTGGCATTGTGAGGCAGTAATGCTAACCACTATGCTGCCCATAGCTAAGGGGCAATTTCGCATAGCCAATCCACCTTACCTGCACATCTTTGGACTGTGGGAGAACCTGGGCAAGATGCTTTGTTGGAGGATCAGTGCAAACTCGATGGGCTGAATGGCCTCCTCTGGTCTGTAGGGATTTTATCATGTGCACATAGTTAAGTACATACCAAAAATACTTAATGTTCAACCATACAAGTCTTAGAATCTAATTATGCTATGACAGTAAATGGTAGTAGAAAGGTAAGTATAAAGTTGCCATAGTCCCAGATGACCATAGGTGCTCTCCCCTTTGAGGGGGAGAGCTGACTGCTGGTGATTTAATCTGAGGATCATCACACTTCAGGCAAGAGACAAGGTTGGGAAGACATGAATAACCTCAGCCAGCACAGGAACTGAACCTGTGCTGTCAGCATCACTCTACATCATGAACCAGCCAACTGAGCTAAATGGTGGTAGTACAGGAACAAAGCATTGGTCCAGAGTAGGTGTTAATAGCAGAGTAAAGGTCAGCACTATCTGAAAACAAAATAGCAGAATGTGTTAATAGCAGGATAAAGATCCTCACTGTCTGAAAACAAAACAAAACAAAATAGCAGAATGTGTTAATAGCAGAGTCAAGGTCAGCACTGTCTGAAAGCAAAATAGCAGAAGGTGTTAATCATAGAAACCCTACAGTACAGAAAGAGGCCATTCGGCCCATCGAGTCTGCACCGACCACAATCCCACCCAGGCCCTACTCCCATATCCTATACATTTACCCGCTAAACTGCCCTTTCTGTGGCCTCGTGGAGTCCGTGGACCATGTCTACGTTCTGTGTTTTAGGCTGCACACCCTTTTTGGTTTCCTCAAACACCTTTTACTGATGTTTTGTTTGCACTTCAGTCCCACGCTCCTGATCTACGGGCACCTGGTGCGGAGAGGGGTGGGTCGGGATGCCGACCTCCTCGTGAACCTGCTCCTGGGCCTGGCGAGACGCGCCATCAATACGTCCAGGCAGTGGGCGATCGATGGGGCCGTCCATCCTGACTGTCTGCCCCTCTACCGCGGCTACATTCGCGGCCAGGTGTCTCTGGAGAGGGAGCATGCGGTGTCCACGGGCGCGGTTGACGCCTTCCGCGACCGCCGGGCGCCGCAGGGGCTGGGGTGTATTATCGACCCTGATAATCACCTTTTGGTTTGACGTTTTAAGTTTCCTTTCGACTTTGTTTTTGGTTCGGGCTGTTCCCCCCTTCCTTTGTCCCTAAGTTAATTTGAGTTCGTTTACTTGATTGGTATCGAAAGAAATACCCGCTAATCCCTCTAATCTACACATCCCAGGACACTAAGGGGCAATTTTAGCATAGCCAATCAACCTAACCCGCACATCTTTGGACAGAATGTGTTAATAGCAGAGTAAAGGTCAGTGTTGTCTGAAAGGTGTCGGGATGGACTCATTGTTTCATGATACACAGAGCTCGGTTAGGAGAGGACAGACAGAATGGGCCGAATGGCTTCCTGATGCTGATTCTAGGGTGTGATTTGGGGGCATTGCCCCTTTAAGGAGGGTTTCACTTTCCCGCGCCAGCTGTCCATTTGGATACATTGTTTGTATCAGTTTCCATTCACAACAAGGACATTTTCCGGACATGCGGCGGCTGCTGAGCTCCCGCTGGCTGCTGGCCGGAGCCTCGCTGGCGGCCGGGGCCGGCCTGGGGCTGGGGTTGCGGATCCCCCGGGAGGATCTCCAGCCCCTGTCCCGCTTCCCGCTCATCCCGGTGCCGGCCGTGGCCGCCGATGGGGAGGCTGGCGGCTCGCTGGGGGCCCCGGTCCCGGCGCTGAGGTTCGGTCTCCCGGCCACCTCCCAGCTCCGGAGCCGCGACTCGTACGCGCTGTGGTACGAGCCGCGGACCCGGAACGCGGCGTGGGTGCTGGAGCAGCTGGAGGCCGCCCGGCTGAGCCGCTCCTGCTCGGAGCGGGGCCGCTGCGAGTTCCGGGAGGATGAATCGGTTCACGAGTATCACCGCGCCCGGAACAGCGACTTCAAAGGCAGCGGCTTCGACCGGGGCCACCTGGCCGCCGCCGCCAACCACCGGCACAGCCAGAGGAGCATGGAGGACACCTTCTACCTGAGCAATGTGGTGCCCCAGGTAAGCGGGGAAGGCCATTCAGGCCATTGACCTCTGCTGGCTCTGCAGAGGAGGCCATTCTGCCCATTGACCTCTGCTGGCTTTGCAGAGGAGGCCATTCTGCCCATTGACCTCTGCTGGCTCTTCCCTGGATGAGCAGAGAAGTCAGTAAGAAGTTTAACAACACCAGGTTAAAGTCCAACAGGTTTATTTGGTAGCAAAAGCCACACAAGCTTTCAGAGCTCTAAGTCCCTTCTTCAGGTGAGTGGGAATTCTGTTCACAAACAGAGCTTATAAAGACACAGACTCAATTTACATGAATAATGGTTGGAATGCGAATACTTACAACTAATCAGAGCAGTGAAGGCCATTCGGCCCATTGACCTCTGCTGGCTCTGCAGAGGAGGCCATTCTGCCCATGACCTCTGCTGGCTCTTCCCTGGATAGTAAGAAGTCTCACAACACCAGGTTAAAGTCCAACAGGTTTATTTGGTAGCAAACGCCACTAGCTTTCGCAGCACTGCTCCTTCATCAGGTGGTCCACTCTAATGGCATTTGCTACCAAATAAACCTGTTGGACTTTAACCTGGTGTTGTTAAAACTCTTACTGTGTTTACCCCAGTCCAATGCCGGCATCTCCACATCATGTCTTCCCTGGGTGAGCAGGGAAGATGTGGAGATGCCGGCGTTGGACTGGGGTAAGCACAGTAAGAAGTCTCACAACACCAGGTTAAAATCTGGCAACACAAGCTTTCGGAGACTTGCTCCTTCTTCAGGTGAGTGCGAGTTGTGTTCACAAACAGGGCATATAAAGACGCACACTCAATTTACAAGATAATGGTTGGAATGCGAGTCTTTACAGGTAATCAAATCTTAAAGGTACAGACAATGTGAGTAGAGAGAGGGCCAAGCACAGGTTAAAGAGATGTGTATTGTCTCCAGCCAGGACCGTTAGTGAGATTTTGCAAGCACAGGCAAGCTGTGGGGGTTACAGATAGTGTGACATGAACCCAAGATCCCGGTTGAGGCCGTCCTCATGTGTGCGGAACCTGGTTATCAGTCTCTGCTCAGCAACTCTGTGCTGTCGTGTGTTGTGAAGGCCGCCTTGGAGAACACTTACCCGAAGATCAGAGGCTGAATGCCCGTGACTGCTGAAGTGTTCCCCAACAGGAAGAGAACACTCTTGCCTGGTGATTGTCGAGCGTGTTCATTCATCCGTTGTCGTAGCGTCTGCATGGTCTCCCCAATGTACCATGCCTCGGGACATCCTTTCCTGCAGCGTATCAGGTAGACAATGTTGGCCGAGTTGCAAGAGTATGTACCGTGTACCTGGTGACGATGTTCACACGTGAGATGATGGCATCTGTGTCGATGATCCGGCACGTCTTGCACAGGTTGCTGTGGCAGGGTTGTGTGGTGTCGTGGTCACTGATCTCCTGAAGGCTGGGTAGTTTGCTGCGGACAATGGTCTGTTTGATGTTGTTTGAA
Source organism: Mustelus asterias (assembly GCF_964213995.1). Classification (NCBI taxonomy): domain Eukaryota; kingdom Metazoa; phylum Chordata; class Chondrichthyes; order Carcharhiniformes; family Triakidae; genus Mustelus; species Mustelus asterias. The sequence continues at coordinate 3,595,149 of NC_135813.1, read as the reverse complement.
GGCAAGAAGTGGGGGTGTGGGAATGGCCTTGGCGAGATGTTCGTCTTCATCGATGACATAGAATCCTACAGTGCAGAAAGAGACCTTTCGGCCCATCGAGTGCACCAACCACAATCCCACCCAGGCCCTATCCCCATATCCACCTACTAACCCCTCTAACCTATGCATCCCGGGACACTAAGGGGCAATTTAGAATGGCCAATCAACCGAGCCCGCACATCTTTGGACTGTGGGAGGAAACCGGAGCACCTGGAGGAAACCCACGCAGATACAGGGAGAATGTGCAAACTTCACACAGACAGCGACCCGAGCCGGGATTCGAATGCAGGTCCCTGGAGCTGTGAAGCAGCAGTGCTAACCACTGTGCTACCATGCCGCCCATCCTGTGTTGAAGGCTCCGGAGAAGATGTCGTAGCTTCTCCGCTCCGGGGAAGTACTGGATGAGGAAGGGTACTCTGTCCGTCGTGTCCCGTGTTTGTCTTCTGAGGAGGTCGGTGTAGTTTTTCGCTGTGGCGCGTCGGAACTGTCGATCGATGAGTCGAGCGCCATATCCTGTTCTTATGAGGGCGTCTTTCAGAGTCTGTAGGTGTCTGTTGCGATCCTCCTCACCTGAGTAGATCCTGTGTATTCAGAGGGCTTGTCCGTAGGGGATGGCTTCTTTAATGTGTTTAGGGTGGAAGCTGGAGAAGTGGAGCATCATGAGATTATCTGTGGGCTTGCGGTACAGTGAGGTGCTGAGGTGACCGTCCTTAATGGAGATGCGTGTGTCCAAGAATGCAACTGATTCCGGAGAGTAGTCCATGGTGAGTCTGATGGTGGGATGGAACTTGTTGATGTCATCATATAGTTGTTTCAGTGATTGCTCACCATGAGTCCAAAGGAAGAAAATGTCATCGATGTATCTAGTGTATAGCGTCAGTTGAAGGTCCTGAGCAGTGAAGAGGTCTTGTTCGAACCTGTGCGTGAAGATGTTGGCATATTGAGGTGCGAATTTTGTCCCCATGGCTGTTCCGTGTGTCTGGATGAAGAACTGGTTGTTGAAGGTGAAGACTTGTGGTCCAAGATGAAGCGAATGAGTTGTACAATTGCATCTGGAGATTGCAGTTGTCGGCGTTGAGTACTGAGGCAGTTGCAGCAATGCCGTTGTCGTGGGGGATGCTGGTGTAGAGTGCCGAGACATCCATTGTGACGAGGAGTGCTCCTGGTTCAACTGCTCCATATGTGCTGAGTTTCTGTAGGAAGTCTGTAGTGTTGCGACAGAAGCTGGGGGTTCTTTGTACAATGGGTTTCAGGATGCCCTCGACGTAGCCGGCCTTTACGACACACGACAACACAAAGTCGCTGAGCAGAAACTGATAGCCAAGTTCCGCATACATGAGGACGGCCTCAACCGGGATCTTGGGTTCATGTCACACTATCTGTAACCCCCACGACTTGCCTGGGCTTGCAAAATCTCACTAACTGTCCTGGCTGGAGACAATACACATCTCTTTAACCTGTGCTTAACCCTCTCTCCACTCACATTGTCTGTACCTTTAAGACTTGATTACCTGTAAAGACTTGCATTCCAACAATTATCTTGTAAATTGAGTTTGTGTCTGTATATGCCCTGTTTGTGAACAGAACTCACACTCACCTGAAGAAGGAGTGACACTCCGAAAGCTTGTGTTGCCAAAAAAACCTGTTGGACTTTAACCTGGCGTTGTGAGACTTCTTACTCAGCAGAGGAGGCCATTCAGCCCATTGACTTCCGTTGACTCTTCCCCAGATAAGCACAGAAGGCCATTCAGCCCATTGGACCTCTGCCTGCACCTCCCCAGGTAAGCAAAGAAGGCCATTCAGCCCATTGACCTCTGGGTCTTCCCCAGCTAAGCAGAGAAGGCCATTCAGCCGATTGTACCTCTGTTGGCTCTTTGAAACAATTATGGTGTCGGCTACTAATGTCAGTCCCGCAAGATGTGGGAAAGCTAATAGAATGTTATCATTTATTGTGAAGGGAATTGAATACAAAAGTAGAGAGGTTGTGTTTAACTTGTACAGGGTATTGGTGAGACCACATCTGGAGAATTGTGTACAGTGTTGGTCTCCTTATTTAAGGAAAGATGTAGATTTAAAGTAATTGGAGAAGGGTTAGAGGGGAGATGAGAAAACGTTTATTCACCCAGAAGGTGTTAGGGACCTGGAACTCACTGCCCGTGTAAGGGTGATACGGGCAGAAATTCTCACTGCATTTTAAAAAGTACTTGAACCTTTACTTGAAAAACTGTGACCTACAGGGCTAAAGACCTGAGTAAGGGAAGCTGGGTAACTTTTCCTTGACCAACATCAGTATGATGACCTGAATGGCCTCCTGTGCTATATATTTTCTCTGATTTTATAAGGATTCACTGGCTTCATGTTAAATATTATATGGGCGGCACGGTAGCACAGTGGTTAGCACTGCTGCTTCACAGCTCCAGGGTCCCGGGTTCGATTCCCGGCTCGGGTCACTGTCTGTGTGGAGTTTGCACATTCTCCTCGTGTCTGCGTGGGTTTCCTCCGGGTGCTCCGGTTTCCTCCCACAGTCCAAAGATGTGCGGGTTAGGTTGATTGGCCAGGTTAAAAATTGCCCCTTAGAGTCCTGGGATGCGTAGGTTAGAGGGATTAGCGGGTAAATATGTGGGAGTAGGGCCTGGGTGGGATTGTGGTCGGTGCAGACTCGATGGGCCGAATGGCCTCCTTCTGCACTGTAGGGTTTCTATGATTTCTATGATAAACCAATGTGTGTACAAACCTTGTTTGTTTTAAGATTTGTTTGTATTTGCTCTGTTTTATCTTCACGTCTTCCCTCTAGAATCCTAATTTAAATCAAAATGTCTGGAACAAGCTGGAGAAGTATTGTCGGGGCCTGACCAAGGATAACAAGAATGTGTATGTCTGCACTGGACCTCTCTATCTGCCAAGGTATGACCCTGCCTGTCTATCAGGTTATATCGGATAGGACCCAGTGTAAGGCAGACAATTCAAAACAACACTTCATACTGCTCAGATGTGAAGGTATTTCTCTGTCCAGCACAGACCAGGAAAGTTCCCGTTATTCCTGATCAGCTTGCTCTCAGCAATGAATTTCTTGCCGGGCGGCGCAGTGGTTAGCACTGCTGCCTTACAGTGCCAGGGACCTGGGTTCGATTCCCGGCTCGGGTCACTGTCTGTGTGGAGTTTGCACATTCTCCTCGTTTCTGCGTGGGTTTCCTCCGGGTGCTCCGGTTTCTTCCCACAGTGCAAAGATGCGCAGGTTAGGTTGATTGGCCATGCTAAATTGACCCTTGGTGTCAGGGGGATTAGCAGGGTAAATATGTGGGGTTACGGGGGTAGGGCCTGGGTAGGATTGTTGTCGGTGCAGACTCGATGGGCCAAATGGCCTCCTTCTGCACTGTAGGGATTTTGTGAAATCAAATGAAAGATTCTGATGGGGCTTGACGGTGGACGCTGAGGTATTGTTCCCCCCTGGCTGGGAAATCTAAAACACGGAGGCAGAGTCTCAGGATAAGAGATTGATCATTTAGGACTGAGATGAGGAGAAATTTCTTCACTCGAGTGGAACTCCCTGCCCTAGAGAGTGAAGGTTGCTCCCTAATTCTTTATATTTGAGGCTATGATAGGCAGATTTCTGGTCACTTTTCGGGAATCTTGGGATTTCGGGAGCAGCTGAGAAAATGGAGTTGAACCTGAAGATCAGTCATGGTCATATTGAATAGCAGGGCCAGGCTTGATGGGCTGAATGGTCTGCTCCTGATCCTTACGCCTTGTGTCCTGGCGACACGAAAGGTGCTGTAGAAATGAAAAGTTCTTTTGTAAAATTGCTTTGTACTTTTTTTTTAAACAGGATGGAGCCAGATGGGAAGCTTTATGTGAAATATCAGGTCATCGGGAAGAATAATGTGGCAGTGCCAACTCACATCTTCAAAGTGGTGATCTTGGAGAAGCACAGCGGGGAAATCGAACTGCGGTCGTACGTGATGCCCAATCAGCCGGTGCTGGAGGATACCCCCCTTGAACGCTTCCTCGTGCCAATCGAAAGCATCGAGCGGGCTTCCGGCCTGCTGTTTGTCAGCAATATTCTAAAAAGAACCAATAATCTAAAGGCCATAACTGCTGGCAACAAATAACAGCACATCAGCTCGCGACCAAGTTTGGAATGTCCCAGGAGCGAAACTAAACATTGCTGCTTAATAGATTGCTTGAAATAGTAAAGTTTATCCCCAATTCCCAAGTCACTTTATTCAAATTATTTGATCATTTGAATGTTCTGAAGCATCAAATATCCCCGTTGTTACATTAGTTACATTACATCCTCATCATTATTGAATAACTTAAAACTTTGACGTGCAGAGAAATCACTGTTGAATTACTGGAAGTGGATTATTATCTGAGTGTTTTATCATTCCTCATGTAGAAATGTATCTTGCTGTAGCTTCCAGACGTCAGAAGGCTCAAATCACTTTTTAAAATTCATTACGGGTGGCACAGTGGTCAGCACTGCTGCCTCACAGCGCCAGGGACCCGGGTTCAATTCCAGCCTCGGGTCACTGTCTGTGTGGAGTCTGCACGTTCTCCCCATGTCTGCATGGGTTTCCTCCCACAGTCCAAAGGATTAGGTGGATTGGCCATGCTAAATTGACCCTAGTGTCAGGGGGATTAGCAGGGTAAATATGTGGGGTCACGGGAATACGACTCGAGTGGGATTGTGGTCAGTGAAAACTTGATGGGCCGAATGGCCTCCTTCTGCACTGTAGGGATTCTATGATTCATGGGATGTGAGTGTCAGTGCCAAGACTGGCATTGCTTCTCATTCCTAGTTGCACCTCACAAGGTGTTGGTGGAGCCTGAATGAGGTAGGTGATTCCACAGTGCTTCCAAAGGAGTTCCAGGATTTTGACACAGCAACAATGAAGTTACAATGATGTACCATAAAGTTACAATGATGTAAGATAAAGACTTGGCAATGCCCGGGTTCCCGTGTGCCTGCTGCCCTTCTCCTATGAGTTGGCGAGGGTTACTGGTTTGGGAGGTGCTGCCTTGGCAGGTTTCTGCGAACTGTCAGCAGGTGATGGCCGACAGCGTGGGATCTTTTGAAGGGCACGTGTCTCTTGCGTTTTTCCGAGGGGTGTTAATGTTTGAAAAATTGTACATGTGGTAAAGCCTTTATTTCAATGATTAATCCAGCTTTAACTTTTCTACTGTGCAGAGAGAGATGATATTTTTAATAAACCTTTAACTTTATTTTTGTGTGGGGAAAATAAAATTTTTCAAATGCACATTTAAATAATTGGCTGTGTTTGGAAACTTACTGACGTGTTAAAGAACATAAGAACTAGGAGCCAGGAGTAGGCCGTCTGGCCCCTCGAGCCTGCTCTGCCATTCAATAAGATCATGGCTGATCTTTTCGTGGACTCAGCTCCACTTACCTGCCTGCTCACCATAACCCTTAATTCCTCTACTGTTCAAAAATCTATCTATCCTTGCCTTAAAATCATTCAATGAGGTAGCCTCAACTGCTTCACTGGGCAGGGAATTCCACAGATTCACAACCCTTTGGGTGAAGAGGTTCTTCCTCAACTCAGTCCTTAATCTGCTCCCCCTTATTTTGAGGCTATGCCCCCTAGTCCAAGTTTCAACCTCCCTGCTTCTATCTTATTCCCTTCGTAACCTTATATGTTTCTATAAGATCCCCCCTCGTTCTTCTGAATTCCAATAGTATAGCCCCAGTCTACTCAGTCTCTCCTCATAAGCCAACCCTCTCAACTCCGGAATCAATCGAGTGAATCTCCTCTGCATCCTCTCCAGTGCCAGTATACCCTTTCTCAAGTAAGGAGACCAAAACTGTACGCAGTACAGAAAATGGTGGGGAAAGTCTAGCAGGGCTGGTAGCATCTGTGGAGAGAGAAACTGAGGAATGTTTCGGATCAATGACCCTCCCATCAGAACAGTGATTTTTGAGAAGTCTTTTTACGAAAAGTTGCAGAGCCAGCCAGGCAAAGGAGATTTGTAATCGGTTGGTCACTGAGTTGATCTATCTTCTATTGGTCACACTGAGGGTAAACCTAGTGAAAGTTAAGGAAGAGATGATTTTTAACATTCAGTACCACTTCTTCTGTAATTGTGATTTGTAAACCCCAGTATCAATAGTTTGTTTATTTCTCTTTGATGTTAAATTACATTTTTGGTCATGAAGATATTGTTCCTCTATTTTCACTGAGTCATTAGTAAATCCCAGTTCGAACTCTATAAAAACCAAATGTAGGTAAATGAAAGATATCGCAGAATATTCTTTATTAGCATAATCTGCCATTTTATAGCGATTGACAAATGTACGGCTCAGAAATTTCTAATCAGAAATTGTCTCAAACTTCATTTTTTTTCTAAAAGTAAATGTTTATTAGTCACAAGTAGGCTTACATTAACACTGCAATGAAATTACTGTGAAAATCCCCTAGTCGCCACACTCCGGCGCCTGTTCGGGTACACTGAGGGAGAATTCAGCGTAGCCAGTGCATCTAACCAGTACGTCTTTCAGACTGTGGGAGGAAACCCCCGCAGACATGGGGAGAATGTGCGAACTCCACACACACTGACCCAAGCCGGGAATCAAATCCGAGTCCCTGGTGCTGTGAGGCAGCAATGCTAACCACTGTACCACCGTCTTTCTCGACACCCTAGCTATGACTGTAACACTACATTCTGCACTCTCCTTATCTATGAACGGTATGCATTGTCGGTATAGTGCTCAAGAAACAATACTTTTCACTGCACTAATACATGTGACAATAAATCAAATCAAAACCTATTATTGGTAAAACTAATAATAAATAAACAAAACAATGGAAACAAATGGAATTTAAACCTGAAAGGTGTGAGATGATGCACTTTGGGAGGACTAACAAGGCAAGGACAATAGGATGCTGAGGATCAGAGGGATCTTGGGGTCTATGTCCATAGATCTCTGAAGACAGCAGGACAATAGATAAGGTGGTTAAGAAGGTATGTAGGATACTTGAATATAAGAGCAGGGAGGTTACGATGGATCTATATAAAACGCTCATTTGGGCAGATCACATTCAGTAGTGTTCAGAGTTCTGTTTACCACATAATGTGGAGATGCCGGCGTTGGACTGGGGTAAACACAGTAAGAGGTCTCACAACACCAGGTTAAAGTCCAACAGGTTTATTTGGTAGCAAACGCCACTAGTTTTCGGAGCGGAGACAATACACATCTCTTTAACCTGTGCTTAATGCTCTCTCCACTCACGTTGTCTGTACCTTTAAGACTTGATTAGCTGTAAAGACTCGCATTCCAATCATTATTCTGTAAATTGAGTTTGTGTCTTTATGTGCCCTGTTTCTGATCAGAACTCCCACCCACTTGACGAAGGGGCAATGCTCCGAAAGCTAGTGGCGTTTGCTACCAAATAAACCTGTCGGAATTTAACCTGCTGTTGTTAGACTCCTTACTGTGTTTACCAAATTATAATGTGGAGGTGCCGGCGTTGGACTGGGGTAAACACAGTAAGAAGTTTAACAACACCAGGTTAAAGTCCAACAGGTTTATTTGGTAGCAAAAGCCACACAAGCTTTCGGAGCTCTTAGCCCCTTCTTCAGGTGAGTGGGAATTCTGTTCACAAACAGAGCTTATAAAGACACAGACTCAATTTACATGAATAATGGTTGGAATACGCTGCAAGAAAGGATGTCCCGAAGCATGGTACATTGGGGAAACTATGCAGACGCTGCGACAACGGATGAATGAACACCGCTCGACAATCACCAGGCAAGACTGTTCTCTTCCTGTTGGGGAGCACTTCAGCGGTCACGGGCATTCGGCCTCTGATATTCGGGTAAGCGTTCTCCAAGGCGGCCTTCGCGACACACGACAGTGCAGAGTCGCTGAGCAGAAACTGATAGCCAAGTTCCGCACACACGAGGACGGCCTCAACCGGGATATTGGGTTCATGTCACACTATTTGTAACTCCCACAGTTGCGTGGACCTGCAGAGTTTCACTGGCTGTCTTGTCTGGAGACAATACACATCTTTTTAGCCTGTCTTGATGCTCTCTCCACTCACATTGTTTCGTTTCTTAAAGACTTGATTAGTTGTAAGTATTCGCATTCCAACCATTATTCATGTAAATTGAGTCTGTGTCTTTATAAGCTTTGTTTGTGAACAGAATTCCCACTCACCTGAAGAAGGGGCTAAGAGCTCCGAAAGCTTGTGTGGCTTTTGCTACCAAATAAACCTGTTGGACTTTAACCTGGTGTTGTTAAACTTCTTACTGTGTTTACCAAATTATAGGCAGGATGTGATTGCACTAGAGAGGGTGCAGAGGAGATTCACCAGGACGTCGCATGGGCTGGAGTGTTTCAGCTATGTAGAGAGGCTGGGGTTGCTTTCCTCGGAGCAGGGAAGGCTGAGGGGGGATCTGATTGAGCTGTACAGAATTATGAGGGACACAGATAGAGTGGATAGGAAGTAACCTTTCCCCTGTGTAAAGGGGTTATAATGTTGGACTGGGGTAAACACAGTAAGAAGTTTAACAACACCAGGTTAAAGTCCAACAGCTGTTGGACTTTAACCTGGTGTTGTTAAACTTCTTAAAGGGGTTATAACCAGGGCGCACAAATTTAAGGGGCAGGAGATTTGAGAAAAAGCTTTTTCACCCAGCGGGCGGGGGAGGCAGGAACCCTCACAACATTTAAGCAGCATTTGGATGAGCAGTTACAGCCCCAAAGCAAACAAGTGTTGGAAAGTGGGATTAGAATCAAGGTGCTTGGGGGCCAGCACAGGCACGATGGGCTGAACGGCCTCTCTGAGACGCCAGGATTCCTTTGGCCCCGCCCACGCCACTGCGTAGTGACGTCGCAGCGACCAGCTGATCCACTGGCGAACCAATCGGAGCGGAGCTTGCTGGGCGCAGCGGCCAATCAGAGTGCAGCTTACTGGGTGTAATGGCCAATCAGTGGCCAGTTGGTGGCGGTGAAGATGGAGGCGGTGGAGCGGCCGCGGGAGAAACGCCGCAAGGAGCAGCTGGTGGGTCCGGGTGGAGCCGAGAGACAATCCCCGCCGGGCCCCTCCAGCAGCCTGGAGCCCACATTAACTGAGGCGGCACAGTGGTTAGCGCTGCTGCCTCACAGCGCCAGGGACCCGGGTTCGATTCCCGGCTTGGGTCACTGTCTGTGTGGAGTCTGCACGTTCTCCTCGTGTCTGCGTGGGTTTCCTCCGGGTGCTCCGGTTTCCTCCCACAGTCCGAAAGATGTGCGGGTTAGGTTGATTGGCCGTGGTAAATTGCCCCTTAGTGTCCTGAGATGTGTAGGTTAGGGGGATTAGTGGGTAAATGTGTAGGGATATGGGGGTAGGGCCTGGGTGGGATTGTGGTCGGTGCAGACTCGATGGGCCAAATGGCCTCTTTCTGTACTGTAGGGTTTCTATGATTAGCTGAATTTGCTGCCGCTGGAAGCTTCCTCCGCGGCAGCCCCGCTCCCAGAGACAATGGCAGAAAGATCCCCATTTTCACAACAGGAAGAATTCAATTCCTGCATTTCTGTAGCACCTTTCACATCCTGTGAACCAGGGGGAACGCCCTGGCATCAAGGCTGTGCTGACGGTGGCACAGTGGTTAGCACTGCTGCCTCACAGTGCCAGGGACCTGGGTTCGATTCCCGGCTTGGGTCACTGTCTGTGTGGAGTTTGCACGTTCTCCCCGTGTCTGCGTGGGTTTCCTCCGGGTGCTCCAGTTTTCTACCATAGTCCAAAGATGTGTGGGTTAGGTGGATTGGCCACGCTAATTTGACCCTTGGTGTTAGGAGGGTTAGCAGGATAAATACATGGGGTTGGGGCCTGGACAGGGATTGTTTTGAGTGCAGGCTTGATGGGCCGAATGGCTGCCTCCTTCTGCTCTGTAGGGATTTTATAATTCTATGTTGGAAAAATAGTTCAACAGATGATTTCAGGAGTTAGACAAGATGGAACACTTCATTATGTTTGTCTCAAATCCTTTTCTTTAAGTGGACATTGGAGAACTGACAGCAAGATTTCTGCAGGTATTTGAACAAAGCAGTGGACTTGACATGGAAATAATCAGCATGCAAAATGACAGAGCTGAAAGCTAGGTCAAAGGACAAAGACTCATGGGGATTTAAACAGAGAGAAGTACCCTCTTCTAACATCGTGAGCACTCAGGGTAAAGGCCTCCTTTGATTCCACATATTTCTGTGAGGTGGCTTTTTCCCAGATGAAAATTAAGTCCCAAGTATCACACTCGCCTCACGATGCCCATCCAATGGACTGTATGAGACTGGCCATCTCAAACTATGACCCAAATTTCACAGTACTCGGTGTGCAAGCACAGGTGTCACTCTGAGAATGGGTGACTGTTTTGCACATGTATATTTGGGGTGGTTTAGTAAAGTTGAACTTTTAAGACTAGCTCTCGTGCTGCATTTTGATACAAAAGGTGATCTTGTGCTTAAAGAAATTGGAGACCACGACAGTGTGTGTGTGTCAGTAAATTCCATTCTCAAACTCCTGTGAGAGCTCCAGTGTTCAACGAGCATCGTTACATATTTGTATAACTTAGTGACTTGTTCTTCTTTTCAGGAAGGAATGAGCAGATCTGACAGGAAGAAATTGAAAGAAGCCAGTGAGTGTTTGACTTTTGTTGTATTTTGTATTTCTGGTCCTGTCGTCATTCCAGTTTGACTGATCTTGCATTTGATTTGCTTATCACCCTGCATCCTCCTTGCAGCTGAGAGAATGGGATTGGTTCTACCACCGTTTTTTCCCCCCACAGTATCATTTTCATTGAAAACTTTTTCATTTTGTATAATAAACACAACAAACTCTCAAAGATTGGTACAGTCTCAAAGAATCCCTATAGCACAGAGGAGGCCATTCGGCCCATCGGGCCTCTACCGACCACAATCCCACCCAGGCCCTATTCCTGTAACCCCGCATATTTACCCTGCTAGTTAGTCCGCCTGACACGGGCCAATTTACCATGGCCAATCCACCTAACCTGCACATCTTTGGAGTGTGGGAGGAAACCGGAGCACCCGGAGGAAACCCACGCAGACACGGGGAGAATGTGCAAACTCCACACAGTGAGCGAAGGCCGGAATTAAACCCGGGTCCTAGGCACTGTGAGGGAGCAGTGCTAACCACTGTGCCACCGTGCTGCCCCCGCAAAAGAATACAGATCTGCAGGCTCATTTTCAAACAAGCACGAGGCGAGAGAGAGAAAAAAAAATACCGCCACAGTTGGTTTGCATTATTTGTTGTACCCAGCGACTCCCACCATACAAGTAACAGAAGGATATGTTGAAGGATGGGCGGGGGTGCGCAATTTCCGCGCCACACTTGTGTGCGCACCAGAAGAAGCTTCCCCTATCCCCAGCCATAGTGGAGGCGCTGATCATATCTCTTCCCAGAATAAAGATATTTTTGAGGCCGAGCTGGATAGATTCTTGAATAAACAAGGGGGTGAAAGGTTATCGAGGGTAGGCAGGAATGTGGGGTTAAGGTTACAGTCAGATCAGCCATGATCTTATTGAATGGCAGTGTGGGCTTGAGGGACAGAATGACCTGATCCTGCTCCTAATTTGTAAGTTTGTATGCAATAGGTAGCTTCTTCCTCGAATGCTAATTTTCAAAAAGGGCATAGAGGGATAGTGTTATACGAGATGAGGCAAAAGCAAATGCCAAAAATCTTAAATAAAAATCAATAATGATGGAAATACTCAACAGCTCAGGAACCATCTGTATTTCCAACATTTTCTGCTTTTAAATGATCAAACTTGGCTTGGGGTAGATTGCTGGCCTGCTTGTGGGAGAAGCAGGCAATTTCTCTGCAAACTGAAGGGTGTTAAAATAGAATTTAAATGCAAAAATAGCCTAACAACTGAACTGTAGTCTCTCGAGTTATTTGATGTGTTGGACAGTACCTTATGGCAGAAAGATCCATTAATTATACCTTTCCTTCTCATCGCCAGGGAAACAGGAAAAAAAACGACTGGAAGAACTTCAATTCTTGATGGAGCTTGAGAAAGAAAGGGCAGCGGAAGAGAAAGCACAAAAAGATCTGGAGGAAAAAAAAGAACCAAAAGGTTGTTTCAAACATTGTAAACATCGGGATAATAGCTCTGAAATATCACAAACCTGCTGTGTTTCTAACATTCTTTCCTCCCCGGTTTGGATTTCCTGTGCGTCTCACTAACTTCTCCACATTCTGTGTGCAGCTACACAGAGATTCCCCGACTGGGGACCAACTTCTTTCTCTCCAGGAGTTCACCTTGTAAGGCAATCTGTGCTTGACCGGTTATCTCATTGCAGCAACGGAAAGCACCGCGCATAGCTAATGTTTATGCAAATGATGCTCTGATTAAAGACCACAAAAATGTAGTTTTTAAAAAAAAACTGCATTCATTTTTAAACTTGTCTGTCCAAAGGACCATGAACTGATGATGCTTGATGTTTTGTAAGAAAATTCGGTACAGCTCAAGAAACCTTGAGTAACCTGCAGAATGCGGCATTAAACTCAGACCTTGATTCTCTAGTGATTCAAATAGATGCTAAAGATTCTTGGCAGCATTCAAAGAAGAGCAAGGAATTCCCCCGCTGTCCTGGTCAATATTCCTTTCTCAAAGCCACCAAAATGCAGCATCACTTTCTGCGTTGTTACTTGTGAGATTCTACTTCATGCTGCTGCGTATTTCTACACTACCTAAGTCAACGTTTTAGAACTAATTATTTGTATGCAAAATGCTTTGGGATTTTGGAAAAGACACAAGATTCTGTGTGAATGGAGATGTTAGCCAAGCCATTAGAGTAACAATGATAAGCTCTTTTAACATTTGGTGGCTTGCAGCAGCTTTGACCTATTTCCCGGACAGTATGTGGTACAGGCAGAGCCACAGTCAGATCATCTCCCTATTTATGGAGGGCAGAAGAACTGGGTTAAGGTGCACTGAAAAGAACAAAATGTGAAACTTTGCACCAGTTCAATAATAATGGCACAGTGGTTAGCACTGCTGCCCCACAGCGCCAGGGATCCGGGTTCGATTCCGGCCTCAGCTGACTGCCTGCGTGGAGTTTGTACATTCTCCCCATGTCTGCGTGGGTTTCCTCCAGGTGCTCCAGTTTCCCCCCCACGGTCCAAAGATGTGTGGGTTAGGGTGATTGGCCATGCTAAATTGACCCTATGTCAGGGGGATTAGCAGGGTAAATATGTGGGGTTACGAGAATAGGGCCTGGGTGGGATTGTGGTCGGTGCAGACTCGATGGGCCGAATGGCCTCCTTCTGCACTGTAGGGATTCTATGAATGATAATTGGAGTTTTTATATTTAAAACAAAGACTGGTAACTTGAGGTTTGCTCTCTCAACAGTACCACAGGGGATCGAGTCTGCACACTAACACTCTGCCACTAATTGTTAAAAGGTCCCATACGCTACTCCACCTTTGATATGTACTGATCATATATTTCTATTTTCTAGGTCGCCTGTACACTGTTAGTGTGGCATTACCAGGGTCGGTATTGGATAATGCCCAATCTCCAGCGCTCAGGACATACTTGGCTGGACAGATAGCACGTGCCTGCACTGTATTCTGTGTGGATGAAATTGTGGTCTTTGATGAGCAGGGAGAAGATGTAAAGTAAGATCATTCATTAGTTACAAGCTAATCTGGCATTTACTTTGGACTGGTGGTGCAGAGACCCAAGCTAATGGGCTGGGGTAATGGGTTCAGGTCTCACCTTTAATAAATCTGGAATATACAGTTAATCTCAGTAATGGTGACCATGAAGCTATCATTGATTGTTGTGAAAACCCATCGATTTCACTAATGTCCTTTATGGAAGGGAATCTGCCATCCTTACCTGTCCTGGCCCACATATGACTCCAGATCCACAGCAACTTAACTGCCCTCTGAAATGGGCTCACTAGCCACTCAATTCACAGGCGATTAGGAAAGGGCAATAAATCCTAGTCCTGCCAGCGCCGTCCGCATCCCGTGAAATAATAAAGAAAAATATGTTTCTTGGAACATCAACTGTTCTAAAGTAATTCCAGCTTAACCTGCACCATCCCGGAGGCCTGGTCGATAAGATTGCTCCGCTTCTGTTTCTTGTGTATTTGGAGGATTGGCAGTGATAGCTCTGGTCACTCCAGCCCTCCTCCTGTCTGCATTAAGAAGGGACAGAAGGAGGACGTTCAGCCCCTTGAGCCCGTCCTGCCAGTCAGTTAGATCTGAACATCATCTTTGCTCATCCATCCTCGCTCTATTTCTCCCCGATTGATGCCTCTTACCCAACATAAACCCATCAATCTCAGTCCTGAAAGCTCTGATTCTCCAAGCAGGAGAGAATTTCAGAGTTCTAGATTTTCATGAAAGCGTGCTTCCTGATTTCCCTCCTGCAGAGCCTAGGCTAATCCCAGTCCTTGTTTTGGGCTCCCACATCAGGGGGCTTGGTTTTTCTGTATCCACACTTCTCAAATCCTTTCATATTTTGAACAACTTGATCAGATCACCCTCACTTGACCGGGACCCTGAGAGTTTGCTAGCACGTGGAAGGGGAGAGTGGGGGAAAAGGAGCACCCACACAAGATTTTGAAAGTGGTTAGCACTGCTGCCTCACAGCGCTGGGGACCCGGTTCGATTCCCAGCTTGGGTCACTGTCTGTGTGGAGTTTGCACGTTCTCCCCATGTCTGTATGGGTTTCCTCCGGGTGCTCCGGTTTCCTCCCGTAGTCCAAAGATGTGCGGGCTAGGTGGATTGGCCATGCTAAATTGCCCCTTCTTATCAGGGGAAGTAGCTAGGGTAAATGCATGGGGATAGGGCCAGGGTAGGATTGTGGTCAGTGCAGACTTGATGGGCCGAATGGCCTCCTGCTGTACTGTGGGATTCCATGATTAGGGGAATCTGCATCAGAGATTGTGTAGAATGTGGGGAAACTTTACAATGAAAGAATAAAATGAGAGGGACTTTGTCAGAAATCAGTTGCATCCTAAGTGTTCCCCAAGACAAAGTAATTTCTGTGCGTTGGGATCCAAGAACAGAGGAATTTCTCACACTGCCACCAATGAGAGCCAGCCATTGTTAATAGTAATAACAACTCGCATTTATATAGTGCCTTTACTGGGTGGTAGTCACTGGGATGGCACATGGAATGTGGAAATTCGGCGGACGGGGGTGGTTTGTTAGCCTGTCGGATTGAAACCTGTCTTGTGTCTGTGACTACAGGAGTGTAGAAGGTGAATTCAAAGGAATTGGGAAGAAAGGACAAGCCAGTGTGCAGCTTGCACGGATCCTGCAGTACCTCGAGTGTCCACAGTAAGTCACTATGGAGCATAAGACCATAAGACATAGGAGCGGAAGTAAGGCCATTCGGCCCATCGAGTCCACTCCACCATTCAATCATGGTTGATTTCAACTCCATTTACCCGCTCTCTCCCCATAGCCCTTAATTCCTCGAGAAATCAAGAATTTATCAATTTCTGTCTTGAAGACGCTCAACGTCTCGGCCTCCACAGCCCTCTGTGGCAATGAATTCTACAGACCTACCACTCTCTGGCTGAAGAAATTTCTCCTCATCTCTGTTCTAAAGTGACTCCCTTTTATTCTAAGGCTGTGCCCCCGCGTCCTAGTCTCCCCTGCTAGTGGAAACAACTTCCCTACGTCCATCCTATCTAAGCCGTTCATTATCTTGTAAGTTTCTATTAGATCTCCCCTCAACCTCCTAAACTCCAATGAATATAATCCCACGATCCTCAGACGTTCATCGTATGTCAGGCCTACCATTCCTGGGATCATCCGTGTGAATCTCCGCTGGACCCGCTCCAGTGCCAGCATGTCCTTCCTGAGGTGTGGGGCCCAAAATTGCTCACAGTACTCCAAATGGGGCCTAACCAGTGCTTTATAAAGCCTCAGAAGTACATCCCTGCTTTTGTATTCCAAGCCTCTTGAGATAAATGACAACATTACATTTGCTTTCTTAATTACGGACTCAACCTGCAAGTTTACCTTTAGAGAATCCTGGACTAGGACTCCCAAGTCCCTTTGCACTTTAGCATTATGAATTTTGTCACCGTTTAGAAAATAGTCCATGCCTCTATTCTTTTTTCCAAAGTGCAAGACCTCGCACTTGCCCACGTTGAATTTCATCAGCCACTTCTTGGACCACTCTCCTAAACTGTCTAAATCTTTCTGCAGCCTCCCCACCTCCTCAATACTACCTGCCCCTCCACCTATCTTTGTATCATCGGCAAACTTGGCCAGAATGCCCCCAGTCCCGTCATCTAGATCGTTAATATATAAAGAGAACAGCTGTGGCCCCAACACTAATTTTCCATGGAGTCATAGAGGTTTACAGCATGGAAACAGGCCCTTCGGCCCAACTTGTCCATGCTGCCCTTTTTTCTTTAAAACCCCTAAGCCAATCCCAATTGCCCGCATTTGGCCCATATCCCTCTATACCCATCGTACCCATGTAACTATCTAAATGCTTTTTAAAAGATAAAATTGTACCCGCCTCTACTACTACAGCTGGCAGCTTGTCCCAGACACTCGCCACCCTCTGTGTGAAACAATTGCCCCTCTGGGCACTTTTGTATCTCTTCCCTCTCACCTTAAACCTATGCCCTCTAGTTTTAGACTCCCCTACCTTTTGGGAAAAGGAGCAGAAAGGAACCATCAGTCCTTTTTAAAACTGGGCACTGCAGCAATTGAAAAGTGCATTTATGTACATAGAACATAGAACATAGAAAGCCACAGCACAAACAGGCCCTTCGGCCCACAAGTTGCGCCGATCACATCCCCACCTCTAGGCCTATCTATAGCCCTCAATCCCATTAAATCCCATGTACTCATCCAGAAGTCTCTTAAAAGACCCCAACGAGTTTGCCTCCACCACCACCGACGTCAGTCGATTCCACTCACCCACCACCCTCTGAGTGAAAAACTTACCCCTGACATCTCCTCTGTACCTACCCCCCAGCACCTTAAACCTGTGTCCTCTCGTAGCAACCATTTCAGCCCTTGGAAATAGCCTCTGAGAGTCTACCCTATCCAGACCTCTCAACATCTTGTAAACCTCTATCAGGTCACCTCTCATCCTTCGTCTCTCCAGGGAGAAGAGACCAAGCTCCCTCAACCTATCCTCATAAGGCATGCCCCCCAATCCAGGCAACATCCTTGTAAATCTCCTCTGCACCCTTTCAATGGCTTCAACATCTTTCCTGTAATGAGGTGACCAGAACTGCGCGCAGTACTCCAAGTGGGGTCTAACCAGGGTCCTATAAAGCTGCAGCATTATCTCCCGACTCCTAAACTCAATCCCTCGATTAATGAAGGCCAGTACGCCGTACGCCTTCTTGACCGCATCCTCCACCTGCGAGGCCGATTTAAGAGTCCTATGGACCCGGACCCCAAGGTCCTTCTGATCCTCTACACTGCTAAGAATGGTACCCTTCATATTATACTGCTGCTTCATCCCATTGGATCTGCCAAAATGGATCACCACACACTTATCCGGGTTGAAGTCCATCTGCCACTTCTCCGCCCAGTCTTGCATTCTATCTATGTCTCGCTGCAACTTCTGACATCCCTCCAAACTATCCACAACACCACCTACCTTGGTGTCGTCAGCAAACTTACCAACCCATCCCTCCACTTCCTCATCCAGGTCATTTATGAAAATGACAAACAGCAAGGGTCCCAGAACAGATCCCTGGGGCACTCCACTGGTCACTGACCTCCATGCAGAGAAAGACCCCTCCACAGCCACTCTCTGCCTTCTGCAGGCAAGCCAGTTCTGGATCCACAAGGCAACAGCATCCTTGGATCCCATGCCCTCTCACTTTCTCAAGAAGTCTTGCATGGGGGACCTTATCGAACGCCTTGCTGAAGTCCATATAGACCACATCCACCGCTCTTCCTTCGTCAATGTGTTTGGTCACATTTTCAAAGAACTCAACCAGGCTCGTAAGGCACGACCTGCCCTTGACAAAGCCGTGCTGACTACTTTTGATCATACTAAACTTCTCTAGATGATCATAAATCCTGTCTCTCAGGATCCTCTCCATCAACTTACCAACCACTGAGGTTAGACTCACCGATCGGTAATTTCCCGGGCTGTCCCTGTTCCCTTTCTTGAATATAGGGACCACATCTGCAATCCTCCAATCCTCCGGAACCTCTCCCGTCTCCATCGACGATGCAAAGATCATCGCCAAAGGCTCCGCAATCTCCTCCCTCGCCTCCCACAGTAACCTGGGGTACATCCCATCCGGTCCCGGCGACTTACCAACCTTGATGCCATTCAATAGTTCCAACACATCCTCTTTCTTTATGTCCACATGCTCGATCCTTTCTGTCCACCGCAAACCAGCAGTACAACCACCCAGATCCCTTTCCACCGTGAATACCGAGGTAAAGTATTCATTAAGCAGCTCCGCCATTTCTAACGGTTCCGCACAAACTTTTCCCCCTTCACCTTTTAAGGGTCCTATGCCTTCACATCTCATCCTTTTACTCTTGACATATTTGTAGAAAGCCTTGGGATTCTCCTTAATCTTACCCACCAAGGCCTTCTCATGACCCCTTCTCGCTCTCCTAATTTCCTTCTTAAGCTCCTTCCTACATCCCGTATACTCCTCTAAATCCTTAACACCTCCTAGCTCTCTGAACCTTCTGTACGCCTCTCTTTTCTTATTCACCAGGTTCATCACAACCTTCGTGCACCACGGTTCCCGTACCCTACCAACACCCCCCTGTCTCATCGGAACGTTGTCATGCAGAGCTCCAGACAAACATTCCTTGAAAATCCTCCACTTTCCTTCGGTACTTTTCCCCAAGAATGCCTCCTTCCAATTTACCCGTCTAATTTCCTCCCTGATGACACTGTATTTCCCTTTACTCCAGAGAAACACTTTCCTAGCCTGCCTGATCCTATCTCTTTCCAATGCTATCGTGAAGGAGATAGAATTATGATCGCTATCCCCAAGATGCTCACCCACCGAGAGATCCTCCACCTGTCCAGGTTCATTAGCCAGCACCAGATCAAGTACAGCCTCTCCTCTAGTAGGCTTATCCACATACTGTGTCAGGAAACTCTCCTGGACACACCTAACAAACTCCTCTCCATCCAAACCCCTAGCCCTAGGGATATTCCAATCTATGTTTGGGAAATTAAAATCTCCCATCACGACAACTCTGTTATTCCTACATCTCTCCAGGATCTGTTTCCCCATCTGCTCCTCAACATCTCTGTTACGATTGGGCGGCCTATAGAAAACACCCAGCAACGTTACCGACCCCTTCCTGTTCCTAACCTCCACCCACAGAGACTCCGTAGTCAATCCCTCCACGGCGTCCACCTTCTCTACAGCCGTGACACTATCCCTGATCAACAGTGCCACTCCCCCCCCCTCTCTTGCCTCCCTCCCTGTCCTTCCTGAAACATCTAAAACCCACCTCAAAACATCCCAGAGGCACTCCTCAGAAATGGAATTGGACAGAAATTGACACTGACCTGGAGGAGGGGGTGTGATGAGGGAAGACTAAAAACTTAGTTGAGATTTTAAGAGGCATTTTAAAGGATTAGCGAGACCGAGACATTTAGGAAGGGATTTGCAGGATATTGGGGCCTGGGCAGCTGCTAGGAATTAGTTGGAAAGTGTCCAAAATTCAATGAACTAAAAGGTTATAGTCAGCGATGGAGACTTTCGCCTCATAGAAATAATTGATTGGTTAAATCCTGTTCTTTATATTTAATGGTGTCAGGGCCAGTTTTCTCAGTGAATCTCTGTCACAGCACTTTGCTAACTAGTAGAATCCAGCAGCTTTCTGCCCGTTTGACAGGCTTTCATTAATTGAGTCTCCGCACCAAGGTTGTATATTTGGAGAATTCACCATGTCATCTACCCCTGCTGCCCCTTGCCTGGTGTTGCTGTTACTTTGGCACGGTGGCACATTAGTTTGCGCTGCTGCCTCACAGTGCCAGGGACCTGGGTTCAATTCCTGGCTTGGGTCACTGTCTGCGTGGAGTTTGCACGTTCTCCCCGTGGCTGCGTGGGTTTCCTCCGGGTGCTCCCGTTTCCTCCCACACTCCAAAAATGTGTGGGTTAGGTTGATTGGCCATGATAAATTGGCCTAGTGTCAGAGGGATTAGCAGCGTAGATACGTGGGGTTATAGGGATAGGGGCTGGGTGGGATTGTGGTTGGTGTAAACTCGATGGGCTGAATGGCCTCCTTCTGCACTGTAGGGATTCTATGAGAATCATTGGGTTGATTGGGGGGGAAAAAAGCCAAGAATTGGTTTCTAACGCAGATGATATTTGTCAACATCTCTGTAATTTAGACTCTCAAGGTGATGATTATATTGTTTGTGTGTAACCAGGTACCTGAGAAAATACTACTTTCCAAAACATCAGGATCTGCAGTTTGCAGGTAAGCTTGCGTGGAAAAACCTCACACTTCAAAACTCAGAGAAAGGTCCATTTCAAAGCATTATGGGGCTGGCTAATGTTTAAATCGATTGGCAAGAGGATAAACTGCCATATAGCCACATGGGATGCAGGGCAGTGGAAGCAGATTCATTGGTAACTTTCCAAAGGAAATTAGATAAATACTGGAAGGAAAGAGGTTTGTCGGGCTGTGGAAAACAGCAAGGGAGTGGGGCTAGATGGATAGCTCTTCCAAGGACACGGCACACATGGTGAACCACATAGCCTCTTTCCCTGCTCTTTAGTTCAAATTCTACAGAGCTGCTCATTATTTTGCTGGGACTGGGATTCTTTTCCCTGGAGCGTAGGAGGCTGAGGGGTGATCTTATAGAAGTCTATAAAATAATGAGGGGCACAGATCAGCTAGATAGTTAACATCTTTTCCCAAAGGTAGGGGTGTCTAAAACTAGAGGGCATAGATTTAAGGTGAGAGGGGAGAGATACAAAAGGATCCAGAGGGGCAATGTTTTCACACAGAGGGTGGTGAGTGTCTGGAACGAGCTGCCAGAGGCAGTAGTAGAGGCGGGTACAATTGTCTTTTAAAAAACATTTAGACAGTTACATGGGTAAGATGGGTATAGAGGGATATGGGCCAATAGCCAGCAATTGGGACTAGTTTAGTGGTAAACTGGGCGGCGTGGACAAGTTGGGCCAAAGGGCCTGTTTTCATGCTGTAAACCTGTATGACACTGAAATGGTGCCTGTGTGTTTTGTTCCTTTACTAGCAGTGTTGAGTGCCACAGCTGGATCTCAATTTGACTGTGAGGATTATTGTTAGATTAGTAGCAGTGGCTGGACAGCGCAACTGGGGGAACCAAGAGGTGCAGATCGATCTTGCTTCTCAGCAAGTACCCCTGCCTGAACTTGGATGTTTTACTCTACCTGATGTGGGGGTGGAACAAGTTAAAAATGTATCTGGCAGAATGGAGTGTGGCGTGTGTACCCTTGTTGCATGAGTTCAAACTGAAGTTGTCAGACTTTTCGTGCTGGTAGCACTCTCCCCTCTGGATCAGAAGTTTGTGGGTTCAAGCCCAACGCTAGAGTTTGAGCGTATTATCCAGGACACACTCTTGCGTGGGTCTGAGGAAGTGTGCACTGTCCCAGGCACTGCCTTGTGGATGCAACGTCCTCTCGGCTGAAAGGATAAGGTTCCATGGCACTATTGCAAGAGGAAAGAGAATTCTATCCCTCTCCTGATCCCGATTTGTCAACTCCATGCCACCGAAACCAGATTAACTGATCACTTGTCTCCCTGTGGCTGCCACATTGCCCCCATAAAAACACAAGCACTTTGGGACATGTTCGGAATGCAAAGTGTGCTTTATAAATTATTAATTTATCCATTAGGCATTCAGGAGAATCTTCTTTATCCTGACAATTGTTACAATGTAAAACTGGCTACCACAGGGAACAGTTGAGGCAATGAACATAGATGTGTTTTAACGGGAACCTAGATAAGAACATGAGGGAGAAAGGAATAGATGGATCTATTGATGGGGTGAGAACAAAGAACAATACAGCACAGGAACAGGCTCTTCGGCCCTCCAAGCCAATGCTGATCACGTCCTAACTAGACCAATCGCCTGTATCCCTCTATTCCCCTTCTGTTCATATGTCTATCCAGATAAGTCTTAAATGTCGCTAATGTAACTGCCTCAACCACCTCACTTGGCAGTGCATTACAGGCCCCCACCACCCTCTGTGTAAAAAAAAAACTTCCCCCGCACATCTCTATTGAACCTGCCCCCCCCCCCCCCCCCCCCCCCCCCCCCCCGCCTTTACCTTGAACTTGTGCCCCCTTCTGGCTTGTTGTAGCATAAACCTGTTGGGGCCGAATGGCCTTAAATTCTGTGTTATGTTCCAGGCATCCTGAATCCGCTCGACAGCCCTCATCACATGCGGATGAATGAGGTGTCTGAGTACCGTGAGGGAGTGGTTGTCGAACGTCTGTCTGGACCCAGCAGAGGATCGTTCGTGGACTGTGGCACAAGGAAGGTTTGTGTGCAAAAACCTAAGTCCATCGTAAATGCCGTGTTAAACCTTGGTTCATTGCAAACATCCAGTCAGAGCTTTGTAGCTTGTCTTTCAGTACTTGTAGACAGCACACATTGATAGCATTGTTAGGGTGTGATTGGCAGGAGAATTGAATATGTTCCTGAACCAAATGTGGATCAGTCAGTGCTGAAAGCCTCGTGCTATAATAGAATGATTCAATACTGAGTCATTTAGCTCATTGTGCTGTTCGAAAGAACTATCCGTTTCCTCCGTTCTCCTGCCCACAAATCTTTCCCTTTTACAAATGATACTGAACAAGAATCTTCCATTTCCATTTTTCTACTCACTTCAGTTTTGTTAATTTAAATTAGGAAGTACAGATTGACAGAAAACTTCAAGCTGGTTTGCGGGTTACAGTTCAGATGTGCAAGAATGAAAACTCAGGTAAGAAATGATCAGAACTCTAAATAAAAGCAAATTACTGCGGATGCTGGAATTCTGAAACCAACTGCTCTCTGTTCCAACTGTTAACTGTTCTCTACCTTTTATTTCTTTATTGTCTTTATTTTTCTCCCCCCTATTTTATCCCCCTCCTTTCCTTCCCTGTTCTCCCCCTTTGCTTCCCCTTTTTCTCAATTTTACCTCTCCCCACCCTCCCCCCACATCTTCAACCGTCACAGTTTACCCTCTGATTTCGGCTTCTCTGCCGTTTGGCCATTCACACCTTCTATTCTCTCGATGGACTGCCATTAGCAGCCTTTCCCCTTGTTTTTGTGGCTATGACTCATCTTTCATTCCCTCCCCCTGCAGTGTAAATATCTCCCACTTTCTCTGCCTTTTAGCTTTGATAAAGGGTCATCTGGACTCGAAACATCAGCTCTTTTCTCCCCTTGCAGATACTGCCAGACCCGCTGAGATTTTCCAGCATTTTCTCTTTTGGTATCAGAACTCTAACACTACATTCTGCACTCTCTCCTTTCCTTCTCTATGAACGATATGCTTTGTCTGTATAGCGCACAAGAAACTCGTACATGTGACAATAATAAGGTTGTGTTTGCGGTTGTTAAAATGAAAAATAGATTTTAAAATTGCTGGGAAAAGTCTGATTTTTGTGGAGTTTGTTCTGAGTAGGATGTGTAGTGACAGAGGGGACAGTAACTTTGTAAATTACTCCAAGTGTTCCCCAGGTCACTAAAATGTAGTCCAGTGCTACATTCTCTCCATTTTCCTGCCTGCCTGCCTCATAAACCTAGACAAGATCTGTGGAAGTAAACAGAGGCCTTTGAAATGTGAATGTTAAGACATTGGCTTAAAGTTCCATCTCAGACCATGAGACAAAAAGGTGTTTGGAATTGCAGGAGAAAAAAGAACTCTTTTTGAAAAACGACATGCAGAAAAAAATGTCAGTGTTTTGGCCATTTGACCCGAGTCATAAAGCCACAGAATCCTTTCTCGAGGGTAAAGTGGAGGCAGCAGAAAGAGACGTTCAGTTTTTGTTTTCTGGCAATTATTAAACATTAGAGTTTGCCTGCGGGAACATCTTTGCACCTGAATTAAATGAGGTTCTACTCCAGTAATATAAAGCGGGGGGTCCTTTTGCCTGGGATTCACTATCCCCCTGCAAGAGAAATGCAGTTAGCGCCACTCTTAATCCTGATGCAACTTCGTTTTGTACTTTCAGAGAGCAAGATTTGGAAGGGTACGGTTGTCGCACCTCACGTTCCTCGGACAGAGGCTGGTCTGTACTGGGGTTACACAGTGCGACTTGCTTCGAGCCTCAGTGAGTTTTGAACCTTTCTCTTTGCATAGTAATACTTCTTAAATTGAATGATTACGGTAAAAGTTTAAAAGGATGGTGGGTGGAGGGGGGGGAGAGGAGAATATGTTTACAAAAATAAACTTTACTGTGTGTTTCATAGGCGCAGTGTTTACAGAATGCCCGTTCAAAGATGGCTATGATCTCTCAGTTGGGACATCTGAGCGAGGGTCAAACGTCGACAATGCTGCACTTCCCTCATTCGAGTAAGACTTGTTTTTCTGCGTTCCTTTTCTTGGGGCAATTGCTTTATAATCTGTTAGTTCTGAGGTTCACAAAGGTTCAGTAAGAAATATTGACTCTATAAGTGCATTCTCCAATCAGTAACCATGGACGTACTGATTACCAGTTACTGAAGAAAATGCTTCTGTAACCATATTTTTATTATAATTTAATTTAAGCTCGAAACAATTTTTCTAAAGTTTAAAGTTCTTTATTTATTAGTCACAAGTAAGGCAGTACATTAACACTGCAATGAAATTACTGTGAAATTCCCCTAGTCGCCACACTCCGGCACCTGTTCGGGTCAATGCACCCTAATCAGCACGTCTTTCAGACTGTGGGAGGAAACCCGAGCACCTGGGGGGAAGCCCACCCACCCCCAAACATCCCATAAACAGTGATAGAAATCTTTCCCTACACCACTCTCTCCGAGATGCTTTGTCATATTTCAAGTGTGTGATAAAAACACAGTGAATGTTGACATCACACTCAGTGACTCACACTCACAAACACATCACACTCACCACACTCCGGGTACCACACGCTGTTTGGAGAGAAGCCAGCGACTGACCCATAAAACTGACTTAACCCTTTCCAGTCGGCAAGATTTCCTGAACTGATAACAATTAAACTCTTGTCCCTCGGCCTCTGTCTTGGACTTTGGTTACCTTTCTCATTCCCAATCTGCAGAGAAACATCCACAGTAACAAAAAGCTTCTAATCAATTTAAAATGTTACAGTAATTAGACATTGTAGTTTTAAAAGTACAAGCCATCTTATGGCCATGCACCCTTCAGCAATAAGGACCATTTTGTGCATTACTTGGTTTAATGCTTTTATCCGTATATAAAGCTCCATCTTCACTGTAAGCAATGCCACACGAGGTCTGTTCACCATTTATAAAACCAAATAACCATCAGGAAGGTTTCTATTCTGTTTCTGAAACTCTTCAGTGTTTTCTGTTACTCCTTGCATGCAGACAATATTGCAGTGGTGTAGTGGTATTATCACTGGACTAGTAATCCAGAGACCTATGGTAGCTGATGCTCTGGGGGCCTGGGTTCAACTCCCACCACGGCAGATGGTGAAATTTGAATTCAACAAAAATCTGGAATTTAAAAAAAATCTAATTTGCCAGTTGTTGTAAAAACCCATGTGGTTGGCTAATGTCCTTTAGGGAAGGAAATCTGCTGTCCTTACCTGGTCTGGCCTGTCTCTTCCTCTTCCAGTCTTGTACATATCTACAAGCAGTGCTGAAGCGATATCAAAACCTACACTGCTGGCACTGGGGCGGCACAGTGGTTAGCAACTACTGTCTCACAGCGCCAGGGACCTGGGTTTGATTCCCGCCTTGGGTCACTGCGTGGAGTTTGCACGTTCTCCCCGTGTCTGCGTGGGTTTCCTCCGGATTCCTCCCACTGTCCAAAAGACGTGCTGGTTAGGGTGCATTGGCCGTGCTAAATTTTCCCTCAGTGTTACCCGAACAGGTGTCGGAATGTGGCGACTGGGGGATTTCCACAGTAACTTCATTGCAGTGTTAATGTAAGCCTTACTTGTGACACTAATAAATAAACTTAATGTTTCCTGTTGAATTGTAATTACTGTTTAAAACAGCAGATGGGGTTTTTAAAGGGTTTCGCACTTTGCCATCAGTGTTTGAATAATGCTGGACTATTGCTGCCTTTCACACTCATTCGCTCTATATATGTACTGAAGACAAACACTAACTTTTTCCTCCCTGCATTAGGCATTTGTTGGTGGTGTTTGGTGGTCTTCAGGGGCTTGAGGCCAGTGTAGACTTTGACCAAAACCTCAATGTTACAGATCCTAGCGTCCTCTTTCACCATTATTTCAACACCTGTCCTGGTCAGGGCAGCCGTACCATCCGCACTGAGGTATGTAACACGGAGAGTTTTCTCCCAAATTTGATCAATTGGTGCGTAAATCAATGTATGGAGTGCTTTTCTCTCTACGGAAGGGAAGGAGAGAACATTTCAGCAAAAGACAACACTGTGTACTCGCAAGTACAGTTTGGCCCTTGTCTCCTGCAGTAACACATTGCAGAAATTGGTGTGTAGATTTCTCAGGCTGGTGTCTCATCGGTCAGTTTGCTGTTACAGCCAGAATCCCTGCAAATCTCCTTTCACCCCTCCGGTTGTGATTAATGAACAGCACGTGCACACATCTGATACAAACTCTGGTATTTCCCCCTTGAGTCTGCCAGGTTGGGGCATCAGTAAATTCAATCACTGAGGCAAAATTATGGTTTCAATGCATCATAACTTTAAACCATGTAAAATGTCACTTTTTGTTTTCTGTGAAATATAACATTTACTGAGCTGTTTGTACCTCTTCAGAATCACAGAATCCTATAGTGCAGAAGAGGCCATTTGGCCCATCGAGTCTGCACCGACGCATGAAAGGCCCTGACCTACCCACCTAATCCCACTCGTCAGCACTTGGCCCATAGCCTTGAATGTTACGATGTGCCAAGCACTCATCCAGGTACTTTTTAAAGGATGTGAGGCATCCCACCTCCACCCCCCTCCCAGGCAGCGCATTCCAGACCGTCACCACCCTCTGGGTAAAAAAGTTTTTCCTCAAATCCCCCCCTAAACCTCTCACCCCTCACTTTTAACTTGTGTCCCCTCGTAACTGACCCTTCAACTAAGGGGAACAGCTGCTCCCTATCCACCCTGTCCATGTCCCTCATAATCTTGTACACCTCAATCAGGTCGCCCCTCAGTCTTCTCTGCTCCAGAGAAAACAACCCAAGCCTCTCCAACCTCTCTTTACAACTTAAATGCTCCGTCCCAGGCAGCATCCTGGTGAATCTCCTCTGCACTCCCTCCAGTGCAATCACATCCTTCCTATAATGTGGCGACCAGAACTGCACACAGTACTCCAGCTGTGGCCTCACCAAATACAACTCCATCATGACGTCTCTGCTTTTGTAATCTATATCCCGATTGATAAAGGCGAGTGTGCCATGTGCCTTTTTCACCACCCTATTTACCTGCCTTTCCGCCTTCAGAGATCTATGGACAAACACACCAAGGTCCATTTGTTCCACAGAACTTCCTAGTGTCCAACCATTCATTGAATACTTCCTTGTCAAATTACTCCTTCCAAAGTGCATCACCTCACACTTTTCAGGGTTAAATTCCATCCGCCACTTATCCGCCCATTTGACCACCTCGTCTATATCTTCCTGTAACCCAAGACACTCAACCTCACTGTTAACCTTCAGATAATGGAAACTTTTTGAATATTGATGATTCAATTTCTCCCATAAATTTTCAATTGGAAAAATCTCCCACTGTCTGCAGCGAGCAACTGCCCTTAAATTGGGAGTTAGGATAGCACTCACCCCCTCCACTCAGACCAGCATTTTCCCTTGGTCACGGCAGATGATGCTAATGTCACTGGACTAATAATCCAGAGGTCCAGTCTAATGCTTTGGGTACCTGGGTTCAAATCCCACTACAGCAGATGGTGGAATTTAAATTCAATATACATATTTTTTTAAATCTGGAATTAAAAACTAGTCTCAGTAATCGTGACCAATAAAACTATCAAGTGTTGTAAAAACCCATCTGGTTCACTACCGTCCTTTAGGAAAGGAAATCCATTGTCTACCTGTGTGACCGACATGTGACTCTTGACCCACAATGATGTAGTTAATTCTGGCTTAACAAGAGTCTCTGTTCAAAGGCAATTAGGGCTTGGCAACGAAAGCTGGCCTCACCAGTGATGCCCACATCCCATGGAACAATACATTTCTAAACATGCATTGCTTTGGAGGTTGAATTTTACATTGGTGTTTTTGTCCTCCTCTAGGAAGCTATTCTCATTACCCTATCCATATTACGACCAAAGATTGACGCGGCAGTCAGAAAACCTGCTTCAAGTTGAAAAGTGTAAATGTTTTGCGGAGTGCCAGCTCTGAGATCTGCCCACAAGGTGGAGGACCAACGCTCGCCATCCATTACTTACGCTCCTTATTGACACTGGAGCCCAATCACTCGATTGGAGAGATCCAATCTCAGCTTCTGATGATGGAAAAGGATGTTTGTTGAGATTCTGCAATGTGTTTCCCAGTTTTTTGATATGGAGGTGCCGGCGATGGACTGGGGTGGGCGCAGTAAGAAGTCTCACAGCACCAGGTTAAAGTCCAACAGGTTTACTTGGAATCACGAGCTTTCAGAGCACTGCTCCTTCTTCAGGTTAATGGTCTCACCTGATGAAGGAGCAACGCTCCGAAGGCTCGTGATTCCAAATAAACCTGTTGGACTTTAACCTGGTGTTTTGAGACTTCTTACTTTCCCAGTTTTAAGGAAGGTTTGGGGAATGATTTGTAATGCGTGCCTTCCAACAGTAAAGCTGTACCAAGTATTTAATCATGACTTGTTTCATCCTTAAGCAGTCCACTACTTCGATCTGAATCGATGATTGATTATATTGCTGGCATTAATCTGACACCAGGTTTTCTATCAGTCCTGGAATGAATGGGGTAACACATCAAACATTTTTGCTGTTCGTATCTCCGGATATTTGGCCAGGATCATTTCTTGGTGCTTTTCTTGGGATCACTACACAGCAGCGCAAAATTCCTGTAGTCTGCACAGACTGTTCCGGTGTAAGACTGGGCGGAGAAGTGGCAGATGGACTTCAACCCAGATAAATGCGTAGTGGTCCATTTTGGCAGGTCAAATGGGATGGAGGAGTACAATATAAAGGGAAAGACTCTTAGTATTGTGGAGGATCAGAAGGACCTTGGGGTCTGGGTCCATAGGACTCTAAAATCAGCCCCGCAGGTGGAGGAGGTGGTTAAGAAGGCGTATGGTGTGCTGGCTTTTATCAATCGAGGGATTGAGTTTAGGAGTCCGGGGATAATGATGCAGCTATATAAGACCTTCGTCAGACCCCACTTGGAGTACTGCGCTCAGTTCTGGTCGCCTCATTACAGGAAGGATGTGGAAAAGATTGAAAGGGTGCAGAGGCGATTTACAAGGATGTTGCCTGGATTGAGTGGCATGCCTTATGAGGATAGGCTGAGGGAGCTCGATCTTTTCTCCTTGGAGAGAGGTAGGATGAGAAGAGACCTAATAGAGGTATATAAGATGTTGAGAGGCATAGATCGGATGGACTCTGAGGCTTTTTCCCAGGGTGGAAATGGCTGCTACGAGAGGACACAGGTTTAAGGTGCTGGGGTGTAGGTACAGGGGAAATGTTAGGAGAAGTTTTTCACACAGAGGGTGGTGGGCAAGTGGAATCGGCTGCCGTCAGTGGTGGTGGAGGCAAACTCAATAGGGTCTTTTAAGAGACTCCTGGATGAGTACATGGGACTTAATAGGATGGAGGGTTATAGGTAGGCCTAAAAGGTAGGGATATGTTCGGCACAACTTGTGGGGCCGAAGGGCCTGTTTTGTGCTGTAGTTTTCTGTTTCTGATATTGTTTGAATCACACCATTTATATGTTGAGTAAAGTATTTTTTATAATGTTTCTGTTTCATTGTATTTTCAGTTGCAATTATTTCTCCTTTTTGAGAACTGTCACAGTTCAGATGTAGGCTATTGCCTGTTCTGTAGCAAGCTATAATTCATAGAGGTAGCAAGCATTTCTGGGCTAGGATCACAACTTTCTGAAATTGATCTTTTCAGAGGAACTGATCTGTTTCTCTAAATCCCAATCTTGAATCCAAAGCATTTTGGCTAATCTTGTCTCTATTCAAGGTAAATTCAGAGTGCAGAAACTTCAAGCAATGGGTGAAGTTTGTTGGTCTTTAGAGCCATGTTGCAAGGCTGCTTTACATAGTGTGCCTGAGAGCAGGTTATTGATCAGACTGATATGATGGTCCGGTGTTTAGCCTTCCGCTGTATTTCAAAACATTTTCCACTGTGTTTTTGATATTTTTATGAATACTTTTATGCCAAATGTCAGGGTATAGATCACCACATCCCAGCAATTTAAAATTACCCAGAAATTTCCTTAACTGCCAAAATAGGAGGCAGCCGAGGAGGAGTAACTCGCCTCCTAACTCCCCGAGCCTGTCCACCATCTACAAGGCACAAGTCAGGAGTGTGATGGAATACTCTCCACTTGTCTGGATGGGTGCAGCTCTAACAGCACTCAAACTTAACACTATCCAGGACAAAGCAGCCCCGCTTGATTGGCATCACATCTACAAACATTCACCGACACTAAGTAGCAGCAGTGTGTACTATCTACAAGATGCACTGCAGCAGTTCACCAAAGATCCTTAGACAGCACCTTCAAAGCCCACGACCACTTCCTTCTAGAAGGACAAGGGCAGCAGATACATGGGAACCCACCACCTGCAAGTTCCCCTCCAATCCACTCACCATCCTGACTTGGAAATATATCGCCATTCCTTCGCAGTCACTGGGTCAAAATCCTGGAATTCCCTCCCTAACGGCATTGTGGGTCAACCCACAGCACACGGACTGCAGCGATTCAAGAAGGCAGCTCACCATCACCTTCTCAAGGGCAACTAGGGATGGGCAATAAATGCTGGCCCAGCCAGCGACACCCATGTCCCACAAACGAATAAAAAAAATATGCATTATATTTATTTCTTCTATTGTTCTCAAATTGGGGTCTGTGGAGACTCTTCAGGGCATTTGCAAAACACAGAGTAACAGGAGGGTGGGGAATGGACGCAGCAAGTGGGCTGGCTGGCTGTCTTGCCTAGCAGGAGTGGTGTGCAAGTATAGACAGAATCTGCAATGCGAAACAGGCATACCTATCTCTCTAAGTAACTGCTTAAAAATGTTATTAAACCTCTTCCCATGCAGCACATTCATTGGAGTATTAGAATTTCGATTGGGAGGAAAACGTGTTATTCCTCCTTTTGAGGTTGGGGAGGAGGTGAGATAAGGAAATCTCTGATTCCACATAATTACAAGACCAATTCCATTGTGAATGTAGTCAGCTCATCCCTGTCAATAAGGCCAAGTTATAGATATGTGCAGCTCCAACAACACTCGACAAAGCAACCAACTTGATTGATACCTCATTCACAAACATCGGACTGGAAACCGGTTACCAGCGGAGTGCCACAGGGATCAGTGCTTGGTCCTGTGCTATTTGTCATTTTTATAAATGACTTGGAGGAGGGGGCTGAAGGGTGGATCAGTAAATTTGCTGATGAGTGGATCAGTAAATTTGCTGATGACACCAAGATTGGTGGAGTAGTGGATGAGGTGGAGGGCTGTTGTAGGCTGCAAAGAGATATAGATAGGATGCAGAGCTGGGCTGAAAAATGGCAAATGGAGTTTATGCGAGGTGATTCATTTTGGTAGGACAAATTTAAATGTGGATTACAGGGTCAAAGGTAGGGTTCTGAAGAATGTGGAGGAACAGAGAGATCTTGGGGTTCATATCCATAGATCTCTGAAGGTTGCCACTCAAGTGGATAGAGCCGTGAAGAAGGCCTATAGTGTGTTGGCGTTCATTAACAGGGGGTTTGAGTTTAAGAGCCGTGGGGTTATGCTGCAACTGTACAGGACCTTGGTGAGACCACATTTGGAATATTGTGTGCAGTTCTGGTCACCTCACTACAAGAAGGATGTGGAGACACTGGAAAGAGTGCAAAAGAGATTTACCAGGATGCTGCCTGGTTTGGAGGGTAGGTCTTATGAGGAAAGGTGGAGGGAACTTGGGCTTTTCTCTTTGGAGCGGAGGAGGTTGAGAGGAGACTTGATAGAGGTTTATAAAATGATGAGGGGGATAGATAGAGTGAACGTTCAAAGACTATTTCCTTGGGTGAATGGAGCGGTAACTAGGGGGCATAACTATAGGGTTCATGGTGGGAGATATAGGAAGGATGTCCGAGGTAGGTTTTTTACTCAGAGAGTGGCTGGGGTGTGGAATGGACTGCCTGCAGGGATAGTGGAGTCAGAAACCTTAGGAACATTTAAGAAGCTATTGGATAGGCACATGGAGTACTTCGGGATGATAGGGAGGAAATAGCTTGATCTTGGTTTCAGACAAAGCT
This sequence comes from Mustelus asterias, assembly GCF_964213995.1. Classification (NCBI taxonomy): domain Eukaryota; kingdom Metazoa; phylum Chordata; class Chondrichthyes; order Carcharhiniformes; family Triakidae; genus Mustelus; species Mustelus asterias. The sequence goes on along the minus strand of NC_135813.1, from coordinate 3,562,563 downwards.
CGGCACAACATCGTGAGCCGAAGGGCCTGTTCTGTGCTGTACTGTTCTATGTTCTATCCACTCCCTCCAACATTGATGCACAATGGCAGCCCTGTGTACCGTCTACAAGATTCACTGTAGCAACTCGCCAACACTAATGTTGACAGCACTTCCCAAACTCACTCTCATCTAGAATGGCAAAAGCGGCACATAGGAACACCACCACCTGGAGGTTCCTCACCATCCTGACTTGGAAATATATCGTCGTTCCTTCACTGTCGCTGGGCCAAAATCCTGGAACTCCCTTCCTAACAGCACTGTAAGTATACCTATACCACCTAGACTTCAGCGGTGCAGGAAGGCAGCTCACCACTACCTTGAGGGCCATTAGGAATGGACAACACATGCTGGGCTAGCTGGCAGCACCCATGTCCCATGAATGAATGAAAAAAAATCAATGAGAACACATCTATTTTTAAAATTAGAGGTTTATTTCAAAGTTGCACACAGGTTGAATCTATCTGGAGGATTAAGGTGCCACCTCTATAGCAGTATATGTCTGGTTCCAGAAGGTGACAGAGTCATAGCCAAGTCTTTGCTTCATAGAGTTCATGTTGATGTCATTGTTGATATCCAGATATTGTGTGTACATCGCTGTGTAAGGGATCCATGAGGTGGGCACTTCAGATTCACCCCTATTAGGATCACTGAAAGACAGAAAAGACTTAGTCATTGTTGGTTACATTCTCTCCAAGCTACTTGAATTTATATGGGGCAATGTTTCACTTTATGGCATAGGGGCAGCAGTTTTACATATTATGCCTTCAGGAGAAGAACAGCCAATAGCTTTTGCTTCACATACTCTGACTAGTGTTGAATCTAACTATGCTCAGCTAAAAAAAGAAGGTATTTCTTCGACTGTAGAGAGTTTTTGGACATCCCGAGGCTAGGAAAAGTGCTGTAGAAATACAAATCTTTTGGTATTCTGTTTCCTTACCCAGTTTGAGCAAAATTGGTCCAGTATGCGATAAAATATCTTGAGACATCTCTATCCTTTGGCCGGTATCCAAGTGGAGTGGCAAACGGTTTTCCAAAGACATATTGGAGGTCATCAGCGTGATCAGCTCCCACCCAGTTGGGATATATGGGAGCCCGAGAGGGGTAAGAAAACAAGTAGCTGTATGTCTTGGCTCCCCTGCGAGGAAAGGAGTGTGGAAAGGAAGGAGAAGAAATGACAAGGTGAGAAAAATGTAAACACACTTCAAAAACATGGAAGGGAATTCTCAGTTAAAACCTTGTTAAGCATGGGTTGTAAAACAGTATTGCATGTGGTTTACACAGGGACAGATTGCTCTGTGCTGGTGTCTATGTTCTACATGAGTCTCCTCCGACCTTATTTCATCTCAACCCGTTCTTCAATTCCTTATCAAACTTCCCCAAGCTGGATGAATAGCTGCTGTGGGGGCTACAAGTTCTAACCAATCCCATCCTCTATTTCTTGATCCCGGTTAAGGGGAGACAACCAGTGATGGCCAGACGCTGAGGGCAAAGATCAAAGAGAGAGTCAGTCCCTGGCTGCATTTGTATGTACAGCAGAGCGGTCCTGCTGAGGAATTAGAAGACAAGGAATAAAAACAGTTCCGAGGAAGAGCAGTGTTAGACTCGAAACGTTAACTCTGTTTCTCTCTCCACAGACCTGCTGAGTTTTACCAGCATTCTCTGTTTTTAATTTCAGATTTCCAGCATCTGCAGTATTTCACTTTGATAGGAGAAAAAGCACCGTTTTTTATTCATTCAGGGGACATTGGTATCGCATTTATTGCCCATCCCTATTTTCCCATTCAACTGAATGGTGCAGAGAGACCCAGATCAGAACAGAATAGAAAATAACCTTCAAAAAAGAAACCTAAAGAATGACTTTCACATGAAACATAGTCTTCCCATGGGAGTTGTTATAGGCCCAAGAGTATTCTGGATCAGTGTTGGGTAGATCTCATGCCTAATGGTAAGTCCTCCTTAGCCTCACATAGTGGCACAGTCTGATAATCCCCACATCTAAGCAATGTCTCACCATTCAGACACACAAGAGGTGACAGTAGATGGAAATGTCTGTCAGGAAACTCACTGGGCATGTTGAAAATGAAGATCTAGAGCCAGTTGTGTGGGGACCAAGAAGAGGACATCTGTCTCCAGCTCCACCACTGTCTTTTTAATGGTCTCCTGACTCGGATTGGCAGGCCAGTTCATGGTGTAATGCGCATAAGTCATGTTGGCAGCTTTTTTGCCCGTGTGTATGGTCAGAGCTCCAATAAAATTATACAGGTCGCTTCTGTAGATAGCAAAGAAAAGATCAATGTTCACAAGGTTATTATGATGGCACTCCTCGCCCCCCCCCCCCCCCCCCCTCCCCCCACCCCCCGGTACAGATGAATCACGAAAGAGTTGGATTTACAATCAGGGTAAGTTTTTACTCAAGAATAAGTCAAAATATTGAGTATGTTGTCAATGGCACGATCTTCTACAACCTCCTGTCCAACCGCTCTCTTTGGTTCCAATGTGGAATGGATGTGTCCAGCAAAAATGTTGCAGTGGATATTTTTTCAAGGGACTTCATGTCACTCAGAATGGTATTTACTTATTTTTAAATTAATATTTTTAACTTTCACCAATTTGATATTTTATCCCTTGCCTTTGTCTTGCTTGTCCTGGTGAACTATTTTAGCCAAAGACAATGGCGTCCAAGACACGCTGGGAGATTAGGTGTCAATTTTGCCTCCTTACTGAAAACCACTCAGAGTGGGAGGGTGTCCAGGCCGGTTCCCCACACCTTAGACTGAATTAGCTTGCTAACAGGTCTGTATTGACAACCATGGAACAATGGCAAAAAAACCCAGCAAGTTGCTTCCTCACAAAGAAGTTTGAAAGGAGGGCAGTAGATGCACCTCTCGAAAATTCTTGCAGCCCACCAACCATCTAGTCAAGGAAAGAATTGTTTATGGTGCAGATACTTTGGGGCAGCACAGTGGTTAGCACTGCTGCCTCACAACACCAGGAGTTCAATTCCAGCGTCAGGTGACTGTGTGGAGTTTGCACGTTCTCCCTGTGTCTACGTGGGATTCCTCCGGGTGCTCCAGTTTCCTCCCACACTCCAAAAATGTGTGGGTTAGGTTGATTGGCCATGATAAATTGACCCTAGTGTCGGGAGATTAGCGGGGTAAATTTGTGGGGTTACGGGAATAGAGCCTGGGTGGGATTGTGGTTGGTACAGACTTGATGGGCCGAATGACCTCCTTTTGCATTGTCGGGATTCTATACTCGGGAGGGAAAGAAGTGCCTTAAGAACATAATTAGAATGTAACACACTCAAGTAAATAAGCTGTGTCCATACGGGTAGGTCTTTCCTAGCCCAGCCTGATTGATTGAATGAACATCCAAGCCAGCGAAAATATGTCCATCCATGTTGTTAACCCCGGCGATATAATCGATACTAGCTGTGTTGTGGTAGAGCTTCTTTGGTTCAAGTGGAATAAAATCTCCATCAATGACTGGAGACCATATCAGATAGAAAACCAACGGTTCTGCAAAATAAAAAGAAAAGGGATCAGTCAGCAAAATAATGAAGTGAGCTCAATCCCAGCCTGAAAGGCGCCTCTTTATAACTTGCTTCAAGAGGCAATGGTCGCTAGAGGAAACTCAACAACGTCTTGCCCTTTCCATGACCTCTCCCACACAGGGAGACATCTTGACATTGATCAAGAACCTATCCATCTCTGTCTTAAAAACACTCAATGACCTGGCCTCCACAGAACGGGCTGTGGAGGCCGGGTCATTGAGTGTCTTTAAGACAGAGATGGATAGGTTCTTGGTTAATCAGAGGATCAGAGTCATGGGGAAAAGGCAGGAGAGTGAGGATGAGAAAAATATCATCAATGATTGAATGGTGGAGCAGACTCAATGGGCCAAGTGGCCAAGTTCTGCTCCTATGTCTTATGGTCTTATGATCTCAAAGCATTTTATAGAACAATAGAAACAACCGGCAAACATGGGGGGGGCAGACAGAAGAAAAGGGATTGCGGGGTGGGGATGGTCAAAGCACTTCCTTACCCAAAGAATGGTGAAAATGTACAACTCGCTACCACATGGTGTAGTTGAGATTAGCAGCATAAATGTATTTAAGAGCAAGCTAGACACATGCATGAGAAAGGTTATTCTGACAGGGGGAGATGTAGTCGAGTGTATCCTAGAGAAAAGTGTGGAAGTGGGGAGCGTACAGAAATTTCCAGAGGGGAGAGGCAAGGTTTCCATTGCAACACATTCTCTTTAACAAACTCTGAGGGGTTGCTTTTTGCTTAGCTGTGACAAGTATGTAGAGGTAGACTGTGATTGGTCAAGGGATGATCTAATTGAGTGACCAACCGCAATGCTTTTTGCAGCCCTCTGTTTAGACCATCAGAAACTCTCATTGTCTCAAAAGAACGACTGTTTCTTCTTGGCTCCATGCATAGTGTTGAGGTCAGTATGTTCAGTATGTTGAGGTCAGTATGTTCAGTATGTTGAGGTCAGTATGTTCAGTATGTTGAGGTCAGTATGTTGAGGTCAGTATGTTGAGGTCAGTATGTCAGTTTATTTCATGCACATCAAAAAATTTGCAGGTTTAGTCAACCTCATTGTCCATTTTATTGACTCAGGCTGGCTATCTGCATAACAGGCCCTGCAGCCCCGACTGGGACAGTCTGAAGTGTCTGAAGGTTATCTTGCGAGACTCAAACAAAGTAACTTCCACTAGTGTTTCATAGAATCATAGAATTCCTACAGTGAAGAAGGAGGCCACTCAGCCCATCGAGTCTGCGCCGAGCACAATCCCACCCAGGCTCCATTCCCGCAACCCCACACACCCACCCTCCTAATCCCTTGCCACGAGGGTCAATTTAACATGGCCAATCAACCCAACCCGCGCAGCTTTGGGAAGGAAATCTGCCGTCCTTACCTGGTCTGGTCTACATGAGAATCCAAACCAACAGCAAAGTGGCTGACTCTCAACCACCCTTCGAAATGGCCTAGTAAGTTCTGAATTCTAATATTGTGTCTGGTGAATGCTCCCCCCCCCCCCCCCCCCCCCCCCCCCCCCACGGCCTTTCCCCCCACTGGCTCCCAGGCAACCATTTATTTTAAAAATACACTGCCTGTCAATGACTGTGTCTTTTCTATCTCCCTAATGAAGGGATCCTACGCCAGCCAACCAGTGCCCAGGGTCAAAGCCCACTCAGTGGATGTCAAATGCTTGTCGATTATTGAGACAGGCTAATGAATCGCTTGTAGTTTTCAATCTTGGGGAGAAACAACTTCAATCCCCAACCATTTCCCGTTTAACCACCTCTCGTTTTAAATACTTTTCTTTACGAACTTTGTGAATACATTTTGATTGGAAGACCCAAAGGTTTAAAATGCAGCAGGTTTCCAAATCTTTTCCATGAAAATATGTTCAAAAGTTCTCGAACAGGAACATTCACATCATCCTTTCGTGTATCTTACGTTCCAAGTTAATGAGCTTCAGGGGGATGGCCAGAGTGACAGCTTTGGGATCTGTGATCTTCAGACAGGCCACCATGGTAGCAGGGTCACCTCTCGGACAGCCGACTTTCTGAGCAAGCTGAAAGATACCAGATCAGGGAAAGACCCACAATCAGTATCATTCCCATTGGTGGTTCCTCATCTTTTGCCAAACCTCTCCCTCAGCAAACAGACCCAGGTCAAACACTCTCCAGCCTGAGAACGTATCTGGGAACCAAACTCTGTGGCTACCGCGAATGGCTTACCTTTCTAGCATCAACCACCCTGGAGGTTGCGTCATGTTCTGGACATTTCCATGATAAAGAGCACTTCTGTGCCAACAACAACCCTCATGGCCAAGGAGGGACTGGTGTCTGTGCCCCAGTATCTGGGCTGAGTTTGAATCCAGGTCCGAGAGCCAGACCCAGGTGCAGGTCCAGGAAAGCTGGCATGCGGGTGAAACGGGCAATTAGGGAGACAAGTGCTATGTAGGCCTTTGTTACAGAGGGTTTGAGTACAGAAGTAAAGATATCTTGCTGCAATTGTATAGTGAGACCACACCTGGAGAATTGTGTACACTTTTAATCTCCCTTACCTAAGGAAGGATATACTGTCAGAGAGGGAGTGCAGCAAGGGTTCTAATCCCTGTGTTAGCAGGATTGTCTGATATGGGGACGCAAAAGCCCAGTCTGCAGGTACAACAGGTGATCAAGAAGGCAAATGGGATGTTGGCCTATATCGCGAGGGGGATAGAATATAAAAGCAGGGATGTCTTGATGCACCTGTACAGGGCATTTGTGAGGCCGCAGCTGGAATACTGTGTGCAGTATTGGTCCCCTTATATGAGGAAGGATATATTGGCATTGGAGGGAGTGCAGAGAAGGTTCACCAGGTTGATACCGGAGATGAGGGGTTTGGATTATGAGGAGAGGCTGAGGAGATTGGGTTTGTACTCGTTGGAGTTTAGAAGGATGAGGGGGGATCTTATGGAGACTTATAAGATAATGCGGGGGCTGGATAGGGTGGAGGCGGAGAGATTCTTTCCACTTAGTAAGGAAGTTAAAACTAGAGGACACAGCCTCAAAATAAAGGGGGGTCGGTTTAAGACAGAGTTGAGGAGGAACTTCTTCTCCCAGAGGGTGGTGAATCTCTGGAATTCTCTGCCCACTGAGGTGGTGGAGGCTACCTCGCTGAATATGTTTAAAGCGCGGATGGATGGATTCCTGATCGGTAAGGGAATTAAGGGTTATGGGGATCAGGCGGGTAAGTGGTACTGATCCACGTCAGATCAGCCATGATCTTATTGAATGGCGGGGCAGGCTCGAGGGGCTAGATGGCCTACTCCTGCTCCTATTTCTTATGTTCTTATGTTCTTATGGGGAGATTGAGACGGTGATGGGCAACCCAGGCTAGTGAGTGGGCCGCATGAGCGGCCCTCCTTCATCTCAGTGGGCAGGAAGACGGAAATCAGGCTTGTTCACTAACCTTGACCCCATGTGTAAAATTAAATTCATTTAATACACATTGAATATTTCATAAGGAGTTATAGAAAATGTTTAATCATTTATATATTAATAGAACTGTCATCAACTTCAAATGGTAAAAATAAAATAAACATTTACACTGACCTTAAGGTACAAAAGTAACATTAACAAAAGCAGAACCTCCTCCAATCGCTGGTGTTGTAATCAAGAAGCTCTCCTGGGGGTAGGATCATTTTGTGTCCCATTGAAAAATTGTTCATTATTCCCGATTTTGCCATTAGCGATGTTTCACAGGAATGTAACCCCCATGAACGGTGGGACTTTACTCTATATTCAGGACTGAGATTGATAGATTTCTAGTTGTTAAAGATATGGGAGAGTGCGGGAAGATAGCATTGAGATACAAGGTCAGCATGATGTCAGCCAGGAACCCGGGTTCAATTCCCGGCTTGGGTCACTGTCTGTGTGGAGTCTGCACGTTCTCCCCATGTCTGCGTGGGTTTCCTCACATATTCCGAAGATGTGCAGGTTAGGTTCATTGGCCCCTTAGTGTCAGGGGGACTAGCTAGGGTAAATACATGGGGTTATGGGGATAGGGTCTGGGTGGGATTGTGGTCGGTGCAGACTCGATGGGCTGAATGGCCTCCTTCAGCAATGTAGGGATTCTATGATATAATTGAACTGTGGAACAGGTTCAAAAGGCCAATTGGCCTAATTCTGCACCTATGTTCCTGTGTTTGAGCAATGAACAGGAAACCTTTCCAGTTTACAGCACAACTCAAATCTACCTCGCCAGTTTAACATCTCTTTTTGTAGACCTGAATTCTCAAATTTGCAAGAACAGCCCTGGGGTCACTCTATCATGATCTTCACTCTCTCATCATGAATCCCTGAACCCAGGCCTTCTTCCCCAACTCCAGCCTAAATCAAGAATCATCCTTGGCAATTCAAGAACATGAGGCCATGTTCTGTCTCAGTGTTTTGGAGCAATAATGTTCTTCAGCACACATAATAAACCCAATATTTCCACTCTGAACACTGTTCCACCAAATTCCAATTCAGTCCGCATCAATTTGCCATTTACTCCATTCTTAACTTCGAAAGAGATTTATTTGTGTAATCTCTGTTGAGTAGCTGTACTGACCTGCTGTGCCCAGCGCATGGGGTTTCTCTGAATTGCCCAGGCACATGTTGCGACCCCACTCTGTGAAATTGCTCGTTTTATTAATCCTTTATTGTATGGTGACAAGGTCTGCGAAAGAAAGGAGAAACATCATTAGAAAAATAGAAATTGATTCAACTTGAAGGATACATTCATTGAAGGACTTGGGGCGGCACGGTGGCACAGTGGTCAGCGTTGCTGCCTCACAGCGCCAGGGACCCGGGTTCGAATCCCAGCTTGGGTCATTGTCTGTGTGGAGTCTGCACGTTCTCCCTGTGTCTGCGTGGGTTTCCTCCGGGTGCTCCGGTTTCCTCCCACAGTCTGAAAGACGTGCTGGTTAGGGTGCATTGATCCGAACAGGCGCCGGAGTGTGGCGACTAGGGGAATTTCACATAACTTCATTTCAGTGTCAATGTAAGCCTACTTGTGACTAATAAACTTTAACTTTATTTTAAGACTTTATTGTAATGTAGGAGAGTTTGGCATTTGTCTGTGTGATGTGTATGTAAGGCCAACATTAAGTTTAAGTTTATAACTTAAGTTTGAGTTTAAACTTGTGAGATAGTATAATGGTTTAATTAACATATACAACTCAGGTATGTCAGCCTTGGGAAAGTGCTACAGCATGAGCGTGGAATCTCCAGTTTCATGGTGGTTCAGTTGACAGCATCCTTACATCTCAGCCAGAAGGTGGCGCATTCAAGTTCCAACCCAGGACGTGAGCATAAGACTGACACTCCAGGGCAGTACTGCGGGGAGTGCTGCACTGTATGAAGGACCACCTTTCAGATGAAATGTTGGACAGAGGCCCTCAGCTGCCCTCTCAGACAGACCCAGAAACTCCCAAGGCACTACATTAAAGAAGAGCAGGGGAGTTCTCCCTAGCGTCTTGGTCAATATTTATCCCTCGGTCAACACCACAACAAAACAGATGCTCACATCGCTGCTTGAAAGATCTTAGTCATTCGCTTTGAACCTTAGCAGTGAGTGCCAGCTATTGGAATATCCAAACCATCACAGGCAAGCCTGATCCTGTCACCCAATTCCAATAAGGAAACTGCTGAGTAATTATAACCCTGACTAATTTCATTCCTGTCTTTACCCAGGGTCACTGAATCTAAATGTCACCACATCCCTGCAGCTCCACCACAGATACACAGCACGGGTCGCCACTGAATCTCAGGCCTGCCCCGATTCCCCATTTCACCGTTAACAAGGAGTTACCTGGAGGGAGACGCTGGCACCTCCTGCTGATTCTCCGAAGAGGGTGATTTTATTCGGGTCCCCACCAAACGCAGCAATATTTCTCTTCACCCAACTGATGGCCATGTGCTGGTCCCACAGACCTTGGTTCCCTGTTTATCACAACAAGCAGATCTGATAAACAATACAACACACAAAAACTGCATCGTGACAGAGAGAGCACAGCATGACAGAGAACACAGGGAACACAGAATGATAGATTACATAGCATGACATAGAGAACATAGTATGACAGAGAACCTAGTATGGATAGTGATAGCCTTTTTCTTGGATAGTGATAGCCTTTTTCCTGGATAGTGATAGCCTTTTTCCTGGATAGTGATAGCCTTTTTCTTGGATAGTGATAGCCTTTTTCCTCTGATGGAGAAATCCAGCACGAGGGGGCATGGCTTTAAATTGAGGGGGGGTAGTTATAGAACCGATGTCAGGGGTAGGTTCTTTACCCAGAGGGTGGTGAGGGATTGGAATGCCCTGCCAGCATCAGTAGTAAATGCGCCTAGTTTGGGGGCGTTTAAGAGATCCGTAGATAGGTTCATGGACGAAAAGAAATTGGTTTAGGTTGGAGGGTCACAGTTTTTTTTTTTAACTGGTCGGTGCAACATCGTGGGCCGAAGGGCCTGTTCTGCGCTGTAATGTTCTATGTTCTATGTAGTATGACGCAAAACACAGTATAGTGCAGAGTATGGTGTTACACAGAGTATGGTATTACACAGAGTATAGTGTCACACAGAGTATGGTATTACACAGGATATGGTGTTACACAGAGTATGGTATAGCACAAGGTATGGTGTTACACAGATGCCTTTGTGTAAAGTGCACGGTGGAATGGCGTAAATCGACCAGCAATTTCTGAAGATTCAGAATTCATGCTCTGTTCTTAATCCCCTGAACTTGCTGGCCAACTTGCACGTTAACTTTGGGATGCATTGTTAATACACGTCAGCATTTTGCTGGAAAGAATTTGGCTTTTTCCTCATCTTCTCCACCCTCGGGAGTGAGGACAATGGATTACTGATTGACAGCTGGGAATTCTGGAATTCCTGGAATATTAACCAGTTCAGAGGTTGACCAACCCGCTGTCTGCTTCCAACCTTCTCGTTTTTGTTTCAGATTCGCAGTCTTCCCATTCGGGGATCTGTAAGTTTGCTCCACACAGACACGGCTCCAGTTGCAGCGGTTTTAAGTGGCACTAACCCGGTGTTGTGAGACTTCTTACTGCGTTTACCCCAGTCCAACGCTGGCATCTCCACATCATTTTCAAAGTGTCCCAGTGTTGATTTTTGAAAGTCTGGTAACTCTGCCGGGGGCATTGGAGATCTTGGCACAGGAGGAGGAGTGGAATGGAGAAGACATCATCTGTGTCTGGGCAACTCCCAAGGGCAAGGATTGAAAGCAGCTTGCCTCCCATTGCTTAATGTTCAGTATTTTTGTTCACTTATCCACTGGATCAATTCTGTTAACTTGTTGCAATGATATTATTGTCTGTTGCCGCCTTGTTTTGCCCCAAGAGCTCAGCTAAGTTCAGGGATTTCATACTAACCTGGTGCATTGGCATCTCCGGTGCTCAGGAAGCCCAATGGGCCAACCCGATAGTTGAAGGTGACAACAATCACCTTGCCACGAGTGGCGATCTCTCTGCCGTCATACAGGTAGTTTTTCAGGAAGTTGGCTCCATGTCCCGCTCCTGCCAGGAAACCTCCTCCAAAGATCCAGATCATGACGGGCAGGTCAATGGACACTAGGGAAGCGGGAGAAGCAGTTTGTACATTGTTACAAAAGCAAAATACAGCACACTGGAAAACTGAAATCAAGACCAGAAATACTGGGGAAGCTCAGCAGGTCAGGCAGCATCAGTGGAGAGAGAAGCAGAGAAATGTGCCGGGTCGGTGATACCTGGTCAAACAAGAGGGTGGTGGGTGCCTGGAACTCACTGCCGGGGGAGGTAGTGGAAGCAGATACGACAGTGACTTTTAAGGGGCATCTTGACAAATACATGAATAGGATGGGAATGGAGGGATATGGTCCCCGGAAGGGTAGGGGGTTTTAGTTCAGTCGGGCAGCATGGTCGGTGCCGGCTTGGAGGGCTGAAGGGCCTGTTCCTGTGCTGTAATTTTCTTTGTTCTTTGTTCAAAGAGGTCATTAGTCCAGAGATGTGCGGGTTAGGTGGATTGGCCATGCTAAATTGTCCCTTAGTGTCAGGGGGACTAGCTAGGGTAAATGCATGGGGTTATGGGGCTAGGGCCTGGGTGGGATTGTGGTCGGTGCAGACTCAATGGGCCGAATGGCCTCCATCTGCACAGTAGGATTCTAATTTGAAACAGAAACTCTGTGTCTGTCTCCACAGAAGCTGCCAGGCCTGCTGAGTCTCTCCAGTAATTACTGTTCTTTTAGTTTATTCACTGCATTTTAACAATTAGGTTAAACCAGTGCAACCATTGATGATTGGAACTACTGAAGTTTACAAATAAACTCAAAGATTTCCTTTAGCATCTCTTCAATTGTACTCGGATTGCAATTGAGCTGTTTGATTTTTGTTTACATTGAGTTTTCTTCTCAGAGAAATGTTAATGGTTATATATAGTCCTTCTCTTTTACTAGCCTGTATCAACATCAAACACTCCCAAGACAGGTACAGCACGGGGTTAGATACAGAGTAAAGCTCCCTCTACACTGTCCCCATCAAACACTCCCAGGACAGGTACAGCACGGGGTTAGATACAGAGTAAAGCTCCCTCTACACTGTCCCCCATCAAACACTCCCAGGACAGGTACAGCACGGGGTTAGATACAGAGTAAAGCTCCCTCTACACTGTCCCCCATCAAACACTCCCAGGACAGGTACAGCACGGGGTTAGATACAGAGTAAAGCTCCCTCTACACTGTCCCCCATCAAACACTCCCAGGACAGGTACAGCACGGGGTTAGATACAGAGTAAAGCTCCCTCTACACTGTCCCCATCAAACACCCCCAGGACAGGTACAGCACGGGGTTAGATACAGAGTAAAGCTCCCTCTACACTGTCCCCATCAAACACTCCCAGGACAGGTACAGCACGGGGTTAGATACAGAGTAAAGCTCCCTCTACACTGTCCCCATCAAACACCCCCAGGACAGGTACAGCACGGGGTTAGATACAGAGTAAAGCTCCCTCTACACTGTCCCCATCAAACACTCCAGGACAGGTACAGCACGGGGTTAGATACAGAGTAAAGCTCCCTCTACACTGTCCCCCATCAAACACTCCCAGGACAGGTACAGCACGGGGTTAGATACAGAGTAAAGCTCACCCTACACTGTCCCCATCAAACACTCCAGGACAGGTACAGCACGGGGTTAGATACAGAGTAAAGCTCCCTCTACACTGTCCCCATCAAACACCCCCAGGACAGGTACAGCACGGGGTTAGATACAGAGTAAAGCTCCCTCTACACTGTCCCCCATCAAACACTCCCAGGACAGGTACAGCACGGGGTTAGATACAGAGTAAAGCTCCCTCTACACTGTCCCCATCAAACACCCCCAGGACAGGTACAGCACGGGGTTAGATACAGAGTAAAGCTCCCTCTACACTGTCCCCATCAAACACTCCCAGGACAGGTACAGCACGGGGTAGATACAGAGTAAAGCTCCCTCTACACTGTCCCCATCAAACATCCCCAGGACAGGTACAGCACGGGGTTAGATCCAGAGTAAAGCTCCCTCTACACTGTCCCCATCAAACACTCCAGGACAGGTACAGCACGGGGTTAGATACAGAGTAAAGCTCCCTCTACACTGTCCCCCATCAAATACTCCCAGGAGGTACAGCTATAAACTGGGTTAGATATAAATTTAAATTCTACAGGACTTGTAACACAGTGTGGTTTCTGAATTTGGGTTGTAACAGTGGCGTATATTGAGATTCGGGTGATGAACTCATGCCTTCTTTTCAAATGGGGAGAAGAATGACTGATGTGTGAGGTGGAACAGTGGAAGGAGTTACAATTGGGTGTAAGACACATTATTGTAATAGTGTCAGAAATGCTTACCGCTGTGTCAATTCTGTCCTGCACTGGATCAGGAAAAGCTCAATGTCATCCCGAACAGCAGGAAGGGTAAAAAGACACCACATCCCAACACTGACATCCCTTGTATTGTCAAATACAAAAGTTAATAAAGTATTTCTTAAAGAACAATGAAGCTGTTTGGGCGTCATGGTGGCGCAGTGGTTAGCACTGCTGCCTCACAGCACCAGGGACCTGGGTTCGATTCCCGACTTGGGTCACTACCTGTGCGGCATCTGCACATTTTCCCCCGTGTCTGCTTGGGTTTCCTCTGGGTGCTCTGGTTTCTTCCCACAGTCCGAAAGATGTGCTGATTAGGTTGATTGGCCAAGCTACATTGCCCCTTAGTGTTAGGAGGATATCCAGGGGATTAGTAGGGTAACTATGTGGGATTATGGGGATAGGGCCAGGGTGGGATTGTTATCAGTGCAGGCTCGATGGGCCAAAAGGCCTCTTTCTGCACTTTCGGTATCTATGATTCTAAAATTGTTGGACATTAGTGAGGAGGTCTTGTGGTGCAGTGGGTAGCATCCCTAACTCCAAGTCAGAAGCTCTGGTTTCGAATCCCACCCAGAGCCTTGGAAGGTACATTCAGAATGTGGCTGAACAGGATGCAAATCTCTCCAAAACACACTCAGTGGCAGGTGGTGAGAGTGGGAATGATTTCTGGTCGGCCCTGCAATGGAAGGAATGTTGGGGCCTCTACCATCACTATCTATAGCTCCAGACTGCAATGTGCTTGTCAAAGTGCACTTTGCCACAGTAACTCAGACTCCGAGTGAACTGTATCACATCACCGCCAGAGATGTTACTCAACTGGCTACAGTTTTAAGATGTTTTAGTTTTTTGCTGCTTCTGTTTTGTACCTTTTCTCCCGTGAGGGACCCAGATGTTCAGGTAGAGACAATCTTCACTCCCAAAGACAGCATCCTGTGTCAAGGTGATCTGCAAACATCTGGGTTTGAAATCTTTGGCTTTCAGAATAGCTGGAAATAAACACAAGCACCAGGAGTTAGTAGAAGGAAAGAAAAACTTGCATTTATGTAGCGCCATTGATAAAGCAGTTTACAGCCAATGACGTACTTTTGAAGTCTTGTCACTGTTGTAATGCAGGAACAGGGGTAACTGTAAACAGCAATAGTTAGACCCAGTCCAGAACAAGCACAGGGATCATAGAATCCCTACAGTGCAGAAGGAGACCATTTGGCCCATCAAGTGTACCAACTTCACGATAGAGCATTTTCCCAAGTCCCACCTACCACCCTAACCCCGTACCCCATGCATTTAATCTGTTAATCCCCCTAACCTATACATCTTGGGCACAAAAGAATAATTTAGCATGGCCAACCACCTAAGCTGCACATCTTTGGACTGTGGGAGGAAACCCACACTGATTCGGTGGTGAATGTGTGGAATTCACTACCACAGAAAGTAGTTGAGGCCAAAACGTTGTCTGATTTCAAGAAGAGATTAGATATAGCTCTTGGGGTTAAAGGGATCAAGGGGTATGGGAGGAAGGGGGGGATCAGGATATTGAATTCGTTGATCAGCCATGATCAAGTTGAATGGCGGAGCAGGCTCGAAGGGTCTACTCCTGCTTCCAGTTTCTATGTTACGGGGCGAACGTGCAAACTCCACACAGACAGTGACCCAAGGCCGGAATCGAACCCGGATCCCTGGCGGATTCCTGGCGCTATGAGGCTGCAGTGCAAACCACTGAGCCACCATGCCCTCGATAGACCACATATAACAGCAAAAGGTCATTAACCAGAAACATTAACGCTGTTCCTCTCTCCACAGATGCTGCCTGGCCTGCTGAGTATCTCCAGCAATGTCTGTTTTTATTTCAGATTTCCTGCATCTGCAGAAAGTTGCCTTTGATTGGAGCAGGGCTGATGGAGTGAGGGTGGGGATGGGGTTTCAGTCATTGATAAGAACATCCAACTCACTTAAATACTATGTAAATGGCGAAAGCTCGCTTCATTTACACTCCTGTGAAGCACTTTGGGACATTTAACTGCAAGAAAGGTGCAGATTGATTCTGCTGCTCACTGATCTGGGCATTCGGCCTCTGATATTCGGGTAAGCGTTCTCCAAGGCGGCCTTCGCGACACACGACAGCGCAGAGTCGCTGAGCAGAAACTGATAGCCAAGTTCCGCACACACGAGGACGGCCTCAACCGGGATATTGGGTTCATGTCACACTATTTGTAACTCCCACAGTTGCGTGGACCTGCAGAGTTTCACTGGCTGTCTTGTCTGGAGACAATACACATCTTTTTAGCCTGTCTTGATGCTCTCTCCACTCACATTGTTTCGTCTCTTAAAGACTTGATTAGCTGTAAGTATTCGCATTCCAACCATTATTCATGTAAATTGAGTCTGTGTCTTTATAAGCTCTGTTTGTGAACAGAATTCCCACTCACCTGAAGAAGGGGCTAAGAGCTCCGAAAGTTTGTGTGGCTTTTGCTACCAAATAAACCTGTTGGACTTTAACCTGGTGTTGTTAAACTTCTTACTGTGTTTACCCCAGTCCAACGCTGGTATCTCCACATCATCACTGATCTGTTATCCAGGTAGGGTTAGAAAATATCTCGGATTTATTTACAGAGGGTTGTAATGACATTTTCAAAGTTTAAGTCTATTTATTAGTGTCACAGGTAGGCTTACATTAACACTGCAATGAAGTTACAGTGGAAATCCCCCAGAGTCGTCACACTCCGGAGCCTGTTCGGGTACACCGAGGGAGAATTTAGCACGGCCAATGCACCCTCGGCGAGGAAACAATGGTGGAAGCAGAATCCATAATATCTTTTAACCAGAATGTGGTCAACTACAACAACAACTTATATTTATATGGCACCTTTGACATAATAAAACGAAGTGCTTCACTGGAACGATTATGAAACAACATTAGACACTGAGCCACAGTGACTAAGGAAGAAAGGGAGTTCAAGAGGTTTAGGGAGGGATTTCCATAGCTTCAGGGTTTGCGGGTATCACTGGCTGGGCAGCATTTATTGCCCATCCCTGAGCACATTTAAGAGTCAACCACATTGCTGTGGACCTGGAGTCACATGTAGGTCAGACCGGGTAAGGATGGCAGATTGCCTTCCCTAAAGGACATTAGTGAACCAGGTGGGTTTTTACAACAATCATGATCATCATTAGAAGTGACTTGATCAAAACCTTTAAGATCCTGAGGGGATGGTGACAGGGTGGATGTGGAGAGGACGTTCCCTCTTGTGGAAGAATCTAGAACTAGGCGTCACTGTTTAAAAATGTGTCGCCCTTTTAAGACAGAAATGAGGAAATTTCTTTTCTCAGAGGGGTGGTGAGTCTCTGGAACTCTCTTCCTGAAGAGACAGTGGGAGCTGAGTCTTCAAATATTTCTAAGACAGAGCGAGATAGACTCTTGATTAACAAGTGGGTGAAAGGTACTTGGGGTGGGCAGTAATGTGGGTGGCACAGTGTAGGCAGCACGGTGGCACAGTGGTTAGCACTGCTGTCTCATAGCACACGGGTTCCATTCCCAGCTTGGGTCGCTGTCTGTGCGGAGTCTGCACGTTCTCCCCGTGTCTGCGTGGGTTTCCTCCGGGTGCTCCGGTTTCCTCCCACAGTCTGAAAGATATGCTGGTTAGGTGCATTGGCCATGCTAAATTCTCCCTCAGTGTACCTGAACAGGTGCCGGAATGTGGCGACTAGGGGATTTTCACAGTAACTTCATTGCAGTGTGAATATAAACCTACTTGTGACACTAATAAATAAATTTTAGCTTTTACAATCAGATCAGCCATGATCTTACTGAATGGGGGAGCAGGCTCGGGGCCAAGTGACCGAGTCCTGCTCCTGATTTGTATGGTTTTATGATCTCATGATGTCCCAAAGCACTTCACAGCACTTTTTGAAATATATCCCTGTTGGGAGGTGGGTAAGAATGGATAAATAGTGGCTGGGACAACATTATTTTGTAAAATAATGATGGAAGCATATTTTATATCCACCTGCGAGGGCAGATGGCATCTTGGATTAATATTGCATCCAACAAAATGGCACCTTTGACAATGCAGCACTCTCTTGTTTCTGTACCAGGATAGTCGGCCGGGATTGTGTTCTCTGATATCTGGAGTGTGGACTTTGCTGGATTTTGTGCTCAGGTCTCTGGAGTGAGAATTGAACTGACAATCGTCCGAGTCAGAGGTGAAAGTTCGACCAGTTGAGTGCGGAGGCGATGGCCTGGTGGTGTTATCTATTAGTCCAGAAACTCAGCTAATGTTCTGGGTTCGAATCCCGCCACGGTGGAATTTAAATTCAATAAAAAATATCTGGAATTAAGAATCTACTGATGACCATGAAACCATTGTTGATTGTTGGAAAAACCCATCTGGTTCACTAATGTCCTTCAGGGAAAGAAATTTGCCGTCCTTACCTGGTCTGGCCTACACGTGACTCCAGAGCCACAGCAATGTGGTTGACTCGCAACTGCCCTCTGAGCCATTCGGTTCAAGGGCAACTAGGGATGGGCTATAGTGCTGGCCAGCCAGCGACGCTCATGTCCCATGAATGAATAAAGAGAAACATGTTGAGTTTAAGAGTATTCAGGATAACTCTGATTTTCTAATTTCCCTGGCCTCTACTCAGTGCCTCTCTACACTGCTGTAAGCGGCTACTTCAGAGGATAGGGTGTAGTGATTTTTATCCATTTTTAAATGAAGACAGAAGCGAAAAGGGAAAAGGAAATGAGTTACCAGACCATCCGGGATGGGGGTCAGCCTTCTCGAATCGTCTTGGAGATGCGGCAAAAGGAATTCCTTTGAAAATATCCACCGAGGCGAAAAACCCATCGCGTTTATTAATTCCTTCCACAAGACCACCTTCAGTTTGCACTACACCCAGCTACAGGGAAGAAGAGACAGAGAATGAGAGATGGAGAGAGAGAGTGAATCAGAAAAGGAGTGAAGAGAGAGATTCAGAGGAAGAAAGAGAAATTCAGCAGCGGGAAAATCAGCGAAACAGAAAAAGTAAAGACAGAAACAGGACAGGTACAGCACGGGGTTAGATACAGAGTAAAGCTCCCTCTACACTGTCCCCCATCAAACACTCCCAGGACAGGTACAGCACAGGGTTAGATACAGAGTAAAGCTCCCTCTACACTGTCCCCCATCAAACACTCCCAGGACAGGTACAGCACAGGGTTAGATACAGAGTAAAGCTCCCTCTACACTGACCCCATCAAACACTCCCAGGACAGGTACAGCACAGGGTTAGATACAGAGTAAAGCTCCCTCTACACTGTCCCCATCAAACACTCCCAGGACAGGTACAGCACGGGGTTAGATACAGAGTAAAGCTCCCTCTACACTGTCCCCATCAAACACTCCCAGGACAGGTACAGCATGGAGTTAGATGGAGTAGAGCTCCCTCTACACTGTCCCCATCAAACACTCCCAGGGCAGGTACAGCATGGAGTTAGATGGAGTAAAGCTCCCTCTACACTGTCCCCATCAAACACTCCCAGGGCAGGTACAGCATGGAGTTAGATGGAGTAAAGCTCCCTCTACACTGTCCCCATCAAACACTCCCAGGGCAGGTACAGCATGGAGTTAGATGGAGTAAAGCTCCCTCTACACTGTCCCCATCAAACACTCCCAGGACAGATACAGCACAGGGTTAGATACAGAGTAAAGCTCCCTCCACACTGTCCCCATCAAACACTCCCAGGACAGGTACAGCACGGGGTTAGATACAGAGTAAAGCTCCCTCTACACTGTCCCCATCAAACACTCCCAGGACAGATACAGCACAGGGTTAGATACAGAGTAAAGCTCCCTCCACACTGTCCCCATCAAACACTCCCAGGACAGGTACAGCACGGGGTTAGATACAGAGTAAAGTTCCCTCCACACTGTCCCCATCAAACACTCCCAGGACAGGTACAGCACGGGGTTAGATACAGAGTAAAGCTCCCTCTGCACTGTCCCCCATCAAACACTCCCAGGACAGGTACAACACGGGGTTAGATACAGAGTAAAGCTCCCTCCACACTGTCCCCATCAAACACTCCCAGGACAGGTACAGCATGGGGTTAGATACAGAGTAAAGCTCCCTCTGCACTGTCCCCCATCAAACACTCCCAGGACAGGTACAGCACAGGGTTAGATACAGAGTAAAGCTCCCTCTACACTGTCCCCATCAAACACTCCCAGGACAGGTACAGCACGGGGTTAGATACAGAATAAAGCTCCCTCTACACTGTCCCCATCAAACACTCGCAGGACAGGTACAGCATGGCAATAGAATAATAGAAAGATTAGAACCCAGATGGAGCTCTTTTGGCCTGTCGTGTTTGTGCAGGCCCTTTGCACAAGCAATTCGCCCAATACCATTCCCCTGACTTCTTTCTGTAACCCTGCACATTTTTTCTTTTTCAATAATGAAATAATTCCCTTTTGAGAGCCTTGATTGAATCTACCTCCAGCACATTCACAGGCACTGCGTTCCAGACCCCAACCATTCACGACGTAAAAAGGTCTTTCCTCATGTTAACATTGCTCCTTTTGCTAATTAACTTAAACCTGTGCCCTCTGATTCTAGATCCTTCCACAGTTTCTCCCTGTCTACTCTGTCCAGACCTTTCCTGATTTTGAACACCTCTATCAATTTCCCCCCTCAACTTTCTCTTATCCAAGGAAAACATCCCTAATTTCTCCAATCTACCTACCTAACTGAACTTTCTCATCCCTGGAAGAATTCTCATGATACAGGGTGAAGCCGCCTCTGACGGATGTGTTTTAACACAATATCGGAGATTCCCTACGGTTGCTATATGGTATCAGGATTTCCCAGCCGTTCCTATGCTTTCTCGGAGGTTGCATTGTGCTGAGTGACAGGTTGTTTTAGGTGTGTATAACATGCCTAGATTTATAATCGGTCTGCACTGCCCCAGCCCTGTTACACAAAACATTTCCAGCTACTACAGGACTTTCACATGTCTGTGAGTTGAAACTAAAGTAATCATAGAATCCCTACAGTGCATAAGGAGGCCATCCAGCCGATTGAGTCTGCACTGACCTTCAACACATCATCCCACCCAGGCCCAATCCCCTTAGCCCCATGTATTTTCCCTGTTAATCCTCCTAACCTGCACATCTTTGAACTGTTGGAGGAAACCAGAGCACCCGGAAGAATGCTGTCCTTTCCTCAAGATTGGAATGGCATAGTGGCACAATGATTAGTTCTGCTGCCTCACAGCACCAGACACTCGAGTTCAGTTCTGGCCTTGGGTGACTGTGCGGTGTCTGCATGTTCTCCCTGTGTCTGTGTGGCTTTCCTCCGGGTGTTCCGGTTTTCTCCCATAGTCCAAAGATGTGCGGGTTAGACTGAGTGGCCATGCTAAATTGACTCTTGAAGAGTGGAGGGTGGCAAATGCTATGTCTTTGTTTAGGAAGGGCTGCAGGGAAAAACCTGGGAACTACAGGCCGGTGAGCCTCATATCGGTAGTGGGTAAGTTGTTAGAAGGTATTTTGAGAGACAGGATCTACAGGCATTTAGAGACGCAAGGACTGATTCAGGACAGTCAGCATGGCTTTGTGAGTGGAAAATCATGTCTCACAAATTTGATTGAGTTTTTTGAAGGGGTAACCAAGAAGGTAGATAAGGGCAGTGCAGTTGATGTTGTCTACATGGACTTTAGCAAGGCTTTTGACAAGGTACTGCATAGTAGGTTGTTGCATAAGGTTAAATCTCACGGGATCCAGGGTGAGGTAGCCAAATGGATACAAAATTGGCTTGATGACAGAAGACAGATGGTGGTTGTACAGGGTTGTTTTTCAAACTGGAGGCCTGGGCCAGCGGTGTGCCTCAGGGATCAGTGATGGGTCCACTGTTACTTGTCATTTATATTAATGATTTAGATGAGAACTTGGAGGCATTGGTTAGTAAGTTTGCAGGTGACATCAAGATTGGTGGCATAGTGGACAGTGAAGAAGGTTATCTTGGATTGCAACGGGATCTTGATCTATTGGGCCAGTGGGCTGATGAATGGCAGATGGAGTTTAATTTAGATAAATGCAAGGTGATGCATTTTGGTTGATCGAACAAGGGCAGGACTTACTCAGTTAATGGTAGGGCGTTGAGGAGAGTTACAGAACAAAGAGATCTAGGGGTACAGGTTCATAGCTCATTGAAAGTGGAGTCACAGGTGGACAGAGTGGTGAAGAAGGCATTCGGCATGCTTGGTTTCATTGGCCAGAACATTGAATACAGGAGTTGGGACGTCTTGTTGAAGTTGTACAAGACATTGGTAAGGCCACATTTGGAATACTGTGTACAGTTCTGGTCACCCTATTATAGAAAGGATATAATTAAACTAGAAAGAGTGCAGAAAAGATTTACTAGGATGCTACCAGGACTTGATGGTTTGAGTTATAAGGAGAGGCTGGATAGACTAGGACTTTTTTCTCTGGAGCGTAGGAGGCTTAGGGGTGATCTTATAGAGGTCTATAAGATAATGAAGGGCATAGATCAGCCAGATAGTCAATATCTTTTCCCAAAGGTAGGGGAGTCTAAAGCTAGAGGGCATAGGTTTAAGGTGAGAGGGGAGAGATACAAAAGGGTTCAGAGGGGCAATTTCTTCACATAGAGGGTGATGAGTGTCTGGAACAAGCTGCCAGAGGTAGTAATAGAGGCGGGTATAATTTTGTCTTTTAAAAAGCATTTAGATAGTTACATGAGTAAAATGGGTATAGAGGGATATAGGCCAAACGCAGGCAATTGGGACTAGCTTAGGGGTTAAAAAAAGGGGCGGCATGGACAAGTTGGGCTGAAGGGCCTGTTTCCATGCTGTAAACCTCTATGACTATGACTCTAGTGTCAGGGAGATTAGCTGCATAAATACGCAGGGTTACGGGGATAGGGCGTGGATGGGATGATCTGTTGGAAGGTTGGTGCAGATGCGATGGGCTGAATGGCCTCCTTCTGCACTGTAGGGATTCTATTGTATGGTTGTAAATCCCACGCAGTTACAGAGAGAACATGCAAACTCCACACAGTCACCTGAGGCCGGAATTGAACTCGGGTCCCTGGTGCTGTGAGGCAGCAGTGCTAACCACCGTGCCAGGGAAAGGACAACATACCAACAGACCTACCGCCCAAATCACCGAGTAGCGGACAGCGCGTGGTGTCTCACCGTAGCTCTAGCTGCAGCACCGAGGAGGCAACAGCTGAGCACAAAACACAGAATCTGCCAGCGAGCCATTTCTCAGAGATCCACACACACAGGATCCAAGCCCCTCACATTTATATCCAACGCTGCCAAGTTTGATCTGTTTACTCGAGTACACAAGCATATCTTAATGACTTATCATTTAACATGGTGTAGATACAAGCTTCATTAAGGCAAGACTGGCTTTCAAGGTCAGTTTAATAACACATGGTCAATAAACAGATGTTAGCAAGGAGTGTGGTGAACTTCTGCAGACGTGTGTGAATTACACACACAATCACACTGAATTGTTATTGTACAGAACGAGGCCATTCGGCCCACCGTGTCTGCACCATCTCTCCACACGAGCATGATGACTTAGTGCCGTTCCCCATACCCACTGCGCATTGTTTCTATTCAAATAATCATCTAGTGCCCTCTTGAACCTGCCTCCACCACACTTCCCGACAGAACATTCCAGACCCCAACCGCTTATTATAGAATCCTAACAGTGCAGAAAAAGGCCATTCAACCCATCGAGTTTGCACCGACTGCAATCCCACCCAGGCCCTATTCTTGTAACTGAACATTATTTACCCTGCTAATCCCTGACACTAGCATGGCCAATCAACCTAACCCGCACATCTTTGGACTGTGGGAGGAAACTGGAGCACCTGAGGAAACCCATGCAGACATGGGGAGAATGTGCAAACGCCACACAGAGTGACCCAAGGCCGAAATTGAACCCGAGTCCCTGGCACTGTGAGGCAGCAGTGCTAACCACTGTGCCATCCTCCACACTTGCTGTATGAAAATGTTTTTTTCTCAAATCACATTTGCTTCTTTTGCAAATCACTTTAAATGCGTGCCCTTCTCATTCCTGATCCTTTTACGAGCGGGAACAGTTTCTCTCTATCTGCTCTGTCCAGCCCCCTCATGATTTTGAACATCTCTATCAAACCTCCTCTTAGCCTCCTTCTCTCCAAAGAGAACAGTCCCACCCTCTCCAATCTATCCTTAAAACTGACCTTTCTCATCCTTGCAACCATTCTTGTAAACCTCTTCTGCACTCACCCCTATACATTCACATCCTTCTGTGACGATACTCTGCCTTTAAGAAATGTATTTTATTCATGTTTCTTTGCAAGTTTTTCAAGCAGTTCTTTTGCAAGATTTTATTGTTGCTGCAACGTCTGTAGTCAGTCTCCTCTAATTGTTACTGAGGCAATATAATGGACCTCATGTTTATTTTTAATCTGGCCTAATGCAGCGTCCTGGGATTTTAGGATCCTTTTGGAATTGCTGGGTGGAGCATGAGTGACAGGTCAGGTGCTGCCTGGGGACAGTTTTGTTTTACCACAGAGAAGTCCAAGGTTTTAGTTTCATTTTCTCAGATGCTGTTTGGATGTAAGACAGAAAGCAGTGGCTCTTGTTTTCCTCTCTCTCTGGAGTTGAAAATTCTGCTGTCTGTTTGTTGCAGACAGACAGCTAGTAGAGGCAGACAATGTCTCTGTCTCTCTCTCTCTCTCTCCAGAGCCATGCTGAAAGTTCTAGGACTGAGAAGCCTCAGTGATTTATTTCAACATTCAAAGGATCAATTCACAGCAGGTGTTAAAAAGCTGAAAAACCCAGCATCATGTGAGCATACTTGCTTTTTGTGCCAAGTCCGGAGAGGGCTGTGTGTCTGTGTGTCTGCGGGTCTGTGTGTCTGCGGGTCTGTGTATCTGTGTGTCTGCGGGTCTGTGTGTCTGCGGGTGTTGTTTGACTTGGAATATCATAGATAGCTGTAAGGTTTATTCCATCTTGTGTTTAATTCTTGTAAGTGGTAAAAGTTATGCTAAATCATTTTGTCATATGTTAACTGTGTTCTTAAATAAATTTTGTTTGGTAAAAGCTTCCTAGTGGGTCACTGAATCAAACCTGGAGTGAAACATCTTATGCTCACTCTAATGCCAAAATCAAATGTAAAAACCTAGGGTCTAGGCTTTCTTCATAAAACACCTTAGAGTTTCTGGCCTGCGTCTTAACACTTCTTATGGGCGGCACAGTGGCACATTGATTAGCACTGCTGCCTCACAGCGCCAGGGACCTGGGTTCAATTCCAGCCTCAGGTCATTGTCTGTGTGCAGTTTGCACGTTCTCCCTGTATCTACATGGGTTTCCTCCGGGTGCTCCGGTTTCCTCCCACAGTCCAAAGATGTGCGCATCTTTGTGTTGGAATTCCTCAATAGCATCGTCACTGGCCCTCTTACCAAAATAACCAGCCTCTCATCCATTGACTCTGTCTACATTTCCCACTGCCCGGCAAAGCAGCCAGCATAATTAAGGATCCCACGCACCCTGAACATTCTCTCTTCCACCTTCTTCCATTGGAAAAAAGATACAAAAGTCTGAGGTCACATACCAACCGACTCAAGAACAGCTTCTTCCCTGCTGCTGTCAGACTTTTGAATGGACCTATCTCGCATTAAGTTGATCTTTCTCTACACCCTACCTATGACTTAACACTACATTCTGCACTCTATCCTTTCCTTCTGTATGAACGGTATGCTTTGTCTGTATAATGCGCAAGAAACAATACTTTTCATTGTACACTAAAACATGTGACGATAATAAATCAAATCAAAATCAGATCTTACAGTCCAGTGAATGTCCAAGAACTCTGCGTTCTTCCAATTGATGTCTATTGTACATCCCCAGTTTTCATTGTCCCACCATTGTGGGGGACGTGCTTCAACTGCCTAAACCCTAAGGTCTAAAAAAGATTTAATGAGAAAGTTCAGGAAAAATGGAACATGTTCTGAGGAGGAAAGAGCCAATATTCCATACTCAAAGGTATAGTATGGTGCAATTCACTCGCCAACCATCTCATTGAAAAAAACATGTGACATCAATTATTGCCATCTGTTCAGAGCCTGACCCCATTCCCCAAACAGAGCGTGAGACGGAGCCAGACTCTCAGCTCAAGGCTCAGTCTCTAGGGAGCTGAACTTTCCTGAGATTGCGCCAATTCTATTTGGCATCAATGATAGTATTATAACTCAACCAATGTCAACCTTGACGGTTCCATGGCAGCCATGACAGTGTTGGCTGCAGCTCAGAAAGTAGCACTTTCGTCTTCTGTTGTGGGTTCAAATTCCATTCCAAAGATATGAGTTCAAAATCCAGGACAACAGCTCCCCCCCCACTGTTGTCATAGAGCCATAGAGATTTACAGCATGGAAACAGGCCCTTCGGCCCAACTTGTCCATGCCGCCCCCTTTATTTTAACCACTGAGCTAGTCCCAATTATGTGCATTTGGCCAATATCCCTCTATACCCATCTTACCCATGTAACTGACTAAACACTTTTTTAAAAGACAGAATTATACCTGCCACTACTACTAACTCTGGCAGCTCATTCCAGACACTCACCACCTTCTGTGTGAAAAAGAATTGCCCCTCTGGACCCTTTTGTATCTCTCCCCTCTCAGCTTAAACCTTTGCCCTCTAGTTTTAGACTCCCCTAACTTTAGGAAAAGGTGTTGATTATCTAGCTGATCTATGCCCCTCGTTATTTTATTGACCTCTATAAGATCACCCCTCAGCCTCCTACGCTCCAGGGAAAAAAGTCCCAGTCTATTCAGCCTCTCCTTATAATTCAAACTATCAAGTCCTGGTAGCATGCTAGTAAATCTTTCCTGAACTCTTACTAGTTCAATAATAGACTTTCTATAAAAGGGTGACCAGAACTGTACACAGTATTCCATGTGTGGTCTTACCAATGTCTTGTACAACTTCAACAAGACGTCCCAACTCCTGTATTCAATGTTCTGACCAATGAAACCAAGCATGCTGAATGCCTTCTTCTCCACTCTGTCCACCTGTGACTCCACTGGAGCTAAACCTGTACCCCTCGATCTCATTGTTCTATAACTAATGTCAGTGCTGTCTGGCAGATAAAATGATAAACATTGGCACCTGTCTGCCCTCCCAGGTGGATGTAAAATATCCCACAGCTGCTGCTTTGAAGAAAGCAGGAGATTTGTGTTCTAGTGCATTGACCAATATTTATCCCTCAAGGAACTTGTTTCATTGTCTTGGCATCTCACTGTAGTTGTGGGAGCTGACCCTGTGCAAAATCTCTGCTGTTTCCTAAAGCAGAGACTATACTTCTAAACACTTATTAGCTGAAAAGCAGCTTTAGTTGTCATGAGGTTCTGAACAGCACCTTAAAAATGTAAGTCTGGGGGAGGTCACGTGATGCGAGCGCGGGAACTAATTCTGCATCATTCTCACGTGGTATATTTGCAGAGACACAATCATCAGGCAACTCAGATTCAACCAAGTGTTCCGTAGTAGTAGTCACAAGACTAGGGACTAAAGAAGTTGGTACTTCTGGGGATGATTCCGGGAAATCTTTTCGAGATGACAACAATTGGTCGCCAAACTAGTTCATCTTCGGTTTGAACCTTACAAGAAATTGGACCTGTTTTTGCTAAATCTATGGCTGGTACCTATTTCTCACTCATGGCATAGTTACACACTAACACTCGATCTCCTTGTTGAAATGAGCATGGTTTCACTTATCTTCCAACAACTTGAGATTGTTGTTGACGCTCTACTATCGCTAAAGTTTCTGGAGGCAATGACAAATCAAACATTGTTCCCTTTAAGAGTAATAATCATAGAATCCACGCAGTGCACATGGAGGCCATTTGGCCCATCGAGCCTACACCAACAATAATCCCACCCCGGCCCTATCCCCGCAACCCTGCTAGTCTGTTTCGGTTTACCAAATCTTGCAAAGATTTCACCAAGTTTTTCAATGGTTTGTTCAGCTGTAGTAGATCTCATGATAAACTTCTGGCCACTTCGAGCGTGCATCAATTATGACAAAGAATATGTAACTCTCAAACAGATCAGAAAAATCTACATGTAATCATTGCCATGGCATTTTAGGCTACTCCCTCAGAGTGTAAAGAAGACAATAGGGTGTATTTCTTATTTGTGCTCAGGATTGACACTGTCCCACTTTTTCTTCAATCAGAGAACCCAGACCCGGCCACCAAAAATAACTATGTGCTAATTCCTTCATCTGGACAATATCAGGAGGTCCTTCATGTAGTTGTTCAAGAACTCTCCCACAAAGACTAGGAGGAATGATCACTCAGATTGAGTTGGATGATCAATTCAAGGTTTCTTGACGCATATGGTTTCAAAAAAGGATGTGGATAATGCGTTTTAATGTAGTGTTAATTTTTTGCGCTGTTAATGTAAGCCTACTTGTAAAACTAATCAATAAACTTTAAACTTTCAATACCATAGCCATCACCTTCCCCATCACAGATCATTTCTGGTCTGTCTCTGAATTTGAGAAGTTGTCACAGGCAAATGATCTACTAGTGAAAAATAAAGAATGTTAGCAAACTAGTTGGTGGTATCTGCTCAATAGGTAAAGGTAAGTGTGATAATGCATCAGCATTAGCATGGCACTCTGATTTATGAACTCTTCAGTTCATAAATCAGAGTGCCATGCTAATGGACAGCACTTTAAAAATGTAAGTCCGGGGAGAGGTCATGTGATGCGAGTGTGGGAACTAATTCTGCATCATTCTCACGTGGTATAGTTGCAGAGACACAATCATCAGGCAACTCAGATTCAACCAAGTTTGGAGTGGAGTGGAATCACAGGTGGACAGAGTGGTGAAGAAGGCATTCGGCATGCTTGGTTTCATTGGTCAGAACATTGAATACAGGAGTTGGAATGTCTTGTTGAAGTTGCACAAGACATTGGTAAGGCCACACTTGGAATACTGTGTACAGTTCTGGTCACCCTATTATAGAAAGGATATAATTAAACTAGAAAGAGTGCAGAAAAGATTTACTAGGATGCTACTGGGACTTGATGGTTGGAGTTATAAGGAAAGGCTGGATAGACTGGGACTTTTTTCTCTGGAGCGTAGGAGACTGAGGGGTGATCTTATAGAGGTCTATAAAATAATGAGGGGCATAGATCAGCTAGATAGTCAATACCTTTTCCCACAGGTAGGGGAGTCTAAAACTAGAGGGCATAGGTTGAAGGTGAGGGGGAAGAGATACAAAAGGGTCCAGAGGGGCAATTTTTTCACACAGAGGGTGGTGAGTGTCTGGAACAAACTGCCAGAGGTATAGCAGTAGAGACGGGTACAATTTTGTCTTTTAAAAAGCGCTTAGACAGTTACATGGGTATGATGGGTATAGAGGGATATGGGCCAAACGCGGGCAATTGGAACTAGCTTCAGAGTTTAAAACAAAGGGCGGCATGGACAAGTTGGGCCGAAGACCTGTTTCTCTGCTGTAAACTTCTATGACTCTATTATAATACTTTATATTGTAAGAATGTGCAGATAAGATCAGTGACCATCTTTGCAATTGGCTATCGGCCAATGGTGGTATGGCTTTATACAGCCTAAAGATGGTAGTTAAGGGTTGATGATCAGTCAATAATCAGAAATGATGCCACATAAATAATGATTAAATCTTTTTACGCCAAAAATTATATTCAATGCTTCTTTTTCTGCTGAGCATAGTTAGATTCAGCACTATAGGATGTATGCGCATTTAGAAAGGAATAAACTCATTAACGATAGTCAGCATGGTTTTGTGAGAGGGAGGTCATGCCTCACTAACCTGGTGGAGTTTTTTGAAGAAGTGACCAGAATGGTTGACGAGGGAAGGGCCGTGGATGTCGTCTATATGGACTTTAGTAAAGCGTTTGACAAAGTCCCTCATGGTAGGCTGGTGAAAAAGGTTGGATCTCATGGGATAAAGGGGGAGGTGGCTAGATGGGTGGAGAACTGGCTTGGTCACAGAAGACAGAGGGTGGTAGTGGAAGGGTCTTTTTCCGGCTGAAGGCCTGTGACTAGTGGTGTTCCGCAGGGCTCTGTATTGGGACCTCTGCTGTTTGTGATTTATATAAACGATCTGGAAGAAGGTGTAACCGGGGTGATCAGTAAGTTTGTGGACGACACAAAATTGGCAGGACTTGCAGAAAGTGAGGAGCATTATCAGAAGCTACAGAAGGATATAGATAGGCTGGAAATTTGGGCAAAGAAATGGCAGATGGAGTTCAATCCTGATAAATGCGAAGTGATGCATTTTGGTAGAAATAATGTAGGGAGGAGCTTTACGATAAATGGCAGAACCATAAAGGGTGTAGATACGCAGAGGGACCTGGGTGTGCAAGTCCACAGATCCTTGAAGGTGATGTCACAGGTGGAGAAGGTGGTGAAGAAGGCATATGGCATGCTTGCCTTTATAGGACAGGGCATAGAGTATAAAAGTTGGGGTCTGATGTTGCAGATGTATAGAACGTTGGTTCGGCCACATTTGGAATACTGCGTCCAGTTCTGGTCGCCACACTACCAGAAGGACGTGGAGGCTTTGGAGAGAGTACAGAGGAGGTTTACCAGGATGTTGCCTGGTATGGAGGGGCTTAGTTATGAGGAGAGATTGGGTAAACTGGGGTTGTTCTCCCTGGAAAGACGGAGGATGAGGGGAGACTTAATAGAGGTGTATAAAATTATGAAAGGCATAGATAGGGTGAACGGTGGGAAGCTTTTTCCCAGGTCGGTGGTGACGTTCACGAGGGGTCATAGGTTCAAGGTGAAGGGGGGGAGGTTTAACACAGATATCAGAAGGACATATTTTACACAGAGGGTGGTGGGGGCCTGGAATGCGCTGCCAGGCAAGGTGGTGGAGGCGGACACACTGGGAACGTTTAAGACTTATCTAGATAGCCATATGAACGGAGTGGGAATGGAGGGATACAAAAGAATGGTCTAGTTGGACCAGGGAGTGGCACGGGCTTGGAGGGCCGAAGGGCCTGTTCCTGTGCTGTATTGTTCTTTGTTCCTTGTTCTTTGTATAGTCAGATACGCAAAGCAAAAGCTGTTGGTCTTTCTTCTCCTTGAAGGCATAATATGTGAAACTACTGACCCTACTCCATAAGGTGAAGCATCGCAAGCAAGCAGTAATGATAGCTTCAAATTAAAATGAACCAATACTCCAGACTTCTGCAAAGCATCTTTGACATCCTTGTGTGCTTTCTCACAATCTGTTGTCCAGTCCCATGACTGTTTCGTACATAGTAAATTATGAAATGGCTTCACTAATGTAGCTAAGTTAGGAACAAATTCATCATTATAATTTACTAATCCGAGAAAGAATCTCAATTGCATCAGATTCGGCACACAACACTGGATTTATGGTTGTATTAAAATCACCACAAATACGAACTGAACAATTTGGTTTCATGGCAGGTACGATGGGAGTAGCCCAGTCACTTATTGTAACTGGCTCTAACACATCAGTGTTAACAAGTAGTACTAATTCTTCTTCTTGGAATGAATTGCAGATGGCACTGCTCTTGTTTTGAACTTTTTGGTTGACTATTTGGCTTTATCTTCTGCTTCATTCAAACTCCCTTCATTGAAGAAGTGTCTCTTCGAATACACTCCTGTATTTATCCAGAAGGTGCTATAGGTCTGTTTTGACATTGACTAGTCTGTTGACAGCACTCCAGTTAAGCTTTATGTTCTCCAACCATGATGTGGAGATGCCGATGTTTGACTGAGGTGGACACAGTAAGAAGTCTCACAATACCAGGTTAAAATCCAACAGGTTTATTTGGAATCACGAGCTTTCGGAGCGCTGCTCCTTCACCTGGAGTTTCTCATCATATTTCTAGATATTCTCTTCTTCACAGTTGTAACTCCTTTCTTCCTTTTTGTAAATTATTTCTGTAGAATGCAACTTGTTCTTTTTGAAGGTACCCAGATTCTTCGTCTGAATATTCTTCTTGGGGAAGTTGATCTAGCCCAATCTGATCCAATTTGCCACAATACTTCCACTGACTATCCTTGCTCTAGCATTCACTCGCTGAACAGCCCATTTTGTCACATCTGTGACGTGCTTGTTGCAGTTTTGACTTCTTCTGGACAGTTCCCAACTTGTGGATCTTCATTCCTGCACCAAATTGTGAAGCTTCTTTATCAGCTAGTTCCATCGACACTGCGATTTCTACTGCAGTCTTTAAAGTCAAAGCATGTTCAGTGGGCAATCTTTTTCAATACCCTCATTTTGGAGTCGACAAAATAGATGATTTCGAAGAATATCTTCTAATGACTCACCAAACTCACAATGTTGGGCCAGCCTTTTTAAATTGCCACAAACTGACCAGTGCTTTTGCCTTCCACTTGATTCCTCCGGTGGAACCTGAATTATCCCGCGATGATCAGTGGCTTTGGAGGGTAAAGCTCTATAAGGATCGTTGTCAATTCATCGTAAATTTTGGTTCCTGGCTTTGCTGGATGAACTAAGTTCCGGAGCAAATTGAAGGTTTTACTTCCTATTGTACTGAGAAAAGCTGGTAGTAGCAAGTCATTGCAATTTTATTCACTTGTACAAATTATTGCATAGGAACTCCTTGACCCATTTTCTTTGTTGTAAGGCCCCATCGACCCTGACTGATCTGTTATTTCTCTTGCAGGCACCAGCGATTCGAGACTATTCAGTTTATTTCATGTTACTGTTTTCCCAGTACTCCCCTTTTCACCCTGGAGATCGTTAATGTATTTTTTTCAAAAGATCCCAGTAGTACAGCAAAAAATTCACTCTTTTCAAATATGTGACTACTGGACAAATACATGAATAGAATGCTAAGATTTTCCCAGTGGAAAAAGTCCTGCTATTCGTGGAGCCAAAACCAAAATCTGGTGATAATACATTGGACACACTGCGGTCTTGAGAGAGAGACTTCGCAGTAAAAACCAATGAAGAGACACGGGGTGATATTTGAGAATGGGTTAATAACATTTCTGTTTGTAATAGAACAAAAGAAACTCACCTTAAGACATAACACCGTCCGCATTTCACTCCAAGCTTGTAGCACAGGTTTGACCATGCCATATCCTCATTGTGCCAGAAGTGCAATTTGATTTGATTTTGATTTGATTTATTATTGTCACATATAACATACAGTGAAAAATATTGTTTCTTGCACGCTATACAAAGCATACCATTCATAGAGAAGGAAACGAGAGAGTGCAGAATGTAGTGCTACAGTCATAGCTAGGGTGTAGAGAAAGATCAACTTAATGCAGGGTAAGCCCATTCAAAAGTCTGACAGCAGCAGGGAAGAAGCTGTTCTTGAGTCGGTTGGTACATGACCTCAGAGTTTTGTATCTTTTTCCTGATGGAAGAAGGTGGAAGAGAGAATGTCCGGGGTGCATGGGGTCCTTAATTATGCTGGCTGTTTTGCCAAGGCAGTGGGAAGTGTAGACAGAGTCAATGGATGGGAGGCTGGTTTGCGTGATGGATTGGGCTACATTCATGACTTTTGCAGTTCCTTGCGGTCTTGGGCAGAGCAGGAGCCATACCAAGCTGTGATACAACCAGAAAGAATGCTTTCTATGGTGCATCTGTAAAAGTTGGTGAGAGTCGTAGCTGACATGCCAAATTTCCTTAGTCTTCTGAGAAAGTAGAATGGATGTGGTGGATTACCTGCATTGTTTTTGATCGTGTGTCAAGATTAAGGCCTATTGGTTTAATGTTCTTAAAGAGCTTGAAAGGATCTTTGATACTGCCTTAGATTTTTATCCCTTGCATAAGATTCTGGTCTCCCAGACAAAAGGATTAGTAATGCGAATGGGAAAAAGCTGCACAATATCTTAACATTTGCAGCATGGAAGAATATGCTTTGCTTATAGGCTCAGTAAGAAGTCTGACAACACCAGGTTAAAGTCCAACAGGTTTATTTGGAACCACGAGCTTTCGGAGCGCTGCTCCTTCCTCAGGTGAGGCATTTCCATATCTTTGCTTATGGATTAGTGAAAAGCCCCCTTCAATTCAAAATTGGCATAAAATCATTCTGGAATATATACAAATGAAATTCTTGACTGGGGTTTACTTTGAGCTAAACTGGATACATTCCATAAAGTTTGGGACACTTACCTTAAAGTACTGGGCTCCACATTGATTTATTATTGTCACATGTATTGGGATACAGTGAAAAGTATTGTTTCTTGTGCACTATACAGACAAAGCATAACGTTCGTAGAGTACATAGGGGAGAAGAAAAGGAGAGGGTGCAGAATGTAGTGTTACAGTCATAGCTAGGGTGTAGAGAAAGATCAGCTTAATATATGGTAGGTCCATTCAAAAGTCTGATGGCAGCAGGGAAGAAGCTGTTCTTGAGTCGGTTGGTACGTGACCTCAGACTTTTCCATTTTTCCCAATGGAAGTACTTTGTGTTTACTCCTGCAAGGCTTTCCGTAATTTCTGTGGCTCTGTCACTGTTATCCTGCAAACTTGGTTGTGCACCACTGAGCCAACAGTGGCTGTATTCGGTTAACCCTCCCATCCTTTGATATATCCTTTTGTTACTTGTATGGTGGGAGGCGTGGAATATAACAGAAGGATATGCTGACATGGAAGGAAGTATGTGAGAG
Organism: Mustelus asterias; assembly: GCF_964213995.1. Classification (NCBI taxonomy): domain Eukaryota; kingdom Metazoa; phylum Chordata; class Chondrichthyes; order Carcharhiniformes; family Triakidae; genus Mustelus; species Mustelus asterias. The sequence goes on along the minus strand of NC_135813.1, from coordinate 3,528,408 downwards.
GAGGCTCGTATGGAGGGGAGGCACAGTGGTTAGCACTGCAGCCTCACAGGACCAGGGACCTGGGTTTGATTCCCAACATGGGTCACTGTCAGTGTGGAGTTTGCACATTCTCCCTATGTCTGTGTGGGTTTCCTCCGGGTGCCCCGGTTTCCTCCCACAGTCCAAAGATGTGCGGGTTAGGAGGATTGGCTATGCTAAATTGCCCGTGGTGTCAGGGGATGAGCTAGGGTAAATGCATGGGGATAGGGCCTGGGTGGGATTGTGATCGGTGCAGACTTGATGGGCCGAATGGCCTCCTTCTGCACTGTAGGATTCTATGATCAGACACCGACATAAACTAATTAGGTCAAACGGCCAATTCCTGTGTTGTAGGTTCTGTGCAATTTCAAACTTTTTATATAAAGCTAGAAGGTTTCTCCTTTCCAAAGTGATCATTCAACATTGTGATTAATGATTTCCTGCAACCCTTAGGGTCAAACCCCATAGTGTGGTCCCCTCCAGATAGAGGTCAGCTAGAGATGATTTAAGTTAGCTTACTGTCCCACAAAGCATAGCCAGCATCAGTAAACCCAGTGAGTACTTCCTCTGGTCAAAGTTCACACGTCACAAACCTGTACATACAATGGCGGAGATTGTACAGCAGGATTTTGGTTTCACCAAGGACTGAGCGGAGCAAGCAGTTAGTTTCTTTTGTGCTCAAGGGAAATGTTTTCGGGATGGGTAAGCCAATGAGTGCTTTTGGTGGAATCTATGGATTTGGACAATAACCAACAGGAATATTGTCTAACAGGCAGCTGGTGCCAATGTCCACCACTAACCCAATCTCTCAACTCATGGGAATGCAAGATTCCCACAGAATGCGTCAAAGAGCAGAGGAGCTCTTCCTAGGTTAAATTCCACCAAACAGCACTGGGTTAACCGGGCATTTATCTGTGCTACCTGAGGGAGTTTGCTGTGAATAAATTGAGTCCCACATTTGCCTACACGAGGATAGTACCTACACTTTGAAAGTCATTCATTGGCTGTGAAGAGTTTTGGGTCATGTGAATAATGGGATCATAGAATCTTGCAGCCCAGGAGGAAGCTATTCAGTCTATCATAGATCATAGAAACCCTACAGTGCAGAAAGAGGCCATTCGGCCCATCGAGTCTGCACCGACCACAATCCCACCCAGGCCCTACCCCCACATATTTACCCGCTAATCCCTCTAACCTACACATCCCAGGACTCTAAGGGGCAATTTTTAACCTGGCCAATCAACCTAACCCGCACATCTTTGGACTGTGGGAGGAAACCGGAGCACCCGGAGGAAACCCACGCAGACACGAGGAGAATGTGCAAACTCCACACAGACAGTGACCCAAGCCGGGAATCGAACCCGGGACCCTGGAGCTGTGAAGCAGCAGTGCTAACCACTGTGCTACCGTGCCGTCATGTCTGTGCATCTTTGAAAAAGATGTCTTAATTTAGCCCCAAGCCCAGCTTTTTCCCTCCAAACCAATCATCTTCAAGAATATAAACAGAAAAATGCTGGAAAATCTCAGCAGGTCTGAGCTCCGACAAAGGGTCATCTAGACTCGAGATGTTTTCTCTCCACAGATGCCAGTGTTTTCTGTTTTTGTTTCAGATTCCAGCATCCGCAGTATTTTGCGTTTATCTTCAAGAACATGTCACTATCGTCTCGGTAAGTACTAATTTGAAGTTAAATTCTTTTTGTGAGGGTGAAATTGAATCCAACACTTCGGCAATCGCAACAATGCAATGTGTTCATTTTATTAGATTTGGTTTAGGAGGTCGGTACAAAGTCAGACGGTTACAAATCTCAATGGACAGGGATTGTCACAGCCCGTGTTTGACGCTGGGAAGAGGCTCAAAAAGCATGAAGGAACAGAAAATCATTTACACAGCTCTCAGAACTAAAGCATCTCCTTTCTCCTGCAGCCACTGCTTGCTATTGGTAAACAACTCCGCAAATAACTCTCATTTGTCCAGATAACTGTTTCTGCAGCTGGAGGTTTCTCAGGTTTGAGATTAGCTTGAGCTCAGAGGTGCAGTCACCTCCTGCCTAAATGTTTTCTATTTATCTTGTGCTGTCAAGATTCCCCCAGACTGCATCTGTCAACTTGGAATATCAACACTTTCAGGGGAGGAGGTGGAAGAACAGCAGAGTGGAAATAATTTCAATGGGCAGCCTCTATACTTCCACGTAGAATCATAGAATCCTACAGTGCAGAAGGTCATTCGGCCCATCAAATCCACACCGACTACAATCCCACCCAGGCCTTATTCCCATAACCCAATGCATTTAACCTAGCTGGTCCCCCTAACACTGAGGAGCAATTAAGCATGGCCAATCCACCTAACCCGCACATCTTTGGACTGTGGGAGGAAACCCACGCATTCACAGGGAGAATGTGTAAATTCCACACAATGACCCAAGCCAGGAATCAAACCCGGGTCCCTGGCACTGTGAGGCAACAGTGCTAGCCAGTGTGATACCAGTGGCACCCCTATATTCGCCCCTCCCCCGCCCCCCCCGTCCCCTACCCCACACCCACTGTGGGACCAACCCTTTTGCTTTCAATACTGGAGTGTAGTTTCTTTTCCTGGCACAGCAGAATCACCCAATCAGCCCACATCCAGCAAAGAGGTCAACAAGGCTAACTGTATCTCAATCACCTCACAGATAAACAGCAGCCTCTGATCGGAATGTGGTCTCGGTGTACGGGACAGGTGGGCTATCATAATCCCCGACTCATTCTCGAGAATGTCCAAACCAAACTACTGAAACATCCACATCAGTAGTTTCCTGTTGAGTGCTTTATGAAAGATCTGTGGATGGGTGTCAGGAGTGTTTGGTTGTGAAGCTCCACACTCCACAAACATGGGACGGGTTTGATGAACCAGCCACTGTTTCCCTGTCAATCGTTTCCATATGTTTATGCTCCATCTGCCCTGAGCGATGCCGTCAGGGAGTTTAAGCACAGATTGGCAGAAACGAGGGCAGTGGAATGCCAGGTGTGAATTGGAGCAATGCTAAACCGGTGAAGGCTGCGGAGAGGACGGAGAACCTTCCCAGGACTGCCCCATCTGCTGGTCTGCAGCATTACTGCAGGTGAGAATCCCAGCATTACTGCAGGCGAGAATCCCAGCTCCGAGGGGCAGCTCTGTTCCTGAAGGTTCTGCTTTATTTATTTGTCACAAGTTGGCTTATATCAACATTCCATGAAGTTACTGTGAAAATCCCCTAGTTGCCACACTCTGGCACCTGTTCGGGTACACTGAGGGAGAATTTGTCATAGCCAATGCACCTAACCAGCACGACTTTCGGACTGTGGGAGGAAACTGGAGCACCTGGAGGAAACCCACACAGACACAGGGGAGAATATGCAGACTCCACACAGATAGTGACCCAAGCCAGGAATCGAACCCGGTTCCTGGCGCTGTGAGGCAGCAGTGCTAATCACTGTGCCACCACGTGCTGCTCATCAGCCAGGCCAGTAGGTCAGTCCCCCTGCAGGTCTTGAGTACCGGAGTGTTGCAGAGCCACAGGAGGGAGTGAGACAGTTTGTAAATCCTTCATCTCAGAGAGATCATCCCGGAGATCATCTCCCCAGGAGCAACTATAATCACAATACAATTAAGAAGAGAATTAAACTACAAAAGTTTAATTTAATAAGAGCAAACTATATTTAAATACACCCTCGTTGGGACTGGAGATGAAAAGACGTGGGACTGAAATGGCTCCCTCACAGCACTGGGTGACATCATCTGTTGATGAATCCATCCCATTGGTGAACTCACCCTGTTACCGCCTCTGGGAACGGAGTTCAGTTTACGCTGGGAAGATTGGAAGTCCCTCGCAAGGGCAGATGGAATGATCCTTTGTGGAGCATAACTGGCCGTCATTGTAAAGGAGACACAAGATGTATGAAACAATCCAACAGTAAAAGCCTCACCATCTAATCTTGTAACAGCATCAGACATATTTCTAACCGATTGTCACGCTCACACACACCATGGATAATAAAGTTTATTTATTAGTGTCACAAGTAGGCTTACATTAACACTGCAATGAAGTTACTGTGAAAATCCCTTAGTCGCCACACTCCGGCACCTGTTTGGGTACACAGAGGGAGAATTTAGCATGGCCAATGCACCTAACCAGCTTGTCTTCCAGACTGTGGGAAGAAACTGGAGCACTGGGAGAAAACCCACGCAGACACGAGGAGAATGTGCAGACTCCGCACAGACAGTCACCCAAGCTGGGAATCGAACCCGGGTCCCTGGCGCTGTGAGGCAGCAGTGCTAACCACTGTACCGCCCATTGGCAGGACACTGGATCAGGAGTATCTGTGGTCCATTACACGAAGGTTTGGATGGGAACAGGAACTTGGTGCATGAGGAGTCACAGAGGGTTTCAACCTCCCAACAGCATGAACTGCCCCACCACACAGGGGACAGGGCTCCATAACTAACGTGGGAAAAATTTGATCAATTGCTGCACTAACAAGTCAAACAAACCACCAGCCTCACTGTGTATATATAACAGAGACAGAAGGTGCTGCTTCATGGCACATGGCCTCTGCATACCAACTCCAGTCATTAAGTGTGCACTCATGTGAGGGTCTTGTTCATCTGTTGGCTGCCGAGGCATATGGCAAAGTGGAAGTAGCTGTGGATTTGTCGGTTGAATGGCCAATAACCAACTCCAGCAGCAGCACAGGCCGGATACAGGAGTCCGGCTTCAGGGAACTCTCTGCGGCTGCTAGGTGCAGCGACTGTGGAAATACCAGCTTCCTTTAGTCAAGCTCAGTTCAAACACTGCCCAACATCACTCGGCTCTCTCTCCATGTCAGCAAGTCCAGCTCCGTTCAGTCAGATCACATATAATCAAGGATTTCAGTCTCCATTTCATTTTCGCTTCCTTCAGAAGGTGGATACTCATCCTCATCCTCTTCATCCTCCGGAGATTCCGACCCTTCCCTCTCCTGCGTGACCAATGGTTTCTTTCTCAAAGAAGTTGAAGCTAAACCACCCCCCCCACAAAAAAGAAGAGAACTTATTTTCAGAGAAGTGGGTTCTGTTTTACACTGCAGTCAATTACAACCTGTTCCCCCCTCAGCTTGCCTGTCCCGCCCCAACAGAAGCACCAGGCAGCTCCTGCAGGGGAAAGGTGAACACACACAGTGACAAATGTTAATGGAGGGTGACCTTCATCCAGGTCACTCCCTAATACAGTTGTACACACAAGATGACCATGTAGGAACACTTCCCACCCCATCCACCACCTTAAACATTCACTCCCTCCACCACAGACGCATAGTGGCAGCAATGTGTGCTATCTACAAGGTACACTGCAGCAACTCACCGAGGTTCCTTCAACAGCACCTTCCAAACCCACAACCTCTACCACCTAGAACCACAAGGGCAGCAGTCACAACATGGGAGTATCACAACCAGGAAGTTCCCTTCCAAACAACACACCATCCTGATTGAGACAAATATCACCATTCCTTCACCATCATTGGGTCAAAATGGCTCCAAAGATGTGCGGGTTAGGTGGATTGGCCATGCTAAATTGCCCCTTAGTGTCAGGGGGACTAGCTAGGGTAAATGCATGGGGTTATGGAGATAGGGGCTGGGTGGGATTGTGGTCGGTACAGACTCGATGGGCCGAATGGCCTCTTTCTGTGCTGTAGAGATTCTATGATTCTAAAATTCTGGAACTCCTCTAACAGCACTGTGGATGTACCTACACCACATGGACTGCAGTGGTTCATGAAGGCGGCTCACCACCACCTTCTCAAGGGCAATTAGGGGTGAGCGATAAATGCTGGCCTAGCCAGCGACGCCCACATCCCGTAAACGGGCAAATTTAAAAAACTTGCACACCTGCTTCATGTGAGATTTCTTCCATGTTTTGGCCAAACTCGGATAGTACGCTTCAGCCAAATCGAAGAGATGCCACAGAACCCAGAATCCTGTGCATTGTATGGACTGGGGAGAATGTGGGAGCAAGGGGCCCATCACAGTGGGAGGATAGCGGGCCTGCAGCAAGGTGGGGCCAGTGGTCGCCGTTACAGGAGGGGGACAGGAAGAGAAGGATAGCCAGTGCTGGGGGGAGCTGAAAGGTAAACTAAGTTGGACAGACTGCAAAACATTTTTCTAGTGCAGATACGGGCCTCACCTGCTTTGTTCTTGCGGCAGATCTCTTTGATCATGTTAGACATCCGATCCCGGAGCTCATCATTGGTCTTCGGTAGACACCAGCCATCCCGCTCAGTACACACCGTCTCATTGCCTGAATTACGATGAATTATACTCCTTAAACTGAAATAAAACGGACAAAGAGAAGGGAGGAATTTGCAGACAGGAATCATTTAATCATCAGCCAGCATTTGGGACATCTTGAGAACATGACAAGGAACCATATAAGTCCCTTAAGTTCTTTATTTTTCCACAACTGCTGTATTTCAACTGATAGAATTCACTGGAGGTTACTACATTCACACAATAATCCAGATCACAATGTCCAAATGGTGAACAGTGGAATACGTATGATCCAGGTTCAATGACTCAGCAGTGACTCAGTGTGCGGCACACTGAGGGAGCGCCGCACTGTCAGAGGGTCAGTACTGAGGGAGCGCCGCACTGTCAGAGGGTCAGTACTGAGGGAGCGCCGCACTGTCAGAGGGTCAGTACTGAGAGAGCGCCGCACTGTCAGAGGGTCAGTACTGAGGGAGCGCCGCACTGTCAGAGGGTCAGTACTGAGGGAGCGCCGCACTGTCAGAGGGTCAGTACTGAGGGAGCGCCGCACTGTCAGAGGGTCAGTACTGAGGGAGTGCCGCACTGTCAGAGGGTCAGTACTGAGGGAGCACCACACTGTCAGAGGGTCAGTACTGAGGGAGCGCCGCACTGTCAGAGAGTTAGTACTGAGGGAGTGCCGCACTGTCAGAGGGTCAGTACTGAAGGAGTGCCGCACTGTCAGAGGGTCAGTACTGAGGGAGTGCCGCACTGTCAGAGGGTCAGTGCTGAGGGAGCGCCGCACTGTCAGAGGGTCAGTGCTGAGGGAGCGCCGCACTGTCAGAGGGTCAGTGCTGAGGGAGCGCCGCACTGTCAGAGGGTCAGTACTGAGGGAGTGCCGCACTGTCAGAGGGTCAGTACTGAAGGAGTGCCGCACTGTCAGGGGATCAGTACTACTACTCCACAATAGAAAATGAAACTGAGCCTTTGAGACAAACCTCCTCCATTCTTCCCACATCCTAATCTAATCACAGTCCATCAGCTCTTATATTTCCCCTCCCTTTTTCTACTTTTCCCCCATGACAGTACAAGGTGTCAGTACCTCTCTGCATCCAGGTCACACAGCTGGTAAAACATCTGGCGATAAGGTGGCAAAGTGTGCTCTTGGAATATGTAGGCCGACTTCTGGAATGACAGAAACAGCAGGGGTCAACAATGCATTCAAATTCTATACCGCACGGACTGCCTGTGGAAACCCAGGCGTTTGGACTTTGCGAATCAGTACGTTACTGCGGAGGGACACAGTCAGATCAGCATCAGCCTCAAAGGAACTTTGGCAGAAGTTGCCACAGAAATTCTGAATGAGACAGAACAACAGGGGACACTTGGGAGTGAGGCGGAGGAATTCAGCCCATCATCAATAAACCACACTTTGTGTTCCATGGAGCCTCTCATGACTCTCGCTGGTCCACAAACTTCCTTCTACATCGTGACTGTCCCTCCAAAACCTCAAATACATTATCTCAATAATGTGCTGGAAACTTACTTTGAGTTTGTATCCAGATTCAGTCAGTTTCTTCCTGTGTGGCGGACTGAGAACTGCTGGGGCCTTTGCCAGATCCTGAATACTCACCACCTGGGGGGCTGAGAGATGGAGAGAGAGAGTGTTAATTCTACACTTAGACTGATTTAAAATCACACACTTGATTTAAAAAGAAATACAGTTGCAACGTCGCTATCACTGCCTGCACTTGACATGGGAGCTGCTGATATCAGCCTGTGTACCACTGTCATAGGCATCAATTATAAATGATTATAAATTACAAATATATCAGGCAGGCTAACTACTTTGGGCTATTCAAACAAGGGGCAGCACGATGGTATAGTGGTTAGCACTGCTGCCGCACAGCGCCAGGGATCGGGTTTGATCCCCGACTTGGATCTCTGTGTATTTTTTTTATTCATTCATGGACATGGGCGTCATTGGCTGGGCCAGCATTCATTGCCCATCCCTAGTTGCCCGAGGGCAGTTGAGAGTCAACCACATTGCTGTGGCTCTGGAGTCACATGTAGGCCAGGCCAGGTAAGGACGGCAGATTTCCTTCCCTAAAGAACATTAGTGAAGCAGATGAGTTTTTTTGACAATTGATTCATGATCATCAATAGATTCTTAATTCCAGATTTGTTTTTATTGAATTCAAATTCCAACATCTGCTGTGGCAGGATCTGAACCCAGGTCCCCAGAACATTAGCCGAGTTTCTGGATTAATAGTCTAATCATAATATCACTTGGCCATTGCCTCCCTTGTTTGTGCGGAGTTTCCACTTTCTCCCCATGTCTGCGTGGGTTTCTCCCGGGTGCTCCAGTTTCCTCGCACAGTCCAAAGGTGTGCGGGTTAGAGGGCTTGGCCATGCTAAATTGCACCTTAGTGTCAGGGGGACTTGGGTGGGACCTGGGTGGGATTGTTGTCAGTGCAGACTCGAGGGGCTGAATGGCTTCCTTCTGCACTGTAGGATTCTACTCAACATTTAAAAAGCCCCGCGGGTTTCAGCCAATGTTAGCTCTTTGAGCAATCTCAATCAGCTCTTTGGAACTGGTTGCCGTGTCTTTGTGAGGAGATTCCGGGTGTAACTGCTGAGCGGAGATTTCCTGTCTTTCGAAAACAAAATGTTGGTTACTTGGCTTTCTAGTTTTACCAAGCTTTGTCCACAGTAGGAAAATCACCTTCAGATCAAAGTTGGAAGGGGTGAGGATTATAATCAGGATAACAACTAAGCAGCAAACATTCTGAGAATTATATGTTATCTTGCATCAAGCAGCATTCCCGAGTAGCAGCCGGTATGTGCACTATAGGGGGCTGCAACTTCTTTGCTTTTCTCTGCAGGTTGTGTACCCCTCAGGCTGAGGGGAGGTGGCCTCTTCACAGTCCTTGCAAACTCACCTCCCAGACACACATCTGAGATGAGCCTTGGGAATACCTAGCCCGCTTCCAATGCCCTCAGTGAGCAGGGAGGTGGCAAGGACCTGGGAAATGTCGCAGTGCCTTCCCCTGCTCACATTAAAGAGGCCGTTTCAATACCTGGGTTCCGTTCAAAAGTGGTTATGAACAAGCACTGCTCATCTCTACATCGGGTGGGGACCAGAAACATGGGTTTGATCTCCAGTCTGTGCTAAGTTAGATGATCCATGCTAACGAAGCAGTGGGAGCAACACAAATGATCTGGTTATTTCTGACCACAAGAGGGGATAAAGGTAACAAGAGATATCCCTTCTGGTTAGTATTCAATGAGTTCAACAACTTGAATTTATAAAATGCCTCTGGTGTAGCAAAACTATCCCAAAGTGCTTCAAAGGAGCACTATCAAAATTTCATATCAAGCCACATAAAGAGACATTAGGACGGGCTTGATCAAGGCGGTAGGTTTTAAAGCAGCGTCTGAACAGAGGGGTTTAGGGAAGGAATTCTAAAGTTTAGGGATCAGGCAGCTGAAACCAGGCTCTGAGAGTTGTCAGGCTGGAGGATGTGACAAAGATTGGGAAAGGGAAAGCCACAGAGGCATTAGAACAAACTCCCACATCACTTCTCCCTTTCCAATTAAACTTTTTAAACAGGAGGGTCTAATGGGATTGGTTTCCCAACTTGTCAAGACGATATACAAAGAATGTCCAGAGGATCTCACCTCCCTGCCTCGGCAGCACGTCCATTTTGCTTTTATTTCGGGCGGTTCCCCTTTAAGGGGCTGTCCTTCTTGCTTTGTCCCTCAGTTTGTTTAATTTAGTTTAGCCAGAAAGAATGGCAGCACCTCCACTGTCCAAAATGATATGACTGCAGCAGACTGCAAGAACAATGGCTGTGTGGTTCAGGCTGCTCTCTCAAACGGTGGATGCTGATTCACTGAATTCCTTCTTGCGCGAGCTGGACATGTTTCTGAATGGGGCGAGACCACCTCATATGAAAGGTAGGTGCAGGAGGGAATTATCAGGGCCAGAGTGATCTCCTGTTCGGGGAGGGATTTCCCCGATTCCCCCTCCCCCCAAAGTGACCTGGGCTTTTAATCTAATTGTTTTGCCCCTCCCTGGTGATAATGGGTGCGAATTGGGGGTGAAGGGAGGATATTGTGATGCACAAGGCATCGTATATCTTGTGGATCAATTTGGTTGGGCCAGAGTGTCTTTTCCTGTCAACACTGTACCTATTGTCTATGTCCCTTACCTGGCTTGCTGATGGTGATGGGGAGGCTGTAATTAAACGTGCTGCGTTTCGCCTTCACAGGCATGTCCGAGGGCATATAACCTGCAAAATAGAAAATGATCGATTCGGCATCATTTTTAGCATTTAAAAGCAAAGTTTCCAGTTAAGATTGTTCTCCAATGGACTCCCTGCACAGCTCAGGAATCAGCTGAGAATCAGTGGGAAAAACACTGGTCTCAGAATCAGAATTTATGAATTTGAGCCCAACTCTCAAATCTAGGTGACCCATGTAGGTTACAAATGAGGGAGTGTTGGGGCGGTTTTTAAAAATTGTATTCTTTCATGGGACGCGGGTGCAACTGGCAAGACCAGTATTTGTTGCACCTTCCTAATCGCCCTTGAACCATGCAGTTAAGAGTCAACCATCCCTCCTGCAGTGCAATGCTCCCACAATACATCTTTGGGGCTTCCGTCTGGATTAGGGGGATCAAAGTTGAGAAGGGGGAAGCAGGAACGCAATAGTTTCTTCTTGTATTTTGTAAGCACTGAGTGAATTATTTTCACGCGCCGGGTTCAGTGGATTCGCTCCGTCCCGACACTTACCGTGTTTGGTGCTGCATCGAAGCCTAAAATCCAACACCTGGTAAATCTTCGCCTTGGAATCTTTTCTTGGATCATAACCAAACCGGACCCAAAGACTTCGCCAGGGACCTGTGAGCTGTGAGAGGGCAACATGGAAAGGAAGGCAACAAAATGACTACCGAGTTTAATAACCAATGTTTCTGTGGGTATGTGCCAATGCTTTGATAAAAGCAGTTCACAGTTTAATCCCATGAAAAACTAACTTGGATTTAGGAACTTCACAGACAAGTTCATGCTCTCTGTAAGATCCCAGTATTGTACAATATGATTGTAGACATCCAGTACGGCATTGGAGAAGTGTTGGTTCGGCCGCATTTGGAATACTGCACCCAGTTCTGGTCGCCACACTAGAAGGACGTGGAGGCTTTAGAGAGAGTGCAGAGGAGGTTTACCAGGATGTTGTCTGGTATGGAGGGTCTTAGTTATGAGGAGAGATTGGGTAAACTGGGGTTGTTCTCACTGGAAAGACGGAGGGTGAGGGGAGACCTAATAGAGGTGTATAAAATTATGAAAGGCATAGATAGGGTGAACGGTGGGAAGCTTTTCCCCGGTCGGTGGTGACGTTCACGAGGGGTCATAGGTTCAAGGTGAGGGGGGAGGGGGGGCAGGTTTTAACACGGATATCAGAAGGACATATTTTACACAGAGGGTGGTGGGGGCCTGGAATGCGCTGCCGGGCAAGGTGGTGGAGGCGGACACACTGGGAACGTTTAAGACTTTTCTAGATAGCCACATGAACGGAGTGGGAATGGAGGGATACAAAAGAATGGTCTAGTTTGGACCAGGGAGCGGCACGGGCTTGGAGGGCCGAAGGGCTTGTTCCTGTGATGTATTGTTCTTTGTGAGAGAATGTTCTCAACTATTGAACTCCTGGGGGCAGGACCCATAATAGATAGGGTCCAATGGCCCTACTTTAGTATTTTCTGCAGGGGTGACTGGCCAGCGATGGAATAAGTCTCTTGGTGTATGCCCAGGGACACTGAGCTCAAACACGGAAGAGCCAGAGACACAAATGGAGCTCTGACCCAGTCTGTATGCCTCAACGCCAAATATGGCAGACACAGTTTATTCAGGATCCATACAGGATGGTGCATTAATTTACTGAACTAACGGATGGAGCCAAGGAAGAAAAGCAACTCATAACTCACCATGTAATAGGCCACAAAAGGTAGGAGCAGCTTCAGTTTGTCTGGGTGAATGTCAATATTCGATTTCACTGCATTTCGGGACCAGATGGGCCGGATTGCAAAATGCTGAAGACACAGAAGGCAGACACACACTATCAGACCCTGGGTTTCGCCATTCCTAATTACACTCCATTTATCTCGTAAAGCTTGTGATAATGTGCCTATAACCCTTTCCCCAGTAATGGAAATAGGACTCAACAGTCACCAAACTTTCAAGTGGTTGGCTTTTAACTGACTTCTGAAGTGACCCTCAGTTGTAACAGTTATAATGGTTGAGCTGCAATTGAAATAAATCCCCCCCCCACCCCCCCATGAGAAAGACTTACACTTATACCATCCTTACAAACAATGCTGTACTGTTGAAGCGTTGTCACTGTTGTAATGTGAGTAACCTGGCAGGCAATTGACAAAGTGAGGTTCAGCAAACAGTAGTGTGCTAATGAGCAGAAAATTAGCATGGCCTAAATAATGAGCAATTGATTGGTTGGTTGAGGATTAAATATTGGCCACTGGGCAGAACTCCCGTGCTCTTCTTCAGAAAGTTAGAGAGTTTTAAAGTTTAAATTTATTTATTAGTGTCACAAGTAGGTTTACATTAACACTGCAATGAAGTTACTGTGAAAAACCCCTAGGCGCCTGTTCGGTTACACTGAAGGAGAATTTAGCATGGCCAATGCACCCTCATAAGAACAGGATATGGCGCTAGACTCATTGATCAACAGTTCCAACGCGCCACAGCGAAAAACCGCACCGACCTCCTCAGAAGACAAACACGGGACACAGTGGACAGAGTACCCTTCGTTGTCCAGTACTTCCCCGGAGCGGAGAAGCTACGGCATCTCCTCCGGAGCCTTCAACATGTCATTGATGAAGACGAACATCTCGCCAAGGCCATCCCCACACCCCCACTTCTTGCCTTCAAACAACCGCACAACCTCAAACAGACCATTGTCCGCAGCAAACTACCCAGCCTTCAGGAGAACAGTGACCAAGACACCACACAACCCTGCCACAGCAACCTCTGCAAGACGTGCCGGATCATCGACACAGATGCCATCATCTCACGTGAGAACACCATCCACCAGGTACACGGTACATACTCTTGCAACTCGGCCAACGTTGTCTACCTGATACGCTGCAAGAAAGGATGTCCCGAGGCATGGTACATTGGGGAAACTATGCAGACGCTGCGACAACGGATGAATGAACACCGCTCGACAATCACCAGGCAAGACTGTTCTCTTCCTGTTGGGGAGCACTTCAGCGGTCACGGGCATTCGGCCTCTGATATTCGGGTAAGCGTTCTCCAAGGCGGCCTTCGCGACACACGACAGCGCAGAGTCGCGGAGCAGAAACTGATAGCCAGGTTCCGCACACACAAGGACGGCCTCAACCGGGATATTGGGTTTATGTCACACTATTTCACATAAATATTTCTGCTTTTTTCCTCCTGAGTCTTTATCATGCGATCCTAGAATCAGAATTTATGTCACACTATTTGTAACTCCCACAGTTGCGTGGACCTGCAGAGTTTCACTGGCTGTCTTGTCTGGAGACAATACACATCTTTTTAGCCTGTCTTGATGCTCTCTCCACTCCCATTGTTTTGTTTCTTAAAGACTGGATTAGTTGTAAGTATTCGCATTCCAACCATTATTCATGTAAATTGAGTCTGTGTCTTATAAGTTCTGTTTGTGAACAGAATTCCCACTCACCTGAAGAAGGGGCTCAGAGCCTCGAAAGCTTGTGTGGCTTTTGCTACCAAATAAACCTGTTGGACTTTAACCTGGTGTTGTTAAACTTCTTACAATGCACCCTAACCAGCACGTCTTTTGGACTTTGGGAGGAAACCGGAGCACTCGGAGGAAACCCAACGCAGACATGGGGAGAATGTGCAGACGCCGCACTGACAGTGACCCGAGCTGGGAATCGAACCCGGGTTCCTGGCGCTGTGAGGCAGCAGTGCTAACCACTGTGCCACCCGAGCAGCATTGATCTGAAGAAACAACATCAGGGACGCTGTAAACAAGGCAGAAATGCCTTTGCCACTCACCTTTTTCAGCTCGTCTTCTGCTCTCCGGTCTGCGGCCTGGGTGTTGAATTTCCGCCAGTTCTGAACAGCAGCTTCAAGAGGCTGCGACGGAACCTCCGGATCATCAAAATTCACAAAGATGGCATTGTGAGGACGGCGAGCTCGCCCCAAGCCTATCAGATTCTCGTTGGATAGTTTTGGTGGATGGTAACCGTCCCTACAAACAGGGAAAGCCAAAAATAAATATACTAGAATACTTTCATACGAACTAAATATATGCCTTTACCATTAACGTCAGATAAACGACGATGTAATTGAAGAACAGAACGCCTCTCTTATCCTTCCCGTTCCTTGTGGGCCCCAGACTGGATAGACCGAGAGGTCACCCATTCCAAAACATGGGCACCACAAATCTATCACCTCCCTCTCGGATCAGTTTGTTATTATCAGCTGCGTGCCATCACTAACAAAATTTATATTTGTTATTAAGATGTAAATAAAAATGAACTTTCAATTCTATAGCATCTTTCACAATCTCACAGTGTTAAAAAGCACTTTATGAAATGTTGTAATGTAGGAAATATGCATTAGCCAATTAGTCCAAAGCAATAGAATGATGACTAGATCATCTGTTTTAGGTGCTGATTCAGGGATGATTGTTGCCTGAGGAACTGGGAGAAATAGGAGGAAGAATTAGAAAGATAAAGCTTTAGAAATTGAGGCCAAATAGATCAGTGGAGTGAACTTGGAATCATCAAGAATAATTTGGAATACAACATTATGGATGTTGGTACTTTTCTGCTTTGGTGACTGAAAGGCTGCCTTGGTGAATTCAATGAGTTGGACTCCCAACATCAGGCGTCTGTACTGACCTGTGCTGGACTTCTGGCCGGTAGTAATAATCCACAGGGTTATCCACACGGGAAAATATTGGAGGAGGGATGTAAAGCGGCAAATCCTGGTCAAAAAACTCTTTGTGTTCAGGCTTATGGAGGATGACCTTGTTGTACATGGACACCTGCGAGCCACCTTTTGCTGTGTGCATGACCAGGAACTGGAAATCAGACATTCCTATCAGACACAATCAGAAAACACACAATTAATGAATCTGGGCATAGAGTAGGGTGGGCAACGCCTCTACTTTCTCAGAAGGCTAAGGAAATTTGGCATGCGAGCTACGACTCTCACCAACTTTTACAGATGCACCATAGAAAGCATACTTTCTGGTTGTATCACAGCTTGGTATGGCTCCTGCTCTGCCCAAGACTACAAGGAACTAAAGGGTCGTGACTGAAGCGCAGCCCAATCACTCAAACCAGTCTCCCATCCATTGACTCTGTCTACACTTCCCGCTGCCTCGGCAAAGTAGCCAGCATAATTAAGGACCCCACGTACCCTGGACATTCTCTCTTCCACCTTCTTCCATTGGGGAAAAAAGGTACAAAAGTCTGAGGTCACGTACCAACCGACTCAAGAACAGCTTCTTCCCTGCTGCTGTCAGACTTTTGAATGGACTTACCTTGCATTAAGTTGATCTTTCTCTACACCCTAAATGAAGGAGATTGTCATCGACTTCAGGAAGTGTAGAGGAGAACATGCCCCTGTCTACATCAATGGGAACGAAGTAGAAATGGTCGAGGGCTTCAAGTTTTTAGGCGTCCAGATCACCAGCAATCTGTCCTAGTCCCCCCCCCCATGTCGACACTATAGTTCAGAAAGCCCACCAACGCCTCTACTTTCTCAGGAGACTAAGGAAATTTGGCATGTCCGCTACGTCTCTCACCAACGTCTGCAGATGCACCATAGAAAGCATTCGTTCTGGTTATATCACAGCTTGGTATGGCTCCTGCCCTGCCCAAGACTACAAGGAACTAAAGGGTTGTGACTGAAGCGCAGCCCAATCACTCAAACCAGTCTCCCATCCATTGACTCTGTCTACACTTCCTGCTGGCTTGGGAAAGCAGCCAGCATAATTAAGGACCCCATGCACCCTGGATATACTCTCTTCCACCCTATCCCAGAAGGGTAGGGGGCTTTAGTTCAGAGGGGCAGCATGGTCGGTGCAGGCTTGGAGGGCGGAAGGGCCTGTTCCTGTGCTGTAATTTTCTTTGTTCTTATTAAGTTGATCTCTCTCTACACCCAAGCTATGACTGTAACACCACACTCTGCACTCTCTCCTTCTCTATGAACGGAATGCTTTGTCCGTATAGCGAGCAAGAAACAATACATTTCACTGTCAATAATAAATCAAATCAAAATCAAGGTTTCCTTTCAGAAGTGTCCAACTGTCAATTTTAGAGGAAAAGTAATGAGGGGACAGAATATACTATCTGTTCATCTTTTGAGGGTCTATGGCATTGGGCAAAGACAAGATCAGGTTCATAATTGATATCTTCTGCATTTAAAATACGAAAAGGAGTTTTGCTGAAGTCAATAAAATCTTAGTTGTGCCTCAGTTGGGGCATGGTGTCCATTTGGGGGTGTCACACTTCAGGAGGAACATTAACAAGGTTGCAGAGGAGATTTACCAGAATGGTAGCGGGAATAAGGGATTTACTTATGTGGAGAGACTTGGAGAAGCAGCAGCTGTTCTCCTTAGAGTAGTGAAGATCGAAGGGAGATTTAATAGATTTAATATAAATTATGTAGGGTTTGGTAACAGTAAAAAAAGGAGAAACTCACCAAAATCTCGTTTACGTTGATGGGGGTCTTACGTTCCCGGCGGCAGTAAGGGGTGCGTTCAACAGGAGTCTCCATTGACAGCGGCAGGAACATAAGATCCCGCAGCCAGCGAGTGGCGTGCCGCCTCCCGCCATCGCGAAACACCGCGGAAGGGGAGCAAAATCCCACCCACTGAATCATAGAATCCTACAATGCAGAAGGAGACCATTCGACCCATCGAGTCTGCACTGACCACAATCCCACCCAGGCCCTTTCCCCATAACCCCACATATTTACCCTATTAATCCCCTTGACACTAGGGTCAATTTAGCACGGCCAATCAATCTAGCCCACACATCTTTGGACTGTGGGAGGAAACCGGAGCACCCGGAGGAAACTCATGCTGACACGGGGAGAACGTGCAGACTCCACACAGACAGTGACCCGAGGCCAGAATTGAACCCGGGTCCCTGGCGCTGTGAGGCAGTAGTGCCATCATGTCTCTGTTTACACTGGCAGTAACCAGAGCACACAGATTTAAGATCATTGGAAAAATAACCACAAAGCATTGCCAGAAAGGGTGGTTGGAAGCCGATCCAACGGTAATTTTCAAAAGGAAATTGGGTAATTATTTGAAAAGGAAAACATTTGCACGGCTCTTACAAAAAGCCAGCCCGGGCATGATGGGCCAAATGGCCTCTTTCTGTGCTGTATGATTCAATGATATTCTGTTGTGAAATTTACTGTCTGGGCTCACATACAAGGACTGCTTATTTGGTTCAGTTGCCTTTGAAACCGAGATAGGGGGTTAAAGGAAATACTCTCTGCACCTAGACAGACTTACTGAGCAGCATCTCGTAGAGTTGAACAGGAATAAAGCTCGTGGTGAACGATGGGGACATTGCACTCAGGTGCAAAAAAAAATTTGTCCAAAACAATCCCCAACGTAAAAGTGTACAGAGAGGAAGACTTGAAATCTATAGCACCTTTCGCATCTCAGAATCTCCCAAAATTCTTTGTAGCCAGTGATGTAATAATGTAGGAAATATGGCAGCCAATTTGCACACAGCAAGGTCCTGTAAACAGCAATGAGATAACAAGGGGATAATCTGCCATTTTTAATGTTAATTGCGTGATAAATGTTGGCCAGGACACCAGGAGGAACTCTCAATCTTCTTTGCAAGTGCTACAAGATTACTTCCCTTCTCCTCTTCATAATGGTACTTGGTTAAGTCTCCTGCAAGAGTTCTTTAGTGTTGATAATCCCTCTTTATTCCTCCAGTCTGCATCAAAAATTCCCAGCTCAGCAAAGATTTTGATACAAGATAACAACAATTCTCCCCACACCCCAGTCCTAAGGCTGATACTTTTTATTATTCATTCGTGGGCCATGGGCATCGCTGGCTGGGCCAGCATTTATTGCCCATCCTTAGTTGCCTGAGGGCAGTTGAGAGTCAACCACATTGGTGTGGCTCTGGAGTCACATGTAGGCCAGACCGGGTAAGGGCGGCAGACTTCCTTCCCTAAAGAACATTAACGAACCAGATGGGTTTTTTCCGACAATTGATAATGGTTTCAAATTTTCCAGATATTTTTCACTGAATTCAAATTCCACCATCTGCCGTGGCAGGATTTGAACCCGGATCCCCAGAACATTAGCTGAGTTTCTGGATTAATACTCTAGCGATAATACCACTAGGCCATCACCTCCCCCAAGATACTGTCATAGATTAAATGCAGACAGGATATTTCCCTGTAGCTTCTGTAGCAGCAAACACACCCACACACAACCCAATAACACATTACCCTGGAATTTGTAAGTAGTCCCAATAACGCCGAGGATTTCCATTTCATATTTCACCTCCTCTTCTCTGTGCCCTTCCTCAGGAGATGCTTTTGCTCTCACTTTCCTCCACCTTCTCTTCACCCTGAGCAGCATGCTGGTTGAAGGAAAGCGGTTGGCGCACACTGGGTGGCAGTAAGGATCCTTTGGACGGAAGTGCAGTTCAAGCCTCCGGCACGGGTCAGCGTGGGTCTATTCCAAAAAACAAAACAGGTTCGCAAGGATTATTGTGAGAAAGGTGGTTGCATCCACGCAGCACAATCAGCAGTTTCAATGAAAAGATAAAAAACTTTGCATTTATATAGCACCTTGACAGGGTAGATACTGAAAGGTTGTTTCCCATGGGAAGAGTTAAAGACCAGAGGGCATAATCTCAAAGAATTTCTTCTCTCAGAGGGTAGTGAGTCTGTGGAATTCTTTACCACAGAGAGCTGTAAAGTCTGGGTCGTTAAGTATGTTCAAGGTTGACATTGACAGATTTCTAATCAGAAAGAGAATCGAGGGTTATGCGGATAAAGTGGTAAACTGGAATCCAGGATTATATCAGATCAGTCATGATCTCATTGAATATCGGCGCAGATTTGATGGGCCAAATGGCCTACTTCTGCAACTATGCCTTGTAGTCTTTTGCAGCCACCGGATATCTCAAGGCACTTTACAGCCAATGAACTTTTGAAGTGTAGTCACTGTTGTAATCTAGAAACGGGGGCCAGTTTAGCTCAGTTGAACAAACAGCTGGTTTGGAATGCAGAGCAAAGCCAACAGCGTGGGTTCAATTCCCATGCCGGCTGAGGTTATTCCTGAAGGCCCAGCTTTCCCAACCTTGCTCCTCACCTGAGATGTGGTGATCCTCAGGTTAAATCATCACCAATCAGCTCCCCCCTCCCAAATCTTACAGGCATCTGGAATGACAGCACCTTTAACAACCTAGGAACAGAGCAGCCAGTGTGCACACAGCAAGATCCCACAAATAGCAACATGATAATGACCAATTAAAATGAATGACTTGAAAAAGAAAAAGGTTTGATGAAGAGGGAGCTTTACTCTGTATCTAACCCCGTGCTGTACCTGTCCTGGGAGTGTTTGATGGGGGACAGTGTAGAGGGAGCTTTACTCTGTATCTCACACCGTGCTGTACCTGTCCTGGGAGTGTTTGATGGGGGACAGTGTAGAGGGAGCTTTACTCTGTATCTAACCCCGTGCTGTACCTGTCCTGGGAGTGTTTGATGGGGGACAGTGTAGAGGGAGCTTTACTCTGTATCTGACCCCGTGCTGTACCTGTCCTGGGAGTGTTTGATGGGGACAGTGCAGAGGGAGCTTTACTCTGTATCTAACCCCGTGCTGTACCTGTCCTGGGAGTGTTTGATGGGGACAGTGTAGAGGGTGCTTTACTCTGTATCTAACCTCCTGTTTATTGGGGACGGGGGTGAGGCCCCTTTAACGGCGGCCATTCACTCACCCGGGATATCCCCTCCTCTCCCCCCAGGGTCTCCAGCATCTTCCGGTGGTCGCGAACCATCCCCGGATACTCGGCGCAAACCAGCCGCCTCTCCGCCTCAAAACGCAGCCTGACCGCCGTGGCCTGTGCGCCGGGCGGCGTCTCTGAGCGCTGGCCCGATCCCGGCTCCGATCCCAAACCCGGCTCCGGCTCCATCCCCACAGTCGCCGCCGCCATGGCAACATCCGGTCCCACACCCAAATGCCACCGCCATGGCAACATCCGGTCCCACACACAACCGCGTCCGGCTCGCAACCAGCGGCAGGAACAGAAAGGTTCCGCCTGGCCTGCTCCAATTGTATTGAGCATGAATATAATTCATCATATATTTATATACAGAATGTCTGCAGCAATTATAGTCGTATCCCATATAGAATGTGTAAATATAGATAGAATATTAATGATATGGTGATATATTCTCACAAATTACAGGATATATTTTCATGTCTTGAGGATATATGTGACTTAATATAGCTATTATTCACCATTTTAAATAACTTTGGAGTTGTCAAAACATCTAATCAGTATAATTTTGTGGATTTACTGTTATTTATTTTAAATACCTAGCCAGAAGCTAAAATTGATTTTTTTAAAAATTGGTTTTTGGATGTGGGATGTCACTGGCTGGTCCGGCATTCATTGCCCATCCCAGAGGGCATTGAAGAGACAACCACATTGCTGTGGGTATGGAGTCACATGTAGGCCAGACTGGGCAGCAAATTTCCTTCCCTAAAGCACATTAGTGACCCAGTTGGGTTTTTAACAATGATCATCAACAGTCACCAATAGACTTATTGTAGACAGATACAAAGAAAAAGAATAGTACAGCACAGGGACAGGCCCCTTGGCCCACCAAGCCTGCACCGATCACATTGTCCTATCTAGACCAACCACCTGTATCCCTCTATTCCCTGTTTGTTCGTGTGTCTATCCAGATAAGTATTAAATGTAGCTAACGTGTCTGCCTCAAACACCTAGGTCTCCAGAGCATTACCTTGGGTCTCTAGTCCAGTGGCAAAATGGTGGCACAGTGGTTAGCATTGATGCCTCACAGCTCCATGGACCTGGTTTCAATTCCAGCCTTGGGTCACTGTCTGCATGGAGTTTGCATGTTCTCCCCATGTCTGCATGGGTTTCCTCCAGGTGCTCCAGTTTCCTCTCACAGTCCAAAGATGTGTGAGTTATGTGGATTGGCCATGATCAATGCATGGGGTTATGAGGTTAGGGTGGGGGATTGGGCCTAGTTAGGGTGCTCTTTTGGAGGGGCACTGTAGACTTGATGGGCCAAAGGGCCTCTTCTGCACTGTAGGGATTATATGATTCCATGAACTTGTCAATCCCTATCCCTTTTCCTTCTCCTAAACTCAGCTAATGTTCTGGGGACCCGGGTTCGAATCCCACCACGGAATTAAGAATCTACTGATGACCACAAAACCATTATCGATTGTTGGAAAAACCCATCTGGTTCACTAATGTCCTTTAAGGAAGGAAATTTGCCATCCTTACCTGGTTTGGTCTACACGTGACTCCAGAGCCACAGCAATGTGGTTGACTCTCAACTGCCCTCCAAGAGTAACTAGGGATGGGCAATAAATGCTGGCCAGCCAGCAACGGCCATGTCTCATGAATGAATTTTAAAAAGTTAAACTCAGCTACAGTCTCTCTCACTTCCTTGATCAAGTTTTCTAAACTTCTGCACATCTTGCCTGCGTGCTTAAGGCCTACTCTATTCAGGGTGTCTCTGCTGGGACATTTGGAATTCATTCAGCATTTGTATCAATGTTATTCACTCTTTCCTCACTCAGCAGTGTTTTTCACAACTGCACGTACATGAATGTGGAAAAGCAAAACATTTAATCACAGGTTGGATTCAGTATTCATTATTACATTTCATAAAGTCCAGCTGAGGGACACCACACTGGCTTGACTGCCTCTGACCGGCAGCATTTGCACCGTGCAGGTGCTCAGTAATGACCAACTCCCAACAAGAGAGAATCCAACCTTCTCCCCTTGACATTCAATTTTTTTTTTAAAGTTTATTTATTTCGTGTCACAAGTCGGCTTACATTAACACTGCAATGAAGTTACTGTGAAAATTCCTTAGTTGCCAGACTCTGGCACCTGTTCAGGTACACAGAGTGAGAATTTAGCACGGTCAATGCGCCTAACCAGCATGTCTTTGGACTGTGGGAGGAAACCAGAACACTCAGAGGAAACCCACGCAGACACGAGGAGAATGTGCAAACACCACAGAGTGACCCTAACCGGGAATCGAACCTGTGTTCCTGACGCTGTGAGGCAGCAGTGCTAACCCCTGTGCTACTATGCTGTCTGTTGGCATTACCACTGCTGAATCCTCCATTATTAACATCCTGGAGGTTACCATTAACCAGAAACTGAACTGGACCCAGCCATATCAATACAGTGGCTACCAGAGCAGGTCAGAGGTTGGGAATCCTGCGGCAAGTAATTCACCTCCTGACTCCCCAAAACTTGTCCACCATCTACAAGGCTCAAGTCAGGAGTGTGATGGAATACTCACCACTTCACTGAATGCATGCAGCTCTAATAATACTGAAGCTCAACACCATCCAGGATAAAGCACCTCACTTGATTGGCACTCCACCCACCACCTTGAAATGTTCACTCCATTCACCATGAATGCACAGTTGCAGCAGTGCGTTCCATCTACAAGATGCACCACAGGAACTCACCAAGGCTCGTTCGACATTACAAACTGTGATAGGGAACACCACCACCTGAAAGTTCCCTTCCAAGTCACACATCATTGCAACTATGTACTACAATACCATTCCTTCACTGTCGCTGGGTCAAAACCCTGAAACTTCCTTCCAAAAGCACTGTGGATGTACCTACACCATTTAAAAAACATTCATGGTAGGTAGGCACGGATGGCTAGCTTAACATTTATTGTCCAAATGCAGTCTTTTTAAACCACTGCAGTCCATGCGGTGTAGATATACCCACAGTGCTGAAACTGAAATGAGTGACCTCCAACCATCACCTTCCTTTGTGCCAGGTGCATCTCCAACCAGTGGGAGAGTTTGCCACCTGATTCCCATTGAATTTCAGGTTTACTAAGGCTCCTTGATCCTACACTTGGTCAAATGTGGCCTTGATGTCAAGGGCAGTCACTTTCACCTCACCTCTGGAGTCCAGCTCTTTTGTTCATATTTGAACCAAGGCTGTAATGAGGTCAGGAATGAAGTGACCCTGGCAGAACCCAGACTGAGCGTCCGTGAGCAGGTTATTGCTGAGTCAGTGCTGCTTGATTGCACTGTTGATGAATACTGATGATTGAGAGAAGGCTGGAGAGACTGTAATTGGGCAGGTTGGATCTGTTTTGCTTTTTGTGTATAGCATGCGTTGTGCCAGGTAGTTGGCAGTGTTGTTGCTGTATTGGAACAGCTTGGCAGAATATTGCTGGAATATTGTCAGAGTCCATAGTCTTTGCAGCATTTGGACTGCAGAGATTCAAGGCAGTGACTAACTGTCATCTTTGCAAGGGCAATTAGGGTTGGGCGATAAATGCCAGTTTAGCCAGTGTTTAAATCCTGTAAAAGAATAAATTCCAGAATAGTACACAGTTCAACTGCTTATTCATTCATTTGAAACAGATAATGCAAATTACCAGTGAAATCTGCAGCTTGCTTTATCTTCATTTAATAAACTTGATCCATAATTTTAGCCACGCGAGCACTCATCTGTACATTATTTGGAGACACCAAGGATGGGAGGTGATAACCGTGTCAATTTCTATTTGCACCTCACTTGGTACAGGACATCACCCTGCAACCTATGCTCTCAGATCACTGTGCTCACCTTCCAGATCAGGAAAGTGTAGGCTAACCTAATTTAGGAGGTAATGGTTAGTAAGTTTGCAGATGGTACCAAGATTTGTGGCATAGCAGACAGTGAAGGTTATCTAGGATTGCAACAGGATCTTGATCAATTGGACCAGTAGGCTGATGAATGGCAGATGAGTTTAATGCAAGGCAATTCATTTTGGTAGATCGAACCAGGACAGGACTTAATTAATGGTAGGGCATTGGGGAGAGTTAAAGAACAAAGAGATCTAGGGGTACAGGTTCATAGCTCCTTGAAAGTAGAGTCACAGGCAGGCTGGTGAAGAAGGCATTCAGCATGCTTGATTTCATTGGTCAGAATATTGAATACAGGAGTTGGGACATCTTATTGAAGTTGCACAAGACATTAGTAAGGCCACACTTGGAATATTGTGTACTGTTCTGGTCACCCCATTATTGGAAGGATATTGAATGGTTGACGAGGGAAGTGCCGTGGATGTTGTCTATATGGACTTTAGTAAAGCGTTTGACAAAGTCCCTCATGGTAGGCTGGTGAAAAAAGTTGGATCTCATGGGATAAAGGGGGAGGTGGCTAGATGGGTGGAGAACTGGCTTGGTCACAGAAGACAGAGGGTGGTAGTGGGTCTTTTCCCGGCTGGAGGCCTGTGACTAGTGGTGTGCCGCAGGGCTCTGTATTGGGACCTCTGCTGTTTGTGATTTATATAAACGATCTGGAAGAAGGTGTAACTGGGGTGATCAGTAAGTTTGCAGACGACACAAAATTGGCAGGACTTGCAGATAGAGAGGAGCATTGTCAGAAGCTACAGAAGGATATAGATAGGCTGGAAATTTGGGCAAAGAAATGGCAGATGGAGTTCAATCCTGATAAATGCGAAGTGATGCATTTTGGTAGAAATAATGTAGGGAGGAGCTATACGATAAATGGCAGAACCATAAAGGGTGTAGATACGCAGAGGGACCTGGGTGTGCAAGTCCACAGATCCTTGAAGGTGACGTCACAGGTGGAGAAGGTGGTGAAGAAGGCATATGGCATGCTTGCCTTTATAGGACGGGGCATAGAGTATAAAAGCTGGAGTCTGATGTTGCAGATGTATAGAACGTTGGTTCGGCCGCATTTGGAATACTGCGTCCAGTTCTGGTTACCACACTACCAGAAGGACGTGGAGGATTTGGAGAGTACAGAGGAGGTTTACCAGGATGTTGCCTGGTATGGAGGGGCTTAGTTATGAGAGATTGGGTAAACTGGGGTTGTTCTCCCTGGAAAGACAGAGGATGAGGGGGAGACTTAATAGAGGTGTATAAAATTATGAAAGGCATAGATAGGGTGAACGGTGGGAAGCTTTTCCCCAGGTCAGTGGTGACGTTCACGAGGGGTCATAGGTTCAAGGTGAAGGGGGGGGTGGGGGGGAGGTTTAACACAGATATCAGAAGGACATATTTTACAGAGGGTGGTGGGGGCCTGGAATGCGCTGCCAGGCAAGGTGGTGGAGGCGGACACACTGGGAACGTTTAAGACTTATCTAGATAGCCATATGAACGGAGTGAGAATGGGGGGATACAAAAGAATGGTCTAGTTTGGACCAGGGAGCGGCACGGGCTTGGAGGGCCGAAGGGCCTGTTTCTGTGCTGTATTGTTTTGTTCTTTGATATTATTAAACTAGAAAGAGTACAGAAAAGATTTACTAGGATGCCACCGGGTCTTGATGGTTTGAGTTATAAAGGGAGGCTGGATGGACTGGGACGTTTTCCTCTGGAGCATAGGAGACTTGGGGGTGATCTTATAGAGGTCTATAAAATAATGAGGGGCATAGATCAGCTAGATAGTCAACATCTTTTCCCAAAGGCAGGGGAGTCTAAAACTAGAGGGCATAGGTTTAAGGTGAGAGGGGAGAGATACAAAAGGGTCCAGAGGAGCAATTTTTTCCCCACACAGGTGGTGAGTGTCTGGAACAAGCTGTCAGAGGTAGTAGTAGAGGCGGGTACAATTTTGTCTTTTAAAAAGCATTTAGACCGTTACATGGGTCAGCTGGGTAGGAGGGAGATATGGGCCAAACGCAGGCAATTGGGACTAGCTTAGTGGCTTAAAAAAAAAAAGGGCAGTATGGACAAGTTGGGCCAAAGGGCCCCGATTCCATTCTGTAAACCTTTATGACTAACCTGCAGAAACACTTTTCACACTGGGTGCAAGAGAAACGCGATGACAACAGCCAATAAATTCAAACAAAGAGAGAATTGCAAGTGTGGAGGGTAGCCCTTTATTAAATTACTGCGCAATATTCATCGCCAACTCGAGTTCGAACCCCTTCCCCACCCCCCCTCCAAAAAATACTGTGTCTGAGCAGGCAGACAAACCCTCCCCCCCCCACCACCAGTGGCCACCCCCCCCCCCCCCCCCCCCCTCAAAAAAACATTTGGCAAGATACCACTGAACACCACCACCACACTTCAAAATGGCGAGTCAGAGTCTCTCTCGCTCAAATTCACAAGCAGTTCTGCCTCCAGTCTCTGGCTTGATTTAAATTGGCGAGTGAGGTCAAGAGTCCAAAATCATCACAGCTTTGGGGGAGGGGAGGGGGGGGGGGGTGGAAGACGGCGACCGCAGACGTTGGGGTAAGGGTTTTTTTTAAATCACAGCACTGTTTCATTATTTAGAGTACACAGTCTGATACAAAGATCCTGCGGCGTGTTGGTCCAGCCTTTTTTAAAATCTTTTTCTTTTTTTGAACACCGCAAGAGAGTTTGTCCGCTTGTACGATGAGCGTCTTCCAAGGTCACGCTTCCATCCCAACTGAAGAGGAGCAGTCCGATTGGGTCAGCAGCAAGCATTCAAAGGGGAGGGAGTATAAAAGATTCCAATCAGATGTTCCGTCATACCTGGGTGGCCATCATCTACAAACATACCATACGTACAACATAATGTAGTGCAAAACATGAAAGACAACTTATTTGTTCACAGTTACACAGGGATTTGATGTCAAGTTTTTTTTTTTGCTTTTTTTTTCCTTAAATATACGAACATTCCACTGAAGGGAGTACACGGCCCTTAACTGGATTGTACCTTGTTATAAACTTACGACATGCTTACAAAGCAAAGCAGGCATCGACTGCTCAGGATAATACTATGTTTCTTTCCTTCCCCACCCCACTCCCCCAATTAATTCTGGTCATGATGCATTCCGTCATAGTCCATTATGCTGAGCTGCCTGACGCTTTCGGGGCAGGGCACCGGCAGCTTCAAGGGGCCCAGAGAGCTGCCCAGTTCCACGCTGCACTCCGTCTTAAGCGATTCAAAGAGGCTGTCCATCTTGGGCCGCTCGTTGTCGCACTGGCTTTCGCTCTTGTTCCTGAACAGCTCGCGGGCACGCATCCCCAGCAGGCTCTTGGAGCTGGGGTAGGAGCCGACTGTGACTGGGGCGGTGGGCTGCTCCAGGAGGTTTGGGCTCGAGGCACCTTGGCCCTGACCCACCACCTCGGTGGCCGTCGGCGCTGCTTGTGGCTTTCTATTGGGAGGCTGCTCGGTCAAGGTGCCGGGGGCCACCGGAGGCTTGGCTTGTCTGCTTTTGCTCTCTGTATCTGGGGTCTTATCGAATGAGTCGCACACGGCACCGATGCTTTCAGACCTATTCGTAAACGAGAGAGAGAGATTAGAGAAGCAAATATTCTTCAATTAAAAAATCCCAGACTGGATAAATATTTTGATCCAGCTGAAATATTGTGATGTTAAAAATTACAGCACAGAAACAGGCCATTCAGCCCATCTAGTCTACGCTAAAGTTTATACGTTCAATGAGCATTTTCTCATCCTGCTTTATCTAGTCCCATCAGCAGAACTTTCTATTCCCTTTTCATAGAATCAAAGAATCCCTACGGTGCAGGAGGAGGCCATTTGGCCCATTGAGTCTGCACCGACCACAATCCCACCCAGGCCCTATCCCCGTAACCCCACGTATTTACCCTGCTAATCCCCTTGACACTAAGGGGCAATTTAACGTGGCCGGACAACCTAACCCGCACATCTTTGGACTGTGGGAGGAAACCGGAGCACCCGGAGGAAACCCATGCAGACACGGGGAGAACGTGCAGACTCCACACAGACAGTGACCTGAAGCCACGAATTGTACCTGGGTCCTTGGTGCTGTGAGGCAGCAGTGCTAACCACTGTGCCACACAATGTTTTGCCAGTATTTTAACTGTCTGGGGCATTTCAGTTGGAATCCTTACAGCTGGCAGAGAGCAGAGTCAACCAGAGCTGCTTGAGGAATCCAAATTGTCGGGTGTTAGGGCAGCATGCCAACTCATTGCATCACCCAAGAGTTACACCCAGCCAACATCAACAAGAAAAACATCTCTCCTTACTTATCCTCTGCAGACTGAGGTGTTTCCTGCGCAGCCACTGGTTTCTCTGGAGGTTCCGCCCGCTCCAGCTTACTGTAGAGTTCCAGGATTTCACACTGAAGTGTTTGCGTTATCCGTTTCTGGGCTTCATAGCGGCTTTCTGCTGCCTGCAGCTCCCCACTGGGGAAAAAACAGATTCCGCAATGTTCAGTTACAGCCAAGCACCACACGTCTCTCCTCAAACTAAAGCCCATCCACAGAGAAATCGCAAACCCTCGCCGAGCCCGGCCCACCCCTCGTCGAGCTCCAAGCCCGCCCCCCTGCCCTCGCCGAGCTCGCCACCCCCCCCCCTCCCCTCACCAAGCTCTGAGCCCGGCCCCCACCCTTCGCCGAGCTCGGTTCCCCCCTCCCCCCCACGTTCACTCAATACCTAGCCAGGTTTTTGACATTCTCCAGATATTTCTTTTGCTCGAGGAAAAGATGTTCCTTTTTAGTCAGCTGGCTTTCCAGTTCTGTTATTCGGCGCTGCGACGCCTCTGTCCTCTGGACTTGCTGCTGAATGCGGTGTTTCATCTTCTCTCGCTCTCGGACTAACGAAAGCTGCAACATCTCTGTCTCTGCTGCCTGAATGGAATGTCACGGGGAGAAGGTGGATTTAAAAAAAGATCCTTTACAGACACACGTCAAACTTTCTAGGTGAATGACGATGTTTACATTTACTGAAAAATGAGTCCGAGCAATATATAAATTGGTATCCGATATTTTTGTACCCACCTGAACAGTTTAATATCTCATCTGATAGCCCCACCCTGTATGTTTAGAATGGAATCAGCCCAGGTAAACCTGTCACTTTGTACTTAAACCCTCCTCTCGATGGAGGCAGTGCAGCAAAAGCACTGGAAAGAAAGTCTAGTTACAGTGTGACAAGATAACATATGCCCTTCCATTATGTGTGAATGAGGTCAGGGTTGTGATGGAATACTCTCCACTTGCCTGGATGGGTGCAACTCCAACAAGACTCAAGAAGCTCGACGCCATCCAAGAAAAACAGCCCGTTTGATGGGCACACCACCCCACCCCCTTCAACATTCACTCCCTCCACCACCGATGCACAGTGAAAGTAGTGTGTGCACCACCTACAAGATAGAGTCAGAGATATACAGCATGGAAACAGGTCCTTCAGCCCAACTCATCCAGGCCGACCAGGTTTCCTGAACTGAACTAGTCCCATTTGCCTGCATTTGTCCCATATCTCTCTGAACCTTTCCCATCCATGTACCTGTCCAAAATGTTGTAATTGTACCCACCTCTACCACCTCCTCTGGCAGCTCATTCCATACACGCACCACCCTCTGTGTGCAAAAGCTGCCCCTCAGGTCCTTTTTAAATCTTTCCCCTCTCACCTTAAACCTACGCCTTCGAGTTTCAGACTCCCCTACCCTGGGGAAAAAAGCTCAGCTGTTCACCTTATCTGTGCCACTCATGATCTGGGGCAGCAACTCACCAACTGCGATAGCATCTTCCAAACCCGCAACTTCTACCACCTAAAAGATCAAGGGCAGCAGACGTATAGGAACACCAACAACTGCAAGTTCCCCTTCAAGACCCACGCCATCCTGACTTGGAACTATGTTGCCATTCCTTCACTGTCGCTGGGTCAAAATCCTGGAACTCCTTTCCTAACAGCAGTGTTGGTTGGGGTTACACCACAACAGACTGTAGTGGTTTGAGAATGTGGCTGATGATCAGCTTTTCAGGGGCAATTAGGAATGAGCAATAAATAGCAATACTAGCCAGTGATGTCCATGCCTCATGAAAGAAAGGTTAAGGTAAAGGGAGGAGTCTCATGTGGAACAAGCTCTAGCTGGGACCTGTGATGCTCAATGGCCCATTTTTGAGCTGTAAGTATGCAACAATAAGATGGGATGGCCTTAAAACAGGAATTGGATTAAGTTTATTGTGCCTTAGTCCAATTAACAACTTTGCATTTTTGTGGCACCATTAATGTGGAAAAGAGCCCCAAAGTACTTCACAGCAGCACAATCAAACAAAATTAAACGCCAAGTTAAACAGTACACAGGTCAAAGAGGTAAGTGTTATGGAGTGTCTTAAAGGAGGAGATGGAGGTGGAGAGGTTTAGGGAGGGAATTCCAGAGCTTACGGCTCAGATAGCTGAAGGGACAGCCACCAATGGTGGGGCAAAGGACATCGGCTGTGTGCAAAAGGTCAGAACTGGAGGAATAGGGAGATCTCAGAGGGTTAAGGTTGTAAGAGAAGTGGGGAGACATTGAGGAATTTGAAATAAGGCATTTTCATCCCTTACCCATCCTACCCGAGGTCTGGAATCCCCGTGCATGATGTTAGAATGGATTGAATTGTCAAATCTTGGTTTTTTTAATTCTTTCATGGGGTCTGGGCGTCACAAGGGCAAGGTTTACATTTTCTGCCCATCATGGAATCATAGAATCCCTACAGTGCAGAAGGTGGCCATTTGGTCCATCGAGTCTGCACCAACAACAATCCCACCCAGGCCCCATCCCCATAACCCCATAAATTTATCCTGCCAATCCCTCTAACCTACGCATCCCGGAACACTAAGAGGCAATTTAGCATGGCCAATGCACCCTAACCCGCATATCTTTGGGCTGTGGCAGGAAACCCACGCAGACACAGGGAGAACGTGCAGACTCCGCACAGGCAGTGACCCAAGCCAGGAATCGAACCCGGGTCTCTGGCGCTGTGAGGCAGCAGTGCTAACCACTGTGCCACCCACTAATTGCCCTTGAGCGGAATGGTTTGCCACACCATTTCAGAGGGGCAGTTAAGAGTCAACTACATTGCTGCGGCTCTGGGATCACATGTAGGCCAGGCTGGGTAAGGATGACAGGTTTCCTATCCAAACAGGTGTTAGTGAAACAGATGGGCTTTTACAACAGTCGACAATGGTTTCATGGTCATCATTCCCGAGACTGGTATTACAACTGCAGATTATTCATTAAATGTTACATTTCACCAGCTGCTGTGGTGGGATTTGCACCCTTGTCCCCAAAGCATT
The DNA here is from genome assembly GCF_964213995.1 of Mustelus asterias. Lineage (NCBI taxonomy): Eukaryota > Metazoa > Chordata > Chondrichthyes > Carcharhiniformes > Triakidae > Mustelus > Mustelus asterias. The sequence goes on along the minus strand of NC_135813.1, from coordinate 3,496,867 downwards.
AGTCTGGGCCTCTGAACAATCATAAAGCCACCAACTGCCACTAAGTTGTCATGAGCTTGAAATTTAGAAAGGATCCCAAGTACTGTTATTTGACCAATATCCCCAGTTTCAAACAGAACAGCTAAATATCAGAGTTCGCAAAGCGTGGAGAACACAAACACGTTCTGGCAATAACCTGGACTTCCTAACTCACGGACCACAATCAGTAAGGATAGGCAACACCTCCTCCACGATCATCCTCAACACTGGTGCCCCACAAGGCTGTGTTCTCAGCCCCCTACTATACTCCTTATACACCTATGACTGTGCGGCCAAATTCCCCTCCAATTCAAGTTTGCTGACGACACCACCATAGTGGGTCAGATCTCAAACAATGACGAGACAAGAGTACAGGAATGAGATAGAGAATCTGGTGTGGCAACAATAATCTCTCCCTCAATGTCAACAAAACAAAGGAGATTGTCATCAACTTCAGGAAGCGTAAAGGAGAACATGCCTGCTTACATCAATGGTGATGAAGTAGAAAGGGTTGAGAGCTTCAAGTTTTTAGGTGTCCAGATCACCAACCACCTGTCCTGGTCCACCCATGCCAACACAATAGTTAAGGAAGCCCACCAATGCCTCTACTTTCTCAGAAGACTAAGGAAATTTGGCATGTCAGCTACGACTCTCACCAACTTTTACAGATGCTCCATAGAAAGCATTCTTTCTGGTTGTATCACAGCTTGGTATGGGCTCCTGCTCTGCCCAAGGCCGCAAGGAACTACAAAAGCTCGTGAATGTAGCCCAATCTATCACGCAAACCAGCCTCCCATCCATTGACTCTGTCTACACTTCCCGCTGCCTCGGCAAAGCAGCCAGCATAATTAAGGACCCCACGCACCCCGGACATTCTCTTCCACCATCTTCGATCGGGAAAAAGATGCACAAGTCTGAGGTCACATACCAACCGACTCAAGAACAGCTTCTTCCCTGCTGCCGTCAGACTTTTGAATGGACCTACCTTGCATTAAGTTGATCTTTCTCTACACCCTAGCTATGACTGTAACACTACATTCTGCACTCTCTCGCTTCCTTCTCCATGAACGGTATGCTGTGTCTGTATAGCGCGCAAGAAACAATACTTTTCACTGTACGTTAATACATGTGACAACAATAAATCAAATCAAAACCTCACCTTGGCTGAGCCCATCTGTGAATGCAGCAGCTTCTCCATATGTAGTCCATTGACTTCACTCAGGAGCAGCAGCTGCTTGTTCAGCCATTCCATCTGCTGCTGCACGGACTGTGTGCTGGTGAACTAGGAATAATTCAACAAGAGAATTAGCCTTCCACTAGCAAACCGAGGCTGATTCCGGGGATGGCGGGGCTGATGTATGAGGAGAGATTGACTAGGTTAGGATTGTTTTCGCTGGAGTCCAGATAAATGAAGGGGGGATCTCATAGAGACTTATAAAATTCTAACAGGACTAGACAGGGTCGATGCAGGGAGGATGTTCCCAATGGTGGGGGAATCCAGAACCAGGGGTCACAGTCTGAGGATTCAGGGTAGATCATTTAGGACGGAAGTGAGGAGACATTTGGAACATAGAATCCCTACAGTGCAGGAGGCCATTCAGCCCATCAAATCTGCACCGACACCAATCCCACCCATGTCCTCTCCCCGCTTAGCTACCCTGCTAATCTCTCTAACCTATCACATCCCGGGACACGAAGGGTTAATTTAGCATGTCCAATCAACCTAACCCGCACATCTTTGGAGTGTGGGAGGAAACCGGAGCACCCGGAGGAAACCCACGCAGACACGGGGAGAATGTGCAAACTCCACACAGACAATGACCCAAGCCGGGAATCGAACCCGGGTCCCTGGAGCTGTGAGGCAGCAGTGCTAACCACTGTGCTGCCCACATTTCTTCACCCAAAGAGTGGTGAGCCTGTGGAATTCATTACCACAGGAAGTAGTTGATGCCAAAACATTGAATGTATCCAAGAGGCGGCTGGATATAGCACTTGGGGCGAACGGGATCAAAGGTTATGGGGAGAAAGCAGGATTAGGCTATTGAGTTGGATGATCAGCCATGATCGTAATGAATGGTGGAGCAGACTCGAAGGGCCAAATGGCCTCCTCCTGCTCCTATCTTCTATGTTTCTATACTGAGGGGAGGGATGACACGAGAAATCGGAGAGTAATCTTTTAGTTTCCACTGAGCTTCCTGCAGCCACAGAACTAAGCCACCTGTATCACTGTTGGCACTGAACCAACAGTGTAGAGGGAGCTAAACTCTGTATCTAACCCCGTGCTGTACTTGCCCTGGGAGTGTTTGATGGGGGACAGTGTAGAAGGAGCTTTACTCTGTATCTAACCCCGTGCTGTACCTGTCCTGGGAATGTTTGATGGAGACAGTGTAGAGGGAACTTTACTCTGTATCTAACCCCGTGCTGTACCTTTCCTGGGAATGTTTGATGGAGACAGTGTAGAGGGAGCTTTACTCTGTATCTAACCCCGTGTTGTCCCTGTCCTGGGAGTGTTTGATGGGGACAGTGTAGAGGGAACTTTACTCTGTATCTAACCCCGTGCTGTACCTGTCCTGGGAGTGTTTGATGGGGACAGTGTAGAGGGAGCTTTACTCTGTATCTAGCCCCGTCCTGTCCCTGTCCTGGGAGTGTTTGATGGGGGTCAGTGGAGAGGGAGCTTTACTCTGTATCTAACCCCGTGCTGTACCTGCCCTGGGAGTGTTTGATGGGACAATGTGGAGGGAGTTTTATTCTGTATCTAACCTCGTGCTGTACTTGTCCTGGGAGTGGCCAATGAGAAGCTGTCCATTGCCTGGCTATTTGGGTTGGCCAACTCTATAGAATGGCTGAAAGTGTTGGGTGTTCAACAATAAATACAAGTCTCATTGGGGCAAACTGAGTTGGGGGACAACATTCTAAAGGATTTGATTCAAACCAGTCCAGGTTTTTGTTAAGCAGATTGTCAAATCACTCACCTTCTCTGTCATCTGGTTTAGCAGATATGCTGTGTTGCATGCTTTGTTATTGACCTTCTGTAGTTCCAGCTTCAATTCCCCAATCATCTTCTGACAATCCTGCAGTTTGTTCTAAAAAAACCCAGAGATTTGCAAATTAGAAAACAGAGCAGGATCCATAAAGGCCATTGCACACATCAACCCTCTCCATCGAGCTTGCTTTGACTCTAACTTCCCTTGGTAAAGGCACCTGCTTAGCAAACTGTAGCTCCTGAGTTCAGTGGCTTCCTTTAGGTATTGGACTAATCTGTAAAATAAGCAGTGATATAAGACAGGACAGAATCCTTACTGTGTAGGTGAAAAGGCAGAGTAGTGGGACTAGCTGAAAAGCTCAGAGATGGCACAGACATGATGGGCCTAATGGCCTCCTCCTGGGCAGTACAGTCATGGGCTCTGTCCCACCAATCAACCTTTCTAATATCCGGACATTAGCAGCAATGTTATATCTCCACAATACAACTGCCCTCCATAGACATCGCCCCCATTGCCCTCTCTTTCTGGAAGAGGAATCACATTATTTCATAGAGCATTTGACAAGCTCAGCCTATACCTATCACCACAACCATAGCATCATACAGCACAGGAGGCTGTTCAGCCCATCATACCTCTGCCAGCTGTTTGGCAAATGCCTCTGTTCTTGCCCTGGATGGTTAGCACTGCTGCCTCACAGTGCCAGGGACCCGGGTTCGATTCCCGGCTTGGGTCACTGTCTGTGTGGAGTTTGCACATTCTCCCCGTGTCAGCATGGGTTTCCTCTGGGTGCTCCAGTTTCCTCCCACAGTCCAAAGATGTGCAGGTTAGGTGGATTGGCCATGCTAGGGCGGCACGGTAGCACAGTGGTAAGCACTGCTGCTTCACAGCTCCAGGGTCCCGGGTTCGATTCCCGGCTCGGTTCACTGTCTGTGTGGAGTTTGCACATTCTCCTCGTGTCTGCGTGGGTTTCCTCCGGGTGCTCCGGTTTCCTCCCACAGTCCAAAGATGTGCGGGTTAGGTTGATTGGCCAGGTTAAAAAATTGCCCCTTAGAGTCCTGGGATATGTAGGTTAGAGCGATTAGCGGGTAAAATATGTGGGGGTAGGGCCTGGGTGGGATTGTGGTCGGTGCAGACTCGATGGGCCGAATGGCCTCCTTCTGCACTGTAGGGTTTCTATGATTTCTAAATTGCCCCTTTGAGTACCCGAACAGGTGCCGGAGTGTGGCGACTAGAGGATTTTCACAGTAGCTTCACTGAAGTGTTGATGTAAGCCTTACTTGTGACACTAATAAACAAACTTTAAACTTTGATACCTCAGGAACTTTTTCCTCTAAGTCCATATTCAATTTTGTTTAGAAATGAATATCTGAATCTGCTTCCTCTCAACTGCCGGATCACAACTAACTGCATTTGTATTTCTCTCATTCCTTTTCTTTTGCCGAGTATCTTAAATCTGTATTCCCTGGTTGCCAATATTCCTGTCAGTGGAAATAACTTACTTTTAGAAAAATGCTTCATTTACAATTTGAATCCCAAGTGTCAATACTATTCTCCTTTTTAATCGAGATTTGCTTACGTCTGCCTCCCACACAATTGAATAACTTGAAATCAATTTCAGTGCCAGTGAGGTCAGGTATGTAAGGCCATGTGTCTCAATGATTGGCTGATCGAATCAACAGCATGTTCCACCAACCACAGCACAGACGGCATTCAAACTGCCCGCATTTGCAAAACCCAAAACAGAACGTGGGCAGCACTTGTTGAACAATCCTGTGTGCGCTAACAAACAATCTAAGATAATCAGTCAGGATCGTAACATTGCTCATTTACACTCGTCAGAAGTGACAAACATTCATACATCAGAACCTACCCTCTGCAAACAAAAGGAATATGTCCAAGCTTTGTGGAGTTTGCACATTCTCCCAGTGTCTGCGTGGGTTTCCTCCGGGTGCTCCGGTTTCCTCCCACAGTCCAAAGATGTGCGGGTTAGGTGGATTGGCCATGCTAAATTGACCCTAGTGTCAGAGGGTTTAGCAGGGTAATGAGGGTTACGGGAATAGGGCCTGGGTGGGATTGTGGTCAGTACAGACTCGATGGGCCGAATGGCCTCCTTCTGCACTGTAAGGTTTCTATGATTGGTGTAAAATCTCAACAGTACATCTGTTACACTGGAATCAGTGTAATTATATTGGTTAGAATCATAGATCCATAGGGTGCAGGAGGCGGCCATTTGGCCCGAGTCTGCACTGACCACAACCCCTGACGCTCAGGGGCAATTTAGCATGGAAAATCAACCTAACCAGCACATCTTTGGACTGTGGGAGGAAACCGGAGCACCCGGAGGAAACCCACGCAGACACGGGAAAACGTGCAAACTCCACACAGACAGTGACCCGAGGCCGGAATTGAACCTGGGTCCCTGGCGCTGTGAGGCAGCAGTGCTAACCACTGTGCCACTCCTGGAGTGGTTAAATGGATGGTGGACAAAATGGAATGGAGGTGAACCATGGGTCAATAAGCTCAAGCGCTCCACACATGTAACTAAAAGATTAATGGGGATCCACTATATACTTTTAACCTTCTCCCCCTTCAGATTCACCCAATGGTGAGATGGCTCCTGGCAGTGGGTCCCGATTTACCTGGAGCTCCTGGCAGTGGGTTCCGATTTACCTGGAGCTCCTGGCAGTGGGTTCCGATTTACCTGGAGCTCCTGGCAGTGGGTCCCGATTTACTGGAGCTCCTGGCAGTGGGTTCCGATTTACTGGAGCTCCTGGCAGTGGGTTCCGATTTACCTGGCGCTCCTGGCAGTGGGTCCCGATTTACTGGAGCTCCTGGCAGTGGGTTCCGATTTACCTGGAGCTCCTGGTAGTGGGCCCTGATTTACCTGGAGCTCCTGGCAGCGAGCACGGTAATCCCCTCGCTCCTTCTGTAGCTCTGCAATCTGGTTGTTGAGATGTTTGACGATGGATTCCTTTTCTTCTCGCAGTAGCCGATACTGGTTCTGTTCGATGAATAAACTGTGTTTGAGAGATCCAATATCCAGGTCCTGGAGCTTCAGCTGGTCCTTCTGCAGATGGAGTTGGCCACAAGACAGACAGAGGCTCAGTAGCTCAAAGTGATGAAACACAAACCTCAATCCCTCCAAACCGCAATCAACGAGGAAAGCGGGAATGACTTCACCAACTACACCCCGCCCCCCCCATCCCTCAAATCCCCTCTCCACCCCCACCTCATTAGAGCAAGCCTTTAACAACTTTTGAACTTGTCACTGGCCCACTCTCCTCATAGCGAGATGACAGAGGCCCTCCTTCCCCAGGTGAATACTTTGCCAGTTGTGCGCGTGCGCGCGAGAAAGCGCACGAGTGTGAGAAAGAGAATGCGACTGAGTGAGCGAGCGAGGGGGAGCCGACGCAAGCATGGGCGAGAGCTCGGGCGTGAGTGTGAGTGAGGATGAGAGTGGGGGTGCAGGCGTGGGCAAGGGCGCGTTAGTTTGTGGGGGAACATTACACACAGCCAAACTGAGCACAGTAGATCTCACCAACAACAGGACTAGATGAGCTATATTGGTAGCATTGATCAAAGAATGAACCAGGACACTAGGAGGACATCATTGTTCTTTAAATAGTGCTAGGGGATCTTTTATGTTTGTCTTAAAAGCCAGATGGGGCTTTTGGTTTAACATTTAGAGATGGAGGGAGAAAACCTTTCCAATCAAGTGTTGAATTCAAAGGGGGAGCAGAGAGGTGGATGGGGAACAGAAGCTCCAATGGGGCCTTTCGTTGAACCGACACAGAATCAAACAAGAGTAAAGCTGCCAGAACCTATAGCAAGAGCCTTCTTATGAGTGTCCAACAAGGTAAACGTGTTAAAATATTTTTAAAGCCTCACCATTGCTAAATTTTGTTCCTCCAGCGCAGTTGCTTTGAGAATTTTGCGTAGCAGACGCCTATTCCGAACAGCATGCTGCTCTCGCTTGTAACGCTCGTACAGGAGCTGGTTGTGCAGTAAAATGAGTTGATTCCGAAGCCTTTGCAGCTCATCCATGGGTACAGAACCTGAGATCAACAGGACGCTGAGAGTTAGATCACAAGCGGAAGCTAGAACTACACCCAGCCATCCCATGTACGTCAGGTACAAAACACTTGCATTTATATAGTGCCTGAAACATCCCAAGGCACTTCACAGTGTTTACCGGAAAAACCAATCTGACACTTAGCCACAAAAGGAGATCTTGGGATAGGTGACCAAAAGCTTGGTTAAAGAGGTATGTTCAAAAAGAATGCTTTAAAAGAGGAGCCCAGTAAGAAGTTTCACAACACCAGGTTGAAGTGCAACACCTGAAGGAGCAACGCTCCGAAAGCTTGTGATACAAGCTTTGACCTGGTGTTGAGAGACTTCCTACTGTGTCCACCCCAGCCCAATAGCTGCATCTCCACATTTGAGGAGGCGGAGAGAGAGAGGTGCAGGGATTTAGGGAGAGAGGTTTAGTGCTTGGAGGCGAGGCACATTCACTCATATTGGGGGTGATAAAAATTGGTTGAGGGTGGGGGGTGCAAAAGACTAAAATTTGGAAGTGTATGTTGCTTAAGATCACGACTTGGGAGGAGTAAGGCCACGGAGGAATTTAAACACAAGGATGAGGATTAGAAGATGCGGTGTTGATCAGCACAGGGGATAATGGGTGAGTGAGACTGATCGCAAGTCAGAAAACAGACAGCAAAGTTCTGGATAAATGGATGTTTACAAAGGTGGGAGGTCAAACCGGAGAACACTGGAATAAGCTGGGTCAGGAGGTATCAGCAAGAAAGATTGATTCAGCATCAGACAGGGTGGGAAACGGAGGCTATTGCCTGGCCCTGAACCACACACTGGTACTCAGGGTTTTAGTATTTCACGTTTTTTTTTTTTTACACACTGGAAATAATGGTTCACTTAAAATTACAGCTGGTTGGAGGCCAGTACACCATGCAGTGACCAAGAGGGTCACTCCCACAAGACATCAGGACTAGGACGAATGTGACAAAAAAAGACCTGGCTCAACATCAAACTCAACGGCGCAGAAAAGGTCCCGTCAATTGCCTAGACTGCCCCCCCCACACCCCCATCGCCACAATCAAACTCAGTACATGGCAAAATGTCATTGAGGCATTGCCTTCAGGGAGTGCTCTTGAGCAAGATATCAGTTGCACTCACAAGTAGAAATATTGCCCAGAATGACTCAACCCCCCTCAACGTATACGGGTCAAAGCAGATCAGAACCCAGAAATTTATGAGCGAGCGACATTTATTCCAACTCATCTTATTCTTCAATTGCTTCTCTCACACAGCTGCCTCACAATCAGCCTGCCTGCTTCTAAAACCTTATTCCAAAGCCCATCAACCATTTGTACACAGCTAATAGAAAAGGGACAGGAAGTGGGGATGAGAGAAGATGAGGAAGGGAAAAAGGGAATCAAAGGAAAATTTTCTTTTAAAGAAAGAAGCAATGAGGGCGAGGCGCTGAAGGAGGGTTAGGCAAGGAGGAGAGTTTTTAAATTGACATTTTATTGCTGCATCAAGATTGTGGAGTGCAGTTACTTGACATCCTTATTTTTTGTTAATCCCTTCTTTAAAAAAACCTTTAAAAATCTTTTCTCCAAATTTAACTTTCTAACACCTGTAATACTGCTCGAAGCCACTATTCATGCTGTGATCACTCCCACTCCCCGCTGCACTCTAATTTACACAACTGCTCACATGGCAACAAAGCAATTTTCACTATACCCCCTGCAGAACCTCATTTTGCCCTAACAAAGCTGGATTGATATCCAGTTAATAGTGATGTTTAACAGACACTCCTTTTGGGTGCCTTGCTCCCAAACTGGTTATTTTACATAATTTATACTCAACTGCACCTTCTGATCCAATTAATTACACTTCCAAACGTTTTGGAATCTGGTTGCTATGCCTGTCTTGAAAACGCACAAGGGATTTGTTCCATTCGAAAAGTAACATAACGCACAGTCATACAAAAACAACCATGCTTCATTTATTCATATTCCCACTATTGAGGGAAAGAACTTCAGAAACAACACAGTCAGAAGGGCATGTAAGGTCAGAGTCCTCTAACCTGTGACACCTGTCTGTGAAGCTCAGACACTCGGTCCTATCAGTGTCTGGATTGCTCGCTCACTGGCCTGCCCTCTGCAATATCACTGTTCTGCAGGTTTGAAAAGGGCGGTTCTCAACACTGTTGCTTCTGATAGATAAATCCAAAATCAGAGCATCGAGATACGTTGGCATCAGAATTTGAGATATTCGCACATTTAAATAGTAACGCTAATTTAAACTTTATGTAGGGCATCAAGGCTCATGATGTATGGGACTTGCTCACAAAAGTTTGGACACTCCAGTGATTAAAAAAAAAACACAACTGCTATTTTACTTTGTCACACAAGTGGCACAGTGGTCAGCACTGCTGCCTCTCAGCTCCAGGGACCCGGGTTCAATTCCAGCCTTTGGCCACTGTCTATGTGGAGTTTGCACGTTCCCCCGTGTCTGCGTGGGTTTCCTCCGGGTGCTCCGGTTTCCTCCCATAGTCCAAAGATGTGCAGGTTGGGTGGATAGGTCGTGGCAAATACATGTGGCTATGGGGATAGTGCAGAGATGAGGGCCTGGATAAGATACTCTGTCAGAGACTTGGCGCAGGCCTGATGGGCCAATTGGCCTCTTCTGCACTGTAGGGATTCTATGAAATTAGTGATGATTTTCATTTTTAAGCAATTTCTTTATTTATTTATGTCACAAGTAGGCTCACATTAACACTGCAATGGAGTTACTGTGAAAATCCCCTAGCCGCCACACTCCGGCGCCTGTTCAGGTACACTGAGGGAGAATTTAGCATGGCCACAGCACGTCTTTTGGACTGTGGGAAGAAATCGGAACATTCAGAGGAAACCCACGCAGACATGGGGAAAATGTGCAAACTCCACACAGAGTGACCGAGGCCAGAATTGAACCCAGGTCCCTGGCTCTGTGAGGCAGCAGTGCTAACCCACTGTGCCACCGTGCCTGTGAGGAGCTCACACCTTATGGGAGCAGGAAATCTGTGCAAAATGGTCCCAGGCCACCTCGGAGTTATTTATTACTAGCATTAGCTAGTACAGGGCAGAGAGAAACACAGGTTAAAGTGCTAGGTTGTGCCACACTGCAATGAGTATGCTTAGTAAACCACTGTTTAAATCATTGCTCAATATCAGTAGCTGCAACGTTTGTGACTCGTATGTCAGGTTCGCCCACTGGTGAAGCAGTGTAACCCAGAGAACAATCACTGTAACATGCACAACCTACCTCCAAAATGTGTCCAGTCTGCAGATTTGCTGGGCAAAGGCAATCTAAATTCACACATGAAAACAAACAGTGAGATGTTGATACTGGTCAAGGACAGGTAACCATTTTACCAACTAGAACTTTCCATTTAAGCAAACTCACCATTAGTACAACGGTTAGTGAAATGCAGTCGACCCAAAAAAAATCAACCTGAACTGTGTCATCTGGGGTGCAAGCCAACAATGAAAGGTTGCAGCTTTGGTTACTAACCAGCCAGAGAACTCGCTGCCCTCTTGTCCTCTTCCTTAAATTGCCCACAGGTTTGCTTCCTGCAACTTACACCAAGAAGCATGTTGATGGACATCCGTGTGAAAATAGGCCTGGGTTCAAACTGGAATGCCCCCATTAGGCCGGTTAAGCCTGATCAAGGCCCATGAGGAATGGGTACTTGGAAGAAATATTAAGAGGGACGCCACATCTGTGGGAGAAAATTTTGCCAGGGTCTTTTCAGCAGGAGGTGGAGAATTATTAAGCGGAAAACTGCTGTGAATAACGCATTGAGTCACTGCTGCTGATTGCCGAGAGAGAGTAGAACAATGCCAGTCTCACCTTGGACCCAAGACAGCTGTGGTTGAAGCTCCCCCTCTGGGAGTGGGGCACATACGCTAGGCTGACAAATCTATGTTGCACTGACAAAGACCTGCAGTGCCAGAGAAGCCAACTTTCCCGAAATTCCACAAAAAGAACGTTCACCGTTATCTTCAACCACCACAAAAACAGACTGAGCGATTTTCCTTCCCATGTGGGCTCTGGCTGTGCACAAATTAGTGGCCAAGTCTACCCACAGCAAAGACTAGATTTTAAAAGTAATTCCCCAGATGCTTGACATCAGTTCAAGTTGATTCTGTCTTTATCACGGACTAAGCAGAAGCAATGACTTATACACCTGTGGACAGCTGTGGGTGAATAATTAAGATATTTCATAAACATCAGACCTACAGGATAAAAGCAAATTACTGCTGATGCTGGAATCTGAAACCAAAAGAGAAAATCTCAGCAGGTCTGGCAGCATCTGTAAAGGGAGAAAAGAGCTGACATTTCGAGCCCAGATGATCCTTGGTCAAAGTTCAAATGCTAGGGTGGCACAGTGGCTCGCACTGCTGCCCCACAGCTCCAGGGACCTGGGTTCGATTCCTGGCTTGTGGAGTTTGCACATTCTCCCCGTGTCTGCGTGGGTTTCCTCCGGGTGCTCCGGTTTCCTCCCATAGTCCAAAGATGTGCGGGTTAGGTGCATTGGCCGTGCTAAATTGTCCCTTGGTGTCCCGGGATGCATTGGTTAGAGGGATTAGCGGGGTAAATATGTGGGGTTACGGAGATAGGGCCTGGGTGGGATTGTTGCCGGTGTAGACTCGATGGGCCGAATGGCCTCCTTCTACACTGTAGGGTTTCTATTATTCTATGATCTGGACTCGAAACGTCAGCTCTTTTCTCTCTTACAGATGCTGCCAGGCCTGCTGAGATTCTCCAGCATTTTCTCTTTTGGTTTCAGACCCCACAGGTCCCGAGTAGAGGGACATTTCAGATTTTTGGTTAAAGTTTGTGCTTTGCATTACAGATGGCAGTGCTGGGAAATAGCAAAGGGTGCCCAAAGTCGAAGCTATTCCCTCAGGACAGGTACAGCATGAAGAAAAGATTCTTTGATAACATTAATGAACCTCCCCCAACTTCAGAAGAGGGACTTGCTCATTGGAGAGTGGCATTCCAAGTGTCCAAACTGGCTTTTATACAAACTCAGTCATGGAAAAGCAATACTGCAAACACTGGTTGCCTGAATAGGTAAGGAGGAGCTTGAATAGTTGGGGTGAATGCAAGTGTTAAGCTCACCCCTAAATGATTCTTCAAGCCATTTAGAGTAAAACGTCACACGTTGACAAAGTTACAAACGCATACATGCAACACAGGGTCAAAGACATATGCAAATAAAACTATTTGAAGAAGTCATACCTAGTTAGTCACAATTAACAGAATTATTTAAACATTTTCACACTTCTTCATTTCAAGAGTGCGCTTACATTTGTGTTAAGGTTCCCTTTCATTAAATTAAGACTACTCCGTGCCATTAACCACATTCTTAGAAGTGGAATATTTAAGATTGGATCAGAAATTTCAAATGGTGACGTGGGGCGTGTATATAATTGATTAAAAATTCAGACTGCACAGGTACAGCTTCCATTTTAAGCACCAATCACTGATTCTTGTGCTTCGAGACCAGGACTAACCATCTGAAAATACCACAGCAATCGCACAGCAACTAATGATTCGGTTGGATGAAGAGGAGCAGCCTGCCTGGAGGATAAATGCTGGCATACGCCATTGGGGCTGAATTGCCCATTTCCCTACAGCACGTTCTATGTAATCCTGAAGACGGATCAATTTCCGAGTTTGAATTGGTGAGCCATTCTTTATTTTGTGTCACGCACGAGACTCGAGGGAAAGGTGAGATTAGCTCACATGTGAATGTGGTGTCCAATTAAAACTGACCAGGAAGGTGGGACATTACAACAAGCCAGCCTGTAGCTCATCTGTACTGAAATAGTTCTCCGACAATTCAGGTTTTCTCTCCCCTATATTCCAATAATGCAATACCAAGTCTTTTGTCATTCATGGGTCTTCACAAGAGTTGCAGCACAGGTAAATTTCTCTCGTGTACAAACAGGACAGTCCCAACCGGCACTAGCGTCTAGGTTAGAGGGAGAGGAGAAATATTGAGTTGATGTAACACCAACCTTTGAAAGCAGAACAGGGGCAGGTCTTGGGGAGCAAATCTCAGGGCAAGGTCAGTATTTGTATGTGTGACCCCCAACAATTGAGAACCATTGCTACCCCGAACATTTATTACGGAGGGAGGGCTGTGTGATAGGAACACTGCAGCAAACCGCAGTGCTTGGGAGAAGAAAAGGAAATCGGTTGCCTGCTCCCACTGCTGCACGCTATTAAGAGACCAGTGACAGAACTTTTGGATATGATGTGCAGTCAAAGGAGCACTTTGCATAGACGCCTCGCAGTGTTGACGACTCCTGAAAGTTTCACCACACTTGCAACTGCTGCACCCGGTCAGCCTTTATCCTCCTTTGCCCATCTCAACTTTTCCATAATTAAGAGACAATAAGAATAGGAAGAGAACATTTCTTTTAATGTTCCCCGCTCCCATGTGCCAGTAAGATTCTGTAGAGGGGATAAAGGAAATCAAGAATCGTTGCTTCCCATTAATCAAACAAATTAACCACAACAATCGCCAAGAGAGTTAGAAACACTTCATGGATTCAGTTAATTATTGGAGTTTAATTGCTGGTTATTAAATGGCACGACAGCAAATTCCACGCTTACCTGACCATTTTCCTTTGAGTTTGGGACTCGGGCTGCACAGGATAAAGTCTAAAATAAACAGGGTTGGGGAGGGCGAGGGGGGGGTCGCACTTCCATCAGTTACTTTGTTCATCTTCATTGTTCAGCAACAAAAAAAATATCTTTCAGTGGCAACTTGTACCAGCCTCCCCACAGCACAAGAGTGTCCCGCCATCCCAATAGTTAAAGTAAAGTTTTAAAGTTTATTTATTAGCGTCACAAGTAGGCTTACATTAACACTGCAATAAAGTGACTGTGAAATTCCCCTAGTCGCCACACACTGGTGCCTGTTTGGGTGCAGAGGGGGAGAATTTAGCACGGCCAATGCACCTAACTAGCACGTCTTTCGGACTGTGGGAGAAACCGAGGCACCCGGAGGAAACCCATGCAGACACGGGGAGAATGTGCAGACTCCACACAGACAGTGACCCAAGCCGGGATTCGAACCTGGGTCCCTGGCGCTGTGAGGCATCAGTGCTAATCACTGTGCCACCATGCAATAGATGGTCATAGATTTTAATGGGGAGACAGTGCAACACCACAACTCATCAACATTACTTGGGATAGATATCAAATAGGGGCTGGAGTCCAGGCACCAATCCATGCCTTTTCTTAAAAAGCAAATTCAAGAGATGGAACAGCAATAAACCTTCCACTATACAAAGCACCAAAGAAGAAACTTGTACATATAACTTGTACATTGAACAACGTCAATTGGAATTTGATCAGATAGAGAGAAAAATAAAATCTCTGATAGGATAATTGAGAATACTTTTGGTTTTATTTGCAATAATTTGCAGGAAATATTTTTACAAAGTTGCATTCAAAATCAAAATGTTCTGAACCTTCTGAAAGACTTGCATTTACAGAAAATCTTTATCTCAGAACATTGTAAAGCCTTTGGTGGCACAGTGGTTAGAACTGCTGCCTCACAGCGCCAGGGACCCGGGTTCAATTCCGGCCTCGGGTCACTGTGTGGAGTTTGCACTTTCTCCCCGTGTCTGCATGGGTTTCCTCCGGGTGCTCCGGTTTCCTCCCGCAGTCCAAAGATGTGCAGGTTAGGTTGATTGGCCATGCTAAATTGACCCTAGTGTTAGGGGGATTAGCAGGGTAAATGTGTGGGGTTACGGGAATAGGGCTTGGGTGGGATTGTTGTTGGTACAGGCTCGCTGGGCCAAATGGCCTCCTTCTGTACTGTAAGGATTCTATGATTGAGTGATGTTGTGGTTGAGGGATAAATCATGGCGAGGACAATGGGGAGAACTCCACCACTCTTCATTGATAAAGAGTGCTGTGGGATCTTTACATCCACCCCAAGGGGCAAACAGAGTTTTGGTTTAATGCCTCTTTGGAAAAGACGGCACCTGTGACAGTGCAGAGCTCCTTCAGAACTGCAATGGGATTCCCACCATTCCCCTCCAGCTTACCTGCTAAGCTCCTTCACATGCGCATCTCCCCCATGCTGAATCAGCTTGTCCAGCACGTCCAGGGGCGAGATTGACGAACACGACTGAGACACAGAATCCTCCAGTTGCAAGCCCGCTGCCTTCTGAAGCTCGGAGGTCTTCTGCTTGATGAAGAGACTTGCCGTCTTTGGCAAGGTCAAATCAAAAAGGTGTTCGTACGGGAGGGGGTGACCACTACCAAGTGGAGGGTGCCTCAGCGCCTGGACCTTCACCAGGAGGCTGGGTGTATATACTTCCAATGTTGTTGACCCAGCTTTGAGGGCCTCCTGCTTGATCGGGCTTCCGGAACAGTTTTCACCTGGCTTGTCAATGGGCATAAACCCTCGTTTGTTGGGACATTGCTCTTGCGAGTGAGGGTCTGGCGCTTTGCAAATTGTAGGCAGGGCTTTCTGGGGCTCAGGGCACATTCCCTGTTCAGCAGCTGAAGAGTACAACTCCTGCTCCCGCTTCATCTGAGGGCCAGTGAGCGTCTCAGTCCTGTGCTGGAACGGGGAGTCGAATCCACCTCGAGTAACCAGGGACTGCAGGTCCACCGGGGTAATTTCAGAAAGTTCATCAGCAATAGCAGCTGTCAAAGTAAAAATACATCCTTATATTCAGTGAAACTCCCAGCACCGGTCTAATTATAACATGTCTCCATCCAGACAAGAGTAGTTCTGTTCTAGGTCCCCATATTACCGACAGTCAAACAACATGAAAATCTTGCATCTATGTAGCATCTTTATTTAACATGGTAAAGTGACCCAAACAATTCAGAGGTGCATAAAGACAAAAGCTGACACCAAGCCATCTAAGGGGATATTAGGAAATGTGACCTAAAGCTTGGTCAGAGAGAGGCCAGTTTTTAAGGAGAGTCTTGGAGGTGGAGAGAGTTGGAAAGGTTTGGGGAGGAAATTCTACAGCTTAAGCTGAGGACATGGCTGCCTCTGTTGGGATGAAGGGAAACGGTGATAATTAAACTGTGGATAATAGAAAATAGACGGTTAGAATCATAGAACAGAATCATAGAATTCCTACGGTGCAGAAGGAGGCCATTCAGCCCATTGAATTGGCACTGACAATAATCCCACCCAGGCCCTATCCCCGTAATCCCATACATTTACCCGTTACTCCCTCTAACCTATGCATCCTGGGACACTAAGGGGCAATGCAGCATGGTTAATCAACCTAACCAGCACATCTTTGGACTGTGGGAGGAAACCAGAGCACCCGGAGGAAACCCATGCAGACACGGGGAGAACGTGCAAACTCCACACAGTCAATGGCCCAAGCCAGTAATCGAACCCAAATCGCTGGAGCTGTGAGGCAGCAGTGATAACCATGTGCTGCCCTGTTTCTTGAACTCCACATCTCAAGAAGCAGGGATTAATTCCCAGAGTCACTGCCCCTGCTCAGACTTTCCATGGAGGCCACAACCCCAAAGAAGGGGAAACACTCATCTTGCTGCATATTACCATGAGCACAGATGAACTGTAATGCCAGTGTGAAATTTTAGTTACAGACATTTTTCTTTGAAGTTTGCCAATGATACTGCTCACTGACAGAAATCATAACCTTGAATAAATGCTTTTCTTTTAGCCAAGTAAATCATGAATTCAGTCATTTCACTGCCATGGGTTAACTTAGAAAGAAGGCGTCTCTTATTCTTGGCCATTTTCAGGGACCAGAAACAAACAAGAATCCAGAACACTATTGTTCAGGAATAGGCAATTCGGCCCATTAAATCTGTGCCAGCATTTTTCTTCATGAGTCATCTAGAGCATTCTCTCTCCAGGCCATATAAAATCCCCTCTTTTTCAAACAAATTCCCCTTTCTCTCTCCTTTAAGGATAGTTTGCGGCAGAGAATTCTACTGGCCTGTACAAAGAACGCGTTTCTATCAACTCTTTACTGGGTTTAATGTTAGATTTGTCAGACATCATTTGCATTTATGTAAGCAAGAGGGAAAAGAAGAATCAACTTGGAGTTATCTTTCATGTCTTTGAGACATTCCAAAACAACTTACAACCACTGGATTATTTTTGAAGTGTGGCCACTTGTGGCACTGCAGGGTATCACAGGATTGCTTAGAGCAAATCAAAAAACAAATGGCCAAATCCTTTGGTGTTAACTGAAGGAGGAATGTTGGCCAAGATTCCAGGAGAACGCCCAGAGGCTGTATTCCAAATATGGCAGCACGGTGGCACAGTGATTAACCCTGCTGCCTCACAGCACCAAGGACTCAGGTTCGATTCCCGGTTTGGGTCACTATCTGTGCAGAGTCTGCATGTTCTCCCCATATCTGCATGGGTTTCCCCCGGGTGCTCCGGTTTTCCTCCCATAGTCCAAAGGTGTGCGGGTTAGGTAGATTGACGATGCTAAATTGCTCCTTAGTGTCAGGGGAACTCGCTAGGGTAAATACATGGGGTTATGGGGATAGGGCCTGGGTGAGATTGTGGTTGGCACAGACGCGATGGGCCGAATGGCCTCCTTCTGCACGGAAGGGATTGTGTGATTCTACGGTGGGATCTTTTACATCCAAATGAGCGAGAAAACTTTAGTTTAAACTCACCCAAAAGATGATGCTTCTGACAGTGCAGCCTGCATTATGGGCTCAAGTCACTCTGGTTCAGGAGTTGGGGGTACAACAAATGGGAGTGGGCATCACTGGCTAGGACAGCATTTATTGCTCATCCCTTAATGCCCTCAAGGTGGTGGTGGTGAGCTGCCTTCTTGAACTGATGCAGTCTGTGTAGTGTAGGCACACCCAGCGCTGTTAGGGAGGGAGTTCCAGGATTTTGTAAACATAAACCTACTGATAGTGTGCCACCCTTCCATTTTAAATTTCGTTGACAGAGTTTCCAAATCCAACATCCTACACCTTTTATTCCTTCCGGTATCCTCACAAAGTTCTAATCAAGATTTGTCACATCTATACTGACCCCTCAGCACCCAGATCAAAATCTCAAGAGCAGAAAACTTTTTACCTCCCTAACTTTACAGGATGTCAGAATATCACTGCATTGAGAATTTGTTCTTTTTCCAATTCTGTTTACATTCTGCACTCTGGATGTGGGCATCTAGGGCTCAAAATGTTTTAATAAACTAAACTGGTGACAAGAATGATACTCTGAGGTTTGTGGGTAGAACAGTTTCCGAACGAGTACACTCCCGATGAGGAATCTATCAGTATCAACCATCTAAAGCCTTTAGGGTTTTACAAGGCAATATAAAATCTACATCAAAGGACAATACAACATTCCAGCAGAGATGCTGTGTGTGAGTATCCTCGGGAAGGGGCAGGTCAGTCAGTTTGGGAATAAGAGGGAGGGATATGGATGGGGAGAGATGGAGAGAATTATCTCGACATTCAGCAGATTTCAGCATCCTTACTTATCATTCGTTACATTTGGCATCAGAAACGTACCTTCCTCATTCTCTTTTTCCATTCCATCCTGTAGATTCAACCCCTTTATAACCTCCGACAGCTCTTTCAAGGATACGGTTTTGATGTTTTCATGCTCCAACCCTGAACACAATGCAGAAAAAAAAGAAATTAGTCGTGGCTAACATGGAAACAATACTGCGTTCAATTGGGCAGAGATCAGAATTGCTGTTCCCAATACATTGATAGTTGACAAGATACTATAATTATTAGTGCAGTGAAAAAATCTAATAAGCTCTAACCAAAGACGGTGTAATAATGGAGTAGGAATGAGACAAGATTGGAGCTCCTTTCTCTAAAATAAGACAGGTGTCCCAACAGACACCTTGAAACTTAAGGGGTCGAAAAGATGCTGCCACATGTGGGACAAGACCAAAACTAGGGACCATAAACTTTAGTCACTAAGAAATCCAAGGAATTCAAGAGAAACATCTTTGTCTCAGAGTGGTATTCCCTGCCACATGGGATAGTCAAGACAAATGCTGCATCTGAGGGGAAAAACTAGATAAGCAAGAGGAAGAATCAGAAACCCTACAGTGCAGAAGGCAATTCGGCCCATCAAGTCTGCACCGACTCTCTGACAGAGCATCCCACTCAGGCCCTATCCACATTACCTCACGTATTTACCCCATTAATCCCCCTAACATGCACATCTTGGGACACTAAGTGATAACTTAGCATGGCCAATCCACCTAACCCGCACATCTTTGGAGTGTGGGAGGAAACCGGAGCACCCGGAGGAAACCCACGCAGACACGTGGAGGGCATGTAAACTTCACACAGGCAATCACCCACGGCCGGAACTGAACCCGGGTCCCTGGCGCTGTGAGGCAGCAGTGCTAACCACTGTGCCACTCCCATGAATACACGGATTAGTTGAAATGAAGAGGGTTGGGAGGAGGTTTATGTGGAGTATAAACACCACCATAGGTCAGTTAAACTGAAATGCCTGTTTCTGTATTGCAAATCTTCTGAAACCCAATTCTAGAAGCAAGCTTCTACCTAGTTAATCAGTTTCTCTGCACATTGGAATGTACGCCCAGGAGGGGCTGAGCACTTCAATACGAACAAAGCAGGCATGCCACTCACCACACGGGCTGTCAGCTGTTCCTTTATCACCCGTCATTTGTCGCTGTTTAATGAATGGCTTTCCACTCTCCAGCTTACCGTCCTGCAACAGCAGTTACAACAGGATAGTATTACACCACCGTGACATTAAAATAAGGAACCTTATACAAAAAGATTTTAGGAATGTAAGGGCTGAATTAAGACCACGGGAGTCTGTGATGGTTAGCACTTGTGGTGTAATTAATGCTTGCAACATGAGCTAAAAGCTCCAAGCTAAATGCACCAAGTTAAAGAATCATATTGCATAGGGGGATAAAAAAGAGAGCAAAATACCAAAGACACATTGGAAGGAGTCCAATAAGTCTCACAATAACAGGTTAAGGTCCACCAGGTTTATTTAGAATTACAAGCTTTCGGAGCACTGCCCCTTCATTGGAAAGCTCGTAATTCCAAATAAACTTGTTGGACTTTAACCAGGTGTTGAGGCTTCTTACTGTGCCCACCGCAGTACAGCGCCGACATCTCCACACACATTGGAATGAGATAGCCTAGGACCTATTGCGATTAAAGGCAGCATTTATTGTCCTCTCCAATTGCACTGATTCAGAGTCAACGATATAATTGGTCTGGGTTTATACAGAATTCCAGTCCAGGCAGAAGTCATAGCAGGACTCTCTCCATGGAAAGGATTAGTGAGAAAGTTGGATTTTCAAGCCACAATCTGGTGGTCTCTGCGGTCCTTTTCTGGTGCCGGTGTCCACATTTCCATTTTTATTAACTTGCTTTGTCGTGATTTGAACTTGCAACTTCTCGGTTACTGGTCCAGGAGTATGCTGTCGGTGGGATAGCTCAGTGCAGCATTTCTCAACTCACAGCGACCGAGGGAGGTGGCTGGTGATGGGCTCAGAGTTAGGCTGGAGCAGAGAGCAGTCGCCACAGTCAATACAACACTGGCTGACTGTCTGGCCCTCAAAGGGGAGCAGACATGGAGTAGATGGGAGTGGCAGGACAATCATCAGGTAGACCTATAACTGATTTGACTTAACTTAGTATTGTCACATGTACTGGGATACAGTGAATAGTGTTGTTCCTTGTGAGCTATACAGCCAAAACATACCATTCATAGAGTACATAGGGGAAAAGGAAAGGAGAGGGTGCAGAATGTAGTTTTACAGTTATGGATAGGAAGAAGAGAAAGATCAGCTTAATAGGTGATAGGACCTTTCAATAGCCTGATGGCAGCAGGGAAGAAGCTGTTCTTGAATCAGCAAGGCTCATGATGGGCCCCAGGTGAGTTCAGCCTTGCTCAAGAGATGATGTGGAGGTGCCGGCGTTGGACTGGGGTAGGCACAGTAAGAAGTCTCACAATACCAGGTTAAAGTCCAACAGGTTTATTTGGAATCACGAGCTTTCGGGGGGGGGGGGGGTGGAGGGCTGCTGCTCCTTCATCACCTGCTGGACTTTAACCTGGTGTTGTGAGACTTCTTGCTCAAGAGAGGCAAGTTGTTTTTTCAATACTTACATTTGGGCAAGGGTACTGGAATACAATTTTGTCCAGGTATTATGAACATTATAATTTAAATTGTCAAATGAACACATTTGAAAAGGGGTCCTCCACCCAAAAGTGTTTGAGAATCACTGGACTCAGAGGAAAGCCCCTTAATGCAACACTGGAGACTGTGCTCAATGAATCCAAATCAGCAAAACTAGCAGCTCTCAGCAGCCTGGAAAGGATTCATACAAATTAACTACAAGAATCAAGTGAAAGTAAAGGTGAGTGCCCCTGCCAATCTCCACAGCAGCCCAGACTGAATGTGGCTGCAATGTGACGTCGCAGGGACTAAAGGGAGGAGGAGACAGAGAAGAGGGGAAAGGATAAGAGAGGAAAAGAAGGGAAGACAAAGAGAGAGAAAGGAAGTCAGGCACACAGACAATTAAAACACCTCAAAACATTCTATAGGCTTTTCCCAAGAACAGCATCATGAGGGGAAACTGATCACCGGTTTGCAAAGTGCCACTTACGCAAAATAACAATCACACTATTATTTTATCTTCTCTGCTGTTTGGCCATTCACACACTATTCTCTCTGTGGACAGCTATTAGCTGGTTTCCCTGGTTTCTGTGGCTATGACTCATCTTTCATTCCCTCCCCCTGCAGTATAAATATCTCCCACTTTCTCTGCCTTTTAGCTTTGACAAAGGGTCATCTGGACTCGAAACGTCGGCTCTTTTTTCTCCTTACAGATGCTGCCAGACCCGCTGAGATTTTCCAGCATTTTCTCTTTTGGTTTCAGATTCCAGCATCTGCAGCAATTTACTTTTATCTTTTCCACATTATTAGTGATGCATATTATTATTCATCTTTATGTTATACCAGCAAACATCATCCTTTTACCTTCCTTGGCAATGCTGCTCCCTGGAACGAACTGTGCATAAACTCATCTGCAGGACATGTAGGGGGCGGGGAGAGGGTGGGTGCTTCAGTCGATGATCCTTTTCCAACTGTGAAAAAAAAAAGCAGAATTAACAAACCGCTCTTTCAGCAGCTTTGGTTGTGAGATCACTTTGAGAGAATAGGCTAATGAGCAAGTAGACAGGATGTAAACCCAGACATTGCTCAGAGGAGTTTTCAATTTAGCTAGCAGCAGGATGGGGAATTCCAGTTGCACTTTGTTAACAATAGCTGTTGAATCTTTGTAGTAAACCTGTCTGCTGAGCAGCCCCTTACCACATCTTCAAATAAACCAAACTTGAAATTGTACAAGTCCTGGGAGACTGGTAAATTTGGATTAAGCAAGGCTAGAAATACAACACAGTCAGCCAACAAATGTGTAATCTGCGTACTAAATCCTCTCAAGCTTGTGGAATTTAATAACTGCAGGTCAGGGACTCGATGCGAGTAATCTTCTCGCACCCAAAACATCATAACCTGCCTTTTCCATCTGCAGACTGACTGACCTCCTGCATATTTTCAGTGTTGTCCACGTTTACTTCACATGTTTAGTATTTTCTATTTCTTCAGCCGTCTGCTTTCTTGACAGTTGAAATCGAGGATGCTGCCTTAAGGACCTTGTGCAGCAAAAATCGTAGAAACCCTACAGTGCAGGAAGCGGCCATTCGGCCCATCGAGTCTGCACCGACAACAATCCCACCCCAGGCCCTATTCCCGTAACCCCACACATTTACCCTGTTAATCCCTCTAATCTACACATCCCAGGACACTAAGGGGCAATTTAGCACAGCCAATCAACCTAACCCGCACATCTTTGGACTGTGGGAGGAAACCGGAGCACCCGGAGGGAACCCACGCAGACACGGGGAGAACGTGCAGACTCCACACAGACAGTGACCCAAGCTGGGAATTAAACCCGGGTCCCTGGCGTTGTGAGGCAGCAGTGCTAACCACTGTGCCACCGTGCCGTCCTTTTATTAGAGATTAGAGAAAGTCCTGGGTCTCAGGGATTGGCCTCCCAACAACCGCAATCATTGGTCGCTTGTGACAAGAGGGGTAATCGGCAAGTGCCATGATGTCAATGACTGTTGAGTCACTACAGAGAAGGTTCAACGCCTGTTCAGATAATTCTCTCCTAGAATTACAATATTGCACTGTGTTATCAGTGCATTGGTTACCTTTAGCCAATGCATTTGAATGTGATGCTCATTTCACTCCATCTCAAACTGCTCCAATTGCAACCATCAGCAACGATTAATTGTACCGTTCACCCAAACATAGAAACAAACTAGAAGGAGGCCATTCAGCCCTTCGCGCCTGCTCCGCCATTCATTTTGATCATGGCTGATCATCAAATTCAATACCCTGATCCCGCCTTGCCCCTGTCCCTTTTGCCCCAAGAGTTAGATCTACTTTCTAATCAAGGGGCAGCATGGTGGTTAGCACTGCTGCCTCACAGCTCTAGGGACCCAGGTTCAATTCTGGCCTCGGGTCACAGTCTGTGTGGAGTTTGCACGTTCTTCCCGTGTCTGCGTGGGTTTCCACCGGTTTCCTCCCACAGTCCAAAGATGTGGGGGTTAGGTTGATTGGCTGTGCTAAATTGATCCGTAGTATCAGGGGGATCAACAGGGTAAATATGTGGGGTTATGGGGAATAGGACTTGGGTGGGAATGTGGTCGGTGTGGACTTGATGGGCTGAATGACCTCCTTCTGCACTGTAGGGATTCTATGATTCTAATTTCTTCTTGAAATACAAAGTTTTGGCCTCAACTACTTTCTGTACCCAAGTTCAATACAACCTGATGCGCTATATAACTCACGAGGCTAGAGGTACTCGGGGAAATAAAGGCTTTTATTGACTACAACAATAGAGCTACCATATATAATACACGATCCCAGACTAAAGGGTCCCAGACAGAGCAGTGACCTTTATACCTCTCCCAGGAGGCGGAGCCCGACTGGGATGTACCATAAGAACTATATTACAGGTAGAACAGCCCAACCCTAACCCCAACAGTAACATGTAGAACAGCCCAACCCTAACCCCAACAGTAACATATATACAGACTCATAGTACTGGCCAGACCCTGGCTCAGCAACAGTAACATATATACAGACTCGTAGTACTGGCCAGACCCTGGCTCAGCACTACCTGGTGGGAACCAACAATGGTTCACCACACAACCCAAACTGAGGGGAGTATCAGTCTACAACCTGCAGCACTGGGTGCTTTTCCATTGCAGACTCAGCTCAAAAACAAACTCACCATCACACTCCATCAAAAGCCAACAGTGCAAAGTCAAATGGAACAGCTTACCGAGGGATTTGCTACTGCACATCATACAGGGACAGCCCCGCTAACTGAGCAACAATCCTTAGTGATAAAGCAGGTAGCGGGTGAGCTGGGGTATACTTACTGGGTGTACTGTAAACCCTGTGTGGGCAAGAGGCACTCTGGGATGTTTCAAATGGGCTGGGAGAAAGTCCTCGGGAGGAGGGAGGTGTCGACAACCCACAGGCTGAAGATGGGCTCCAGAGCAGGTCCTGGAAGGGGAGGCACAAATTCAGCAACACTGAACTTCAAAATTCAATTGAACCACATCGTTCTCACTTAGCAAGGACTTACCGGGATTCCATCTGTAGGGAGGCGCTGCAAGGTTGGCGGTGTCTTGTACTGAGGCTGGGTCCCAGGGAGAGCGGAGAACGGGACCCGGGGTGTGTAGGTTGCAGAAGAGGTGCTACCTGTAATGAAATTCAGTCAAAAGGCGAAACAACTCAACTCTCAAAAAAAAACTTTCCATACAGAAATGAAACCAGTTAAAAAAAACTCCAGTAAAATATCCAAAAGAGAAAATGCTGGAAAATCTCAGCAGGTCTGGCAGCATCTGTAAGGAGAGAAAAGAGCTGACGTTTCGAGTCCAGATGACCCTTTGTCAAAGCTTTCTCTTTTGGATTCAGATTCCAGCATCCGCAGTCATTTGCTTTTATCCAGTAAAATATCCCCCAGGAACAAACATGTGTCTCTTTTTGCCCCCTCTAATCAAAAATTAGATCCAATTTGAAAGTAGACCAACAAAAAGCACTTCTTAAAATTATACTGATCACCATTAATTCCAGGATGGCTTAAAGGTATTTAAATTTATGAAGGGTGGATGGTTTCCAGTAACTGATGGAACCCTGACTCCTGAATGAGGGGGCACAAGAACAAATAGAAGAGATTTAGGACAAAAGGTTGAGGGACTGCGGAACGCACTCCAAGAGTTATTGAACCAAAGACCAGGTCAACATTTACAAACTGGCTCGATAAATTGTGGAAAGAAAGAGGTGAATAAAAGGATTTGGAACAAGGCAGGCACATAGAATACTCCTGCGAGAAGGATAAGCATCAATATGGACTAGATGGGCCAAATGGCCTGTATGCTTTGTAACTTCTGTACATTTTTATATAACCAAAGATAACCTTCCTTACCAAAGCTGCTCTGAGAATCTGAGAATGGGCTGGAGCTGTGGTCTGTGTGCTTTTGTTGTGTGTGTGTAGAGAAGTGTTTCGGCATTACTGCGTAACCCTCCTCACATGATGCCTCCTTTGGGTCCAGAGAAACTTTGGCACATTCTATCACAATGTCATGAGTTTCAAATCGCTTCCACCTGTGCAATGGAACAGGAAATGGAACTATTAGTCACTGGCGATCACTCCAGTTCATTGCGCAACACTGGGGAATAAAAGCCTATTGCCTCAGGGTGGGTCTAACCCAGTCAGCCGTTGTAAGAATCATGTTTCTGTTGCTAAAACA
Source organism: Mustelus asterias (assembly GCF_964213995.1). Classification (NCBI taxonomy): domain Eukaryota; kingdom Metazoa; phylum Chordata; class Chondrichthyes; order Carcharhiniformes; family Triakidae; genus Mustelus; species Mustelus asterias. The sequence goes on along the minus strand of NC_135813.1, from coordinate 3,470,947 downwards.
ATACACAAATCTGCTCAGCTGCAACTCCCCTTGCGGCCCATTGAACTTACAAACGTAACCATCGGCTTCTCAGATTTCAAGTCTATTTCACAAGCGGCTGATCAGGTATTATGTAACATAAAGCTCCAGCCCAGACCCGGGTCATGTTTGGTTCAGTGGACAACACCCTCGCCTCAATCTCAAAGTTCCAGGTTCAAGCCCCACTACGGGGTGTGAGCATTTCAAAGCAAGCTTTGCTTCAGTGCAGTACTGAGGGAGTGCTGCACTGTTGGAGATGCTGCTTTTCAGAAGGGATGCTGCATAGAATCCTACAGTGCAGAAGGCGGCCATTTGGCCCATTGAATCTGCACAGACTACAGTCCCACCCAGACCCTATCCCCATATATTTATCCTAGCTAGTCCCCTTGATATGAAGGGGCAATTTAGCATGGCCAGTCAACCTAACCCGCACATCTTTGGACTGTGGGAGGAAACCTGAGCACCTGGAGGAAACCCACGCAGACACGGGGAGAAGGTGCGAACTCCACACAGTGACCCGAGGCTGGAATTGAACCGGGTCCCTGGTGCAGTGAGGCAGCAATTCTAACCACTGTGCCGCCCCTGCATCTGCCTGTTCAGATGGATGTAAAAGTTCCCATGGCATTTCTTCCAAGAGCAGGACAGTTATCCCCTGTGATCTGGCCAATATTTATCCCTCAATCATCATCACAAAAAACATTACCCGGTCATTATCACATTGTTATCTACATTCACAAACGTTCTGATGTTAGGAGCTGCAACAGAAGCTGTTCGGCCCATCTAATCTATGCTAGTATTTGTGCTCAATGAGATTCGCCACTTGAACAATCTCTCCCTGCTCTCTCTTCCCTTCTCCTAACCTTCCCCTCAAAAGCATCAATGCCAACGAATTCAACCTGCAAGTTCCACATTCTCACCAATCTCTACACACACATTCCTGCTCATTTCTTTACTCGGAAGATTGAGAGAAGACTGAATAGATGTTGTTCAAAATCATGAGGGATCCAGACAGAGAAACTGGCAGAATGGTCGAGAATCAGAGGACACCAAGCTCAAGCGATTGGCACAAGAATCAACGGCAAATTGAGGATTTATTTTTTGCAAGTCGCCTGGATCGGGAATGCCCTGCCTGAGTTGTGGAGGTGGTAGATTCACTCAGTTTTCAAAAGTAAACTGGATCAGCACTGAGGGAAAGTGAGGTGGGGGTGGGCGGAGGGGTGTAGAGCGAGTTAAATTTCTCTTGCATAGTGCTGGAATGGGCTAGAGGGGCAGAACGGCCTCCTTCAGTGCTGAAAGCATTCTATTTGATTAGTTTGTGCCACTACTTTATACCTCACTGCATATATTACCCCTCAGAGAGATCTAGCTCAAATTTTTAAAATTCATTTGTGGGGCATGGGTGTCGCTGGTCAGCATTTATTGCCCATCGCCAACTGCCCTTGAGAAGGTGGTGGTGACCTGCCTTCGTCAACAACTGAGGTATCTCGCTCGGCCATTTCAGAGGACACTGGAGAGTCAACCACATTGCTGTGGCTCTGGAGTCACATGAAGGCCAGACCGGGTTAGGACGGCAGATTTCCTTCCCTAAAGGACATTCATGAACCAGATGGGTTTTCCCGACAATCGACAATGGTTTCATGGTCATCAGTAGGTTCTTAATTCCGGATTTTCTTTTTATTGAATTCAAATTCCACCATCTGCCGTGACGGGATTCGAACCCGGGTCCCCAGAACATTAGCGGTGTTTGTGGATTAATTGTCTAGCGATACCACCACTGGGCCATCGCCTCCCACCACCGCAGAGACATGGGCCCATAATCCAAGTTGACACTGAGTACAGAGGGAGTGTTGCACTGTCAGAGGTGCCGTCTTTCTGGCGAGACATTAACCAGAGGCTCTATCTGCCATCTCAAGATGGGGGAAGGGTAGGAGAAAGATCCCACAGCATTAAAAAAAAAACAGGAGAGTTCTCCCCAGAGTTGTGGTCAATATCCATTCCTCAATCAACATTAAACAAACAGATTATCTGGTCATTATCCCTCTGCTTTTTATGGGAGCTTGCTGTGCAGCGAATTTCCTTTTTTACAAAAGTAACCAGGCCACAAAAGTACTTCATTGGTTGTTAAGTGCATCGCGACATCCTGAGGTTGTGAAAGGGCTGGAATGGGCTAGAGGGGCAGAACGGCCTCCTTCAGTGCTGAAAGCATTCTATTTGATTAGTTTGTGCCACTACTTTATACCTCACTGCATATATTACCCCTCAGAGAGATCTAGCTCAAATTTCTTTTATTCATTTCTATACAACAGCAAAGCTTCTGTTTCACGCACTGCGAGAAAAACAATTCCCACAAAACAATCACTCTCTCCAAAGCTGGTGAAAACACAACTTTGATACGAAGCTAGGAACCCAAAAGATGTGCGGGTTAGGTTGATTGGCCATGCTAAAAATTGCCCCTTAGTGTCCTGAGATGTGTAGGTGAGAGGGATTAGCAGGTAAATATGTAGGGATATGGGGGTAGGGCCTGGGTGGGATTGTGGTCGGTGCAGACTCGATGGGCCGAATGGCCTCCTTCTGCACTGTAGGGATTCTATCCCAAAAAAATTAAACCAGAATGGCAAGAAAAAAAGATGAGAAACAGGTCCATGAAGTTAAAAATTCAACACTTTTAAAGCAACAGTAACATCGCATCAGCTGAAATGCTCTTAGACGAGTCTAGATTTATTAATAAAAAAAGGAAAACATGCCAGAGAGACAAATGGAAGGATCGACAAAATATCACTTACTTAATGGGATCCAGTTCGTGGTCCTTGGTTCCAGTCACGAGCTCGGGGTGGATTCGCACGTGTTCCAGCATCGGCTGTGACAGTTATTGGGAACGCAGTAAGTTTAAGATCAATGTAACCAAAAAACTGTCGCTGCCTGTCAGTTACACAGGGTCTTCAATAAAAAGCCAAACCAGTCAGTACGAAATGCGATCAAACCGCGTGAACAAAGAACCTGCTCACCTGTGCAAAGCACATGCACGCGCGCCCCCCCCAAACACAAACCGCACGCCTGCGCCCCCACACTAACCGCACGCCCACGCCTCAGCTAGTTTGCACAGACGAACTCAATGAATTTAAAGTTCAATGAAGAATACAGGTAAACGTGTCCAACATATTTGAACAGTCACTTTTTAATGATCAAGCACACCCACTCTAGTTTTCATTTGCATTTTCTACCATTAGTCCCCCCCTCCCCACCCATCCTCTCCCCTGACAATGCTGACCCATCCGGGAGTACAAAGCTAGTGTGCTGGCTGCCCTCATGCCTCACCCAACTGGTCACTCAAGACAACCTCGAGCGCGTGCAATGCAACAGGCAACAAGGGGCATCACTGATGATTGGATTTATTCTTGTCACATGTATTTACAGTGAAAAGTATTGTTTCTTGCACGTTATACAGCCAAAACATACCGTTCATAGAGAAGGAAACGAGAGAGTGCAGAATGTGTTACAGTCATAACTAGGGTGTAGAGAAAGATCAACTTAATGCAAGGCAAGTCCATTCAAAAGTCTGATGGCAGCAGGGAAGAAGCCGTTCGAGTCGGTTGCTGTTCACAAGTCCTTTCCAATCTCTAAACTCCACCAATCCCACAACCCCTACTCCTGTGCTCCCTACCTATTACGCCCCCCCTCCCCCAGAAAGCAGAACCCCGCCATGGACTGCCAAGCCTTTAGCTCTCCTTATTCAGCCAGCCCCACATAAACGCGGCAGACTCTGAACTGTCCAGAGAAGTGATCTAGAAAGCCACTTTGCTGTGTTAAAGCCACTCGCAGTGATTCAAAGTGGCCGCCCAGAGCCACCTTCTCAGGGTAATGAGGGGTGGGCGATATATGAAACGGGTGGGGGTGGGTGGGCATTGACTGCTGCAAAATATTCCTTTCGATGTAACGTGATGCAGGGTGCCCGGGGCTGGTGATTGGTACGATACAAACCAAAGTCCTTTTTCCATTCACCTGCAGCACTTTGGAAAAGTTCCGGGGTCTTCTCAAAGTCACGCTGCGACCGAGGCAGGCGCACCCCATTACCTAATGAAGCACTTTACAGCAGTCAGTGCAGCTTAAGATGCACACGGCCACTCCGTCTTCATTAATCAATGCTACTAAATCTTGCCCCCCCACTCCCCCCGGGAAAGAGAGAAGGAATCCAGCTCAGGTCTTACCTTTACCACCTCCTCAAAAGTTTCCATGTTTTCCTTCATACTGTAGTGGGAGCGGAGGTAGGACACAAAATTGCACGGGTACATCCCATAGAGACGGTGAAATAATGCATAAACACTGGCGTGTAGATGGATCAAATATACTTCTGGCACTTGGACTGTTAGAATGAAGAGAGAACAGAAAAGGCTACTTACTGCAGGACAGCAACATTTTAAAATTTCTCATTTTAAACAGTGTAGAACTCCACTTGCAAATTATATACATAGAAACAGAGGATAGGAGCAGGAGGAGGCCATTCGGCCCTTCGAGCCTGCTCCGCCATTCATCACGATCATGGCTGATCATCCAACTCAATAGCCTAATCCTGCTTTCTCCCCATAACCTTCGATCCCATTCGCCCCAAGTGCTATATCCAGCCGCCTCTTGAATACATTCAATGTTTTGGCATCAACTACTTCCTGTGGTAATGAATTCCACAGGCTCCCCACTCTTTGGGTGAAGAAATGTCACCTCATCTTCATCCTAAATGGTCCACCCTGAATCCTCAGACTGTGACCCCGGGTTCTGGACACCCCCCACCATCGGGAACATCCTTCCTGCATCCACCCTGTCTAGTCCTGTTCGAATCTTATACGACTAATCCGATTCTCTTCCCCCGGCCGCACTGTTTCCTAATCCCACTTGCACCCAATTTGCTTAGCAGCAGGGCTGGAGCATGTGGGCAGGTGTGTCCTGTCAAGCCTGGGACAGCTGCTTCTGCACACAACAAGCCACCATTATCCACCCAATAAGATAGTTTTACTTTGTTAGCTTTATTTTGTCAGAGGCATTGTAGAAATGGAAGCTGTTACAAAAATCAACATACAGAAAACTGTACGATTGATGAACAGACATGGATGTTAAGCATTTAATTCTGTTTCTCTCGCCACAGGTGTGGTCAGATCTACTGAGTGTTTCCTGTATCTTACAGCTTTCATTTCTGATTTCCAGCATCAGAACTAACTTGCTTTTGTTACAAAAATGCAGGATGAGCAAGCCTGGAAGACCAAGTTATAGATTCCAGGGCAACTTCTACATGTCCTAGAATCAGGAATAAACTTGATCCGTTAAACCAAAGCCATCTGCTCTCTCAGATTAATGTAAAATGATCCTAAGATCACTATTCCAGAGACGTGTAGGTGCGCTCTCCCTGGTGTGCTGAAAAATATTTATTCCTCAATCTTCACCACCACATTACATTGATTCAACTCTCTGCTGTGGGATCTTGCTGAGTGAAAATCAGTTGCAGTGTTTCCTGTGTTACAACAGTAACTACATTTCAAAAGTCCTCCATTGACTGCAAAATGCCTTTGTACATCCTGAGGCTGTGAAAGACGCTCCATAATTACAGGTTCTCTCTTTCAGGGAACCATAAGAGTGAGGGACACCTGCAGGATAAAGTTTCAACTGCAGCTAAAAACACCTGTATGCTCATCTAAAAGTTTATTTATTAACGTCACAAGTAGGCTTACATTAACACAGCAATGAAGTTACCGTGAAAATCCTCTAGTCACCACTCTCCAGCACCTGTTCCACTACCACTGCTACCGTGCCAACAGAGGCGGCACGGTAGCAGTGGTTAGCACTGCTGCTTTACAGCGCCAGAGACCCGGGTTCGAGTTACTGTCTGTGTGGAGTTTGCACATTCTCCGTGTCTGCGTGGGTTTCCTCCGGGTGCTCTGGTTTCCATCCACAGTCTGAAAGACGTACTGGTTAGGGTGCATTGACTTGAACAGGCGCCGGAGTGTGGCGACTAGGGGAATTTCACAGTAACTTCATTGCAGTGTTAATGCAAGCCTTACTTGTGACTAATAGGTAAACTGTTAACTATTCGCGTACACTGAGGGAGAATTTAGCATGGTCAATGCACCTAACCAGCACGTCTTTCAGACTGTGGGAGGAAACCGGAGCACGCGGAGGAAACCCACGCAGACACGGGGAGAATGTGCGAACTCCACACAGACAGTGACCCAAGCCGGGAATTGAACCCAGGTCCCTGGCGCTGCAAGGTAGCAGTGCTAACCACTGTGCCGCCCTAGTGATGACACTTTCTACATCAACCAGTCGCAGACAGTTAGCCACTTGTGAGCTTCACACGGTGGGCTCTTGTCCATTGTGATTAAAGCTGAAAGTGCAAAAACTCAAAACTACATTCAACACCCTGGGGCAGAAGAGATTCTCATCCCAGGAGCCTTTGATTCAAAGCCAAGGACTTTGGAGATTAAAAAAAAGAGATCAGACAATCATGTCCTGCCTCGATTGGCATAACCAGAATCTCCCCCCCCAACCTCCCCCTCACTGTACCATTGACATACCTGGTTTCTGCAGGTTCCAGGCAGCTAACCGGCCAAAGATTTCAAAGAAATCGAGGAGATACTGCTTCCCAGCTTGTGGGATCATTGGCAGGAGGATAATTAACACGAGGACTCCAGTCGTGAGCACAACAATCTCCGTTTCTGTCTGCAGAGAGAAGAGAGACAGCTGAAACTCAATGGGGGCGGGTGTTTCAGTTTAATGTAACAGCGAGACATGGCGATTGACTACAATCCAAACTGGGGAGGCAATGAGCAGGAACCCACAGGAAAAAGGAATCTTCATGTGGGCATTTGAGCATTCAAAGGCATTCGTGGAACTGAAGGATGCCATTCGGCCCTTCACGGCTGTGCTGTCAGTCGGTTAGACCACAATTGATCCGTTTCAACTTCTGTGGGCACAGTGGTTAGCACTGCTGCTTCACAGCTCCAGGGACCTGGGTTCGATTCCCGGCTTGGGTCACTGTCTGTGTGGAGTTTGCACATTCTCCCCGTGTCTGCATGGGTTTCCTCCGGGTGCTCCGGTTTCCTCCCACAGTCCAAAGATGCGCGGGTTAGGTTGATTGGCCATGCTAAAAATTGCCCTTAAGTGTCCCGAGATGTGTAGGTTAGAGGGATTAGTGGGCAAATATGTAGGGATATGGGGGTAGGGCCTGGGTGGGATTGTGGTCGGTGCAGACTCGATGGGCCGAATGGCCTCTTTCTGTACTGTAGGGTTTCTATGATTTATGATTTGATTATTATTGTCACATGCATTAACAGTGAAAAGTGTTGTTTGTGCGCTATACAGACAAAACATACTGTTCATAGAGAAGGAAACAAGAGAGTGCAGAATGTAGTGTTACAGTCATAGCTAGGGTGCAGAGAAAATTCAACTTTAACACAAGGTAGGTCCATTCAAAAGTCTGACAGCAGCAGGGAAGAAGCTGTTCTTGAGTCGGTTGGTACTTGACTTCAGACTTTTGTGTCTTTTTCCCCGAAGGAAGAAGGTGGAAGAGAGAATGTCCGGGGTGCGTGGGATCCTTAATTATACTGGCTGCTTTGGCGAGGCAGCGGGAAGTGTACACAGTCAATGGATGGGAGGCTGGTTTGCGTGATGGACTGGGCCCTCACAATCCCATCATTCCCATATTTAACAGCATTCCATCAATCTCAGTTTTTGGAACTTCTTAATTGAAACTCAGCTTGAACAGAATCATAGAATCCCTACAGTGCAGAAGGCCATTCGGCCCATCAAGTTTGCATCAACAACAATCCCATCCAGGCCCCATCCCCGTAACCCGGTGTCTACCCTGCTAACACCCCCCCCCAACACTATGGGGCAATTTAGCATGGCCAATCAACCTAAACTGGACGGTGGGAAGAAACCCACACAGACATGGGGAGAACGTGCAAACTCCACACAGACAGTGACCCAAGGCCGGAATTGAACCCGGTCCCTGATGCTGTGAGACAGCAGTGCTAGTTCAGATTTCCACCCCACTTTGTGCCTGGAAACAGGTCAGCTATAAACGATGCCAAGAAGGGGGACATAACTGAAGAGGGAGCCCATAACTTTAAAACGACTGCTCTTCCAAAGCACAGAATGACTTACTTTCCGATCTCCTGGCATCGAGGTAACAGAAACTCAAGACCGGTCAGCCATGGTTCAGTGGGAAACACATGCAGCTTGGAATCAGACAGTCATGGGTTCCGGTCCCACTCCAGACACTTAACCCATAATCTGAAACAGCACTGCAGTGCAGTACTGAGGGACTGCTGCACTGTCAGAGCTGTCGTGTTTCTGATTCACCAAGCCTGTTGTCTAGAGTATACATAAAAGATTCCATGGCAGGATCCACAGAGGAGCAGAGGAGATTCCCCCACAGAATCCACACAGACAAGGGGAGGCAATGGCCCAGTGGTATTATCATTAGACCATTCATTCAGAAACTCAGCTAATGTTCTGGGGACCTGGGTTCAAATCCGGCCATGGCAGATGGTGGAATATGAATTCAATAAAAAATACTTGGAATTAAGCATCTACTGATGACCATGAAACCATTGTCGATTGTCAGAAAAACCCATCTGGTTCACTAATGTCCTTTAGGAAAGGAAATCTGCTGTCCTTACCTGGTCTGGCCTACATGCGATTCCAGAGCTACAGCAATGTGGTTGACTCTCAACTGCCCTCTGGCAACTAGGGATGGGCTATAAATGCTGGCCCAGCCAGCGACGTCCATGTCCCACAAACGAAAAGAAAATGCTTTGGGAGTCCGGAGGTAGCGAAAGGTTTTTAATTGCAAGCCATTCTTTCATTTAAACCTCAATGTGAACCTTGGTTGGGTGAGGGGGGTATGGACATGTTTAAGACACTGGAGCAAAGTTTTTATCTGGTTACTGCTCGGGAGAGCACCAATTTAGGTCAAAAGATGAATTTGAGATAGGACGGTAGACAGGAAGGGAGAGAAGGGGGGAAAGAAATCCGAATACATTTATAATCAAAACTGCTTTACTCAGACAAGCAAAGTTTCAGAGCAAAAAGTAGAAAATTAACAAAGAAGCTACTCATCAAGCCAACCAATAACCCAATGATAACTTGAAGCTAATTATTGCTTCCAACAGTTCCTTAAACACCAAAGCACATTTTAGGCACAAACACCGAGATACACTTTAGGGGGAAAAGAAGAACAGTGGGTAATAAGGTTATTTTAAAAATGGGTGTACTGAACCTTCAGACACTTGAGTAGTGAAACCAGCACAGGAGCACGAAAGAGCTTATGGATCCAAGTTGGCTCACGTCGGATTACGTGACCCAGCAAGGTCACGGCAGATAGTCGGGTGGCTGCTTTCCCCATGCATTCATTTAGTCGGTCCATGAGATGCTGCAAAATACAAAACATTTTCAAATGGATCCCCGATTGCTGGAGGCAAGAGTGGGCTAAAACTGGCTAGAAAGTTGAAAAGTGGCCACCCGGGTGACGTACAACAAAGCTGCCTGTTCTTATGTAGCCTGGGCTCTCGCAACATTTCAACAATTCACACATACTGAAAATACAATTCAAAAGATTTGGTGCCCACTTCCTGCAGAATTCAACTCCAAACTCAGGTTTAAATTGTGGTCCTCGGATTTATGGTGCGAAGCAGCTGTGGAGATTTTTTTAAAGTGATGTTTCTTAAAAGGATTAGCATTCATAAAAAGCATGCCACTCCCTCCTTTCTGAAGTGAATCCAGTTTACCGGTATTTGCGATGTTGTACGTTAGATTTAAGACAAACCTATATTTCATAGAATCCCTTTATGCCATTCGGCCCATCGAGTCTGCACTGACAACAGTCCCACCCAGCCCCTATCCCCTTAACCCTGCTAGTCCCCCTGACACGAAGGGACAATTTAGCATGACCAATCAACCTAACCCGCACATCTTTGGACTGTGGGAGGAAATCCACGCAGACACGGGGAGAATGTGCAAACTCCACACAGACAGTCACCCAAGGCCAGAATCGAACCCGGGTCCCTGGCACCGAGAGATAGCAGTGCTAACACCGTGCCACCATGGGCGTTCCATTCTACATCTCCCCGACATCTGGCGCTATTTTACGACTTTGCTCGGGCAAGGCTCGTAAAATCCCGTCCGAGGCCGATGGAGAATTCTGCTTGGCAGGCAAGGCGGTAAAATTCCAGCAATCATGTTTAGAGTTTTGGGTTGTGGCATCGAGGGGCCAGCCCCAATTTCCTCCGTTAGGTCAATAAGAAGCCAGTTGAAATATTTTTGGGTTCCTCTTGTGTGTCCTTATAGCTAAACAGTGGATGAACCAGCATTCTGACCAACCTTTCTGGAGTTCGGGGAGTTGGAGCTACATTTATCCAATTACCACCCTTCGTTCCCTGTTAAAAGAGATACAACATCTTCAAAGTTACTGCTTACCTTATCATGGGGTTCCTGTACAGCTGAAAGTATCTGTACAGCTAACATAGAATTATGTTCCAAGTAATGATCCACCAATGCATTCAGCAGCAAGGGGCCACGATCTGTAGACAGATAATATCAATAGTAAACACAGAACTTTTACAAAGAGAGTAGGTATTCTCCATAATCTTTGAGTAATCGAGCTTGTTGAAGAGAGAGACATGTATTGCCGACGTTTTTCATCTTGTACACATCAGGACAAATGCAGGAATGCCAAATTTCAAATGATCTCAACAATTTTTATTACAAATTTATGGGCAGCATGGTGGGTGGCACTGCCCCAGGCACCCCGGGTTCAATTCCTGGCTTAAGTCACTGTCTGTGCGAACTTTGCACATTCTCCCCATGTTTCCTCCGGGTGCTCCGGTTTCCTCCCACAGTCTGAAAAACATGCTGGTTAGGTGGATTGGCTATGCTAAATTCTCTCTGTGTATCTGAACAGGCGCCAGAGTGTGGCGACTACAGGATTTTCACAGTGACTTCATTGCTGTGTTAACGTATGCCTACTTGTGACACTAATAAATTAACTACAGGAGGCAAAGATGTGTGGGTCAGATGGATTGGCAATGCTAAATTGTCCCTGTGTCAGGGGGACAAGCAACATAAATTAGTGGGATTATGGGGATAAGACCTAGGTGGGATTGTGGTCGGTGCAGACTCGATGGGCCAAATGGCCTCCTTCTGCACAGTAGTGATTCTATGAAAAGGTGCTGACTGGGTGTAGTCAGTTGGAATCTGGCATTCTTCCATTTGTCCTCAGTGAGGGACTAAACGTTGCAGTAACATGTCTGTTTTCACCAATATAAGTGCACTTCAAAATATTACACTGGTGAGCTGGCCAATGGGAAAGAGCTCTTGATATCCCACTTGGGAGTGTTAAACTAAACCTTTATAAATAACTAGTCAGCCCCCAATTCTTCCAACTCTGGACTCCAAACATCTTAGAACCAGGAGTAGGCCACTCGGCCCCTCAAGCCTGCTCCGCTATTGAACAAGATCATGACTGGTCTGATTGTTACCTCGAATCAGGTGCTGAGGAGATCTACTAGAATGATACTAAGGTTAAAGGACTTCACTTAAATGAAGACTGCAAAACTGGGGCTGCTCCCTTTCGAGAAGAGAAGGGTAATGGCAGATTTAGTAAGTGCTCAAAATTATAAAGGATCATTTGATGGAGTAAATAAGGTGCAATTAATTCCACTGGGGTGGGAGGGGTGGATCCAGTAAGCAGAAGAGAGATCATAGAATCCCTACAGTGCAGAAGGAGGCTATTCAACCCATCAAGTCTGCACCGACCACGATCCCATCTAGGCCCTTTCCCCGTAACCTCACATATTTACCCTGCCAATCCCCCTGACACTACGGTCAATTTAGCACGGCCAATCCACCTAACCCACACATCTTTTGGACTGTGGGAGGAAGCCAGAGCACCCGGAGGAAACCCACGCAGACACGGGGAGAACGTGCAGACTCCACACAGACAGTAACCCGAGGCCGGAATTGAACCAGTGTCCCTGGCGCTGTGAGGCAGCAGTGCTAACCACTGTGCCACCGAGCCGCCTAGCATCATTTATGGATTGATGGCCACTGGTAAAAGAACCAGGGGGGAGCTCAGAATTTTAAAAATATATAAACGTAGGAGGCTATAATGATTTAAATGTGGTACCTGAGGGGGTGGCAGAAACAGATTCAATAGTAACTTTCAAAAGAGAAATGGCTAAATACTTAAAAACTTGGGAATGGGCAGGGCACCATATTGGATATCTCTTGCAAAGAGTTGGCACAGGTATGATGGGGCCGAGTGGCCTAAAGACAACAAGGGATGAATGAGCCTAGAACGGCAAACAGAATGACGGCAATCACTGACTACTCCCTAATTAATCTCTGCTGATTTGGAGAACTGCCTAAACACTGATTATCAGGGATCGTCGAATCAAAGATACACACACATTAAAATAAAATTACTTTTACAAACAAAAGCCAGCAAACACCGGAAATTAAACAAAAAACATTAGATGCTGGAAATATTTTGATCGTAAAAGTAACAAAGGAACAATTCCAGTTCAATTGCTTCATCAGAACGGAGGACTGAACCGAGAGCAATCTCCTGCACGCTCCCACCTGAGCGGAGGTGGTCTGTGACGATCCCTTTCACTTCCTCGAGAACCTGCAGGTCCGTGGATTCCAGCAGCGGGACCAGGTCGCTAACATTCACCGGCTGCGTCATGCTGTGCGAGCTTCACGTGGCCGGTGTCCTCAGCTCAAACCCAGGCGGCAGCTTCAACCCACGCCAGCTCTAAACCCGCTCACCCCTGACCGCTGACTAGCAGGGTAGCACTGTAAACACAAGAGGAAGAACCGGTCATTGTTACTCATTATTATATCCACAGACACGCAATTCAGCGCAAAGTTAGTGCTGCAACAGGTCATTTATTAATGGTTCTCTATTCTGCAATATCACTAGTTTATAATATTAAAGGCGCTTAGGGGAGGCGCAGTGGTTAGCGCTGCTGCCTCACAGCGCCAGGGACCCGGGGCAGCACGGTGGTTAGCACTGCTGCCTCACCGCGCCAGGGACCCGGGTTCGATTCCCAGCTTGGGTCACTGTCTGTGCGGAGTCTGCACATTCTCCCCGTGTCTGCGGGGGTTTCCTCTGGGAGCTCCAGTTTCCTCCCACAGTCTGAAAGACGTGCTGGTTAGGTGTATTGGCTGTGCTAAATTCTCCCTCAGTGTGCCCGAACAGGCGCTAGAGTGTGGCGACTAGGGGATTTTTACAGTAACTTCATTGCAGTGTAAGCCTACTTGTGACGCTACTAAATAAACTTTTAAAAGCTATATGAATGCAAGTTATTGCTGTTGTCCTACCCATCTTTTCCTCCCCCGGGACTGAACTATTAGAACATAGAACATAGAACATAGAAAGCCACAGCACAAACAGGCCCTTCGGCCCACAAGTTGCGCCGATCACATCCCCACCTCTAGGCCTATCTATAGCCCTCAATCCCATTAAATCCCATGTACTCATCCAGAAGTCTCTTAAAAGACCCCAACGAGTTTGCCTCCACCACCACCGACGTCAGCCGATTCCACTCACCCACCACGTGAAAAACTTACCCCTGACATCTCCTCTGTACCTACCCCCCAGCACCTTAAACCTGTGTCCTCTCGTAGCAACCATTTCAGCCCTTGGAAATAGCCTCTGAGAGTCTACCCTATCCAGACCTCTCAACATCTTGTAAACCTCTATCAGGTCACCTCTCATCCTTCGTCTCTCCAGGGAGAAGAGACCAAGCTCCCTCAACCTATCCTCATAAGGCATGCCCCCCAATCCAGGCAACATCCTTGTAAATCTCCTCTGCACCCTTTCAATGGCTTCAACATCTTTCCTGTAATGAGGTGACCAGAACTGCGCGCAGTACTCCAAGTGGGGTCTAACCAGGGTCCTATAAAGCTGCAGCATTATCTCCCGACTCCTAAACTCAATCCCTCGATTAATGAAGGCCAGTATTTTAACATACTTTCGGCCAGCCTCCCATCCTTCAAACACACAGACTCGAAACATTAACTCCGGTCTCTCTCTCCAGAGACTGCCAGACCTGCTGAGTCTTTCCAGCATTTTCTATTCATTCAAAGCTCTGCTGCCTACATTCTAGCTCACGCTCTAGGTTCTGCTCACTCATTGCCATGAGCTCACTGACCTACACTGACTCCTGGTCCAGCACCTTGGGTTTAAAATAACGATCCTGGCATTGAAATCCCTCCATGTCCTCACTACACCATCTCTCTAATCTCCTCCAGCCATACAATCCTCCCCAGATCTCTGCACTCTTCCAACTCTGGCTGCTGGCGTATCCCCGATTTTAATCGCTCCGTCTGTGCTTTTAGCGACCTGAGCCCCAAGTTCTAGAGTTCCCTCTCTTGTACAATTTTACCTCTCTCTCTCTTCACCTTTAATCCTACTTCTGTGACAAACCTTGCGGTCACCTTGCCCAAGGTCTCCATATGTGGCTTAGTTGGTTAAAGCACCTGTCTGGTAAACAGGAGATCCTGGGTTCAAACCCCAGTAGAGCATTAATCCCTTTCAAGTGATCTATGCAATTACACAATGCAAAACATCCCTTTCTGAGGCTGGCATGGTGGCACAGTGGTTAGCACTGCTGCCTCGCAGCATCAGGGACCTGGGTTCGATTCCCAGCTTGGGTCACTGTCTGTGCAGACTCCGCACATTCTCCCTGTGTCTGTGTGGGTTTCCTCCGGGTGCTCCAGTTTCCTCCCACAGTCCAAAGATGTGCTGGTTAGGTTGATTGGCTATGCTAAATTGACCCTAGTTTCAGGGGGATTAGCGGGTAAATACACGGGGACACGAGGTGGGATTGTTGTTGGTGCAGGCTTGATGGGCCGAATGGCCTCCTTCTGTACCGTAGGGGGTTCTATAATATGTGTCTCAGTGTTAAAAATTTTGTCCGATATGTTTCCGTGAACTGCACAGGGATGCTGAAAGGGGGAATATAAATGCAAGTCTTTGTTAAGCGGCTGAGCTTTACGAGGAAGATTTGATCCCTGGTTTATATCAAATTAACTGAGCCAGCTGCTGTGTTAGGATTGGTCTCAGTAATCCTAGGTTACAGGGGGACAATGAACCAACAATCCGTTTAGAATCGCTGTCTGCCTTGCTCAATGGTAACTCCCTCCCCAAATCAAATGGTTCAAAATTAAAATTAAACCCATATTTTTCATCTTTTTAACACCAGCTGGTCCCCAATGACACTCTGCACAGAATCCAGAGCATGTGAAGTTTCCGAGTGAAATGGGGTTAGTGAGCAGGGGATCATTTGGATCAGGAAGCGTCCTTGTATTTCCAATATAGATTCCAGACTAACATTCGACTGCACGACTGAGGCAGTGCTACATTGCTGAAGGTGCTGTTTTTGTATGATGTGTTCCTCTCCGGTGCTATTTTGAAGAGCAGGAAAATTCCCCCTTGCAACTTCGGCCAATATTTATCCCTCAACCAATATCACAAAAACAGATCATCTGGTCATCATGTTTGTTGGAGTTTGCTACGTGCAAATTGCCTGTTGTGTTTCCGACAGGATGAGTGACAACACTTCAAAAAGTGAGTCAATGGCTATAAAGTGCTTTGGGATAGCCAGAGATTGTGAAAGGTGCTTATAGAAATGCAAGTCATTCATTTAAGAAAGATGGTCCCAATTCTACTGCTCGCTTCCCTGGGCTCAGACAGCGAGCTGTCCTGGGCACTGCAGAGGTTTGGGAGAAATTTGTCTGCATCACAGCAGCACTGGAACAGACAGCTACCAGCTGTCTACTGACCCGGAGACAGATGGGGAAGGGGGGGGGGGGGGGGCAACACAATACCTCGCACCCAATCGACCGAGCAGCACCCACCCCCAATTGTCGTGGGTGGTAATATCCTCCAATCACCAGCTGTTTGGATGATTCAGCTCTTTTCAACAGATTGTCAGAGTCAAAACCACCAATTCTGGTTCTTGTTGTTCTGGCTCTGACAGCATCCACCCTGCAAAATCAACAAGACAGTACACAAACAAGGGCCCCAGGTAACATTGCAGGATATCTGACGAGATTCCACCATGTAAACCAGTATCAGGGAGCTGAACAAACACAGAGAAGCTGCCCCGCCACAATATTCCATTGCTACACTATAGGCTGCAGAAAAGCTTTGATCATATTTTCCTCCCCCCGATGTCCTTCACGCCCAGGCTCAAAGAAAACATCTACCAACTTGCAGTCACATATTAGCGAATCGTCCCAAGTCGTTTCACCAAACAGAAACTGACTTTAAGCCACACAAGGAGATATTTGGACAGGTGGTGACCAGAGGTAAGGGGAGTCTAAGTGGATAAGGAGGCACAGACATCACCAGCACTGTCAGGGATGGACAAGAGGCCAGAATTGGAGTGGTGCAAAGATCTGGGGGACTAGAGGTGGTCACAGAATCAACGATTAGCGAGGAGAGTGATAATTCCTAAATGGAAGTTTAACACGAGGATATGAACAAGCTACAGCCAAACAGAATTCAAAAATAGCTGCAGAGCGTGCGAATCCCTGGAGGCCTGTCCTGCTGCCCGCCCCCCGCACCCCCCTCAAAAGCCACAGTAATGAGGCACCTTAATAAGGACTACTCACTGTCACTCGGGAACAGAAACATTCACAGCAAAAAAAAAACAACCACAAAGCAACCACTTGTGTCTGGCAGAAGACAGACGTTCAAAACATCGACTGGGGAGCCTCGTGTTCAAATTCTTGGCCACTTGCCCAGAGGGACAGAAGTTCCCAACTTTATTTACAGTTCTCAAACTGGACTTCACACTCTTTAAAATCGGAGTTAAAATGGAGCCGGTTAGCAGAAGCTGGGACAGCACGTTTATTTAAAAAAATAAGCAAATATCAGAGAGAGTGTTAGAGTCAGCAGAGTATTTCCTGACTGTTGCTAGATTGGTCCGAGTTTCTGGTGCAGTTCTGCACCGACTAAAAAAAAAACAACAGGAAACGCTGGAATATACAACATGATCTGTCAACATTCAGAAAGAGAAAAAACAGATTAAAGGTTTCCAGCTTTGGTGGGATTCACTTCCTATTCATGTTGTGTGGAGCATTAACATTTCTGTGGGTCAACTGGGCAGAGGTCTTTCAGTTATGAACCAGGGTTCCACAGAGACAAAGGGGGGTGAGAGTTCAAAGCTCGGAGCCATCGATACAAGTTAATTGGGAATTCAGGAGGAACTTGAGTGGTGAGAATGTGGAACTCACGATCACAGGGAGTGGTTGCGATGAGTAGTATTGACGCATTTCATAGAATCCTACAGTGCAGAAGGAGGCCATTCGGCCCATCGAGTCTGCACCGACCACAATCCCACCCAGGCCCTATTCCTGCAATCCCACATATTTACCGTCAATCTCCTGACACTAGGGTTAATTTAACACAGCCAATCAATCTAATCCACACATTTTTGGACTGTGGGAGGGAACCGGAGCACCCGGAGGAAACCCACGCAGACACGGGGAGAACGTGCAGACTCCACACAGACAGTGACCCAAGGCCGGAACTGAACCCGGGTCCCTGGCACTGTGAGGCAGCAGTGCTGACCACTGTCACCTTGCTGCCATTTATGGGGAGGTTGGATAAGATATGAGGGAGAAAGGAATAGAGGATATGCTGATAGGGTGACATAATAAGAAGTCTCACAATACCAGGTTAAAGTGCAACAGGTTTATTTGGTAGCACAAGCCACAAGCTTTCAGAGCCCTGCTCCTTTATCAGGTGAGTGGGAGTTCTGTTCATAAACAGGGCATATAAAGACACAAACTCAATTTACAAAATAATGTATTTTGTAAATTATTTTGTAAATTGAATTTGTGTCTTTATATGACCTGTTTGTGAACAGAATTCCCACTCACCTGATGATGGAGCAGCGGTCTGAAAGCTTGTGGCTTGTGCTACCAAATAAACCTGTTGGACTTTAACCTGGTGTTGTCAGACTTCTTAATGTGCTTACCCCAGTCCAACGCCGGCATCTCCACATCAGGATGACATAAAACAGGGGGTGGTAGGAGGCTCATGTGTGTCGAATTGATTTAACACAACGTAAGCCCCACCACACCAAGAAGTCATACTGTCAATGGCACTGCTTCATTGAAGGAGTATCACCCCTGACATTGTCTCCACAACAGACTTAGTTTTATAAAGTTTTATTGTTGCACTGTGTTCTCCCAAGATAACGGGAAAAATATTCCACAGAACCCACTTTGAATAACAATCTTAAAGACTTTTATCCTTGCTGGATGATATTTTGTCCACATATCCAACAGAACCGGAATGTAAAAATGGAATATTGCTGGATTTTGTTTCCTTTTCATTTATTGATTAAAATACAAATCCTTTCTGCCTCAAAGTAATTTTACATTTTATAGCCAAAAGACTAGGTATTACTTCATCACGCCCCTTTCCAGCCCCACTGGGAGACACCGCTTAGAATTCTACAGTGCAGAAGGAGGCCATTCAGCCCATCGGGTCTGCAACGACCACAATCCCACCCAGGCCCATAACCCCATGCAATTACCCTAGCCAGCCCCCCTGACACTAAGGGGCAATTTACCATGGCCAATCCACCAAACCCGCACATCTGTGGACTGTGGGAGGAAACCCACGCAGACAGGGGGAGAATATGCAAACTCCATACAGACAGTGACCCGAGCCAGGAATCGAACCCAGGACCCTGGCGCCATGGGTCAGCAGTGCTAACCACTGTGTCACCGTGCCGCCTGACATGGTCCAGGCTGTGAATGACAGGTGGCAGTGACAACTCAACCAGCAGCTCTCACCCCCAGGGAGGAAACTGTGGGCTCCAGAGGCCTGAGCACAAACTCCAGCACAGAATGGAGAGAGTGCTGCACTGTCAGAAGTGCCTTCTGTTGGATGAAGCAGTCCTGTCTGGCAGGGGTGCAAAAGAGCCCCCGGCACTATCTCAATAAATTTTCTTAGTGTCTTGGCCAATATTTATCCCTCAATCAACTTTATGGAGAAAAGATTCTGGTCATTTCATTATCACGTTGCTATTTGTGGAGTCCAGCTGCTACATTTTCTACTTAACAATAAGGACTACACGTAAAAACCATACTTATCGACTAGTACATACTTTGGGGTATCAGGTGGCCATGAAAGAAACACTCATTTTTTTAAAACAAGAGTATCAAAGAGTACAGAGGAGTCCTGGTTTCCAGTTCGCCTATACTGCGGTCTTCAACAGCGAATTAGAGCGAGAAGGACATTGCTTATAAAATTCTCAAACTCTTCAGCTCAGTAGGAATTTGGAATTAAAATTAACTATCCTGGGTTGAGAAATTTCTCTGTGGATTACAGAAAGAAACGGACACCCAGGTGATGGGCAAGATGTTAACCGGAGGCTCCATGGACATCGCCACCCTAGAATATGGCAAAGACCAGCCAATGAATGTAAAAGACCAGACTGATGAAATATTAACTATCTTAAGCCAGAAATGCCAAGTAGATGGGATTCTTCTTGATTCCCTCGAGGTCCCCACCATCCGAGATGCCAGTCTTCAGCCAATTCAATTCATTTTGCGTGATAAAGAGATAGCTGAGCACAGTGGACACTGCAAAGACTATGGGCCCTGGCTGTCTTGTTAAAGACTTGTGTTCCAGAACTAGCCACGCCCTTGGCCAAGCTGTTCTAATCCAGCTACTGCATCTACTCAACATAGTAGAAAATTGCCCAGGTATGGCCCAGCCACAAAATGCAGGACAAAATCTGATCTAGGTAATTACTGCCCCTTCAGTCTACTCTCAAAGTGATGGAAGGTGTATACAGTGCCATCAAGTGGCACTTACTCACCAATAACCTGCTGAGTTTAGGTTCTGTCAGTGCCACTCAGCTCCAGAACTCATTACAGCCTCAATCCAAACATAGTCAAGAGCTGAACTCCAGAGGCGAGGAGAGAATGACTGTCCTTGACAGCAAGGCCACGCTTGACGGAGTGCAGCACCAAGGAGCCCGAGCAAAACTGAAGTTAATGGGAATCAGGGGGAATAACAGCAAAATTAACTATTATTTAAATGGTAAAAAATTGCAGCATGCTGCTGTGCAGGGTGTCCTTGTGCAAGAATCACAAGGAGTTGGTTTGCAGGTAATTAAGGCGGCAAATGGAATTTTGTGCTTTATTGCTAGAGGGATGGAGTTTAAAAACAGCGGGGTTATGTTGCAGCTGTATAAGGTGCTGGCGAGGCCACACCTGGAGTACTGTGTACAGTTTTGGTCTCCTTACTTGAGAAAGGATATATTGGCACTGGAGGGGGTGCAGAGGAGATTCACTCGGTTGATTCCGGAGTTGAGAGGGTTGGCTTATGAGGAGAGACTGAGTAGACTGGGGCTATACTCATTGGAATTCAGAAGAATGAGGGGAGATCTTATTAGAAATATATATTATGAAGGGAATAGATAAAATAGAAGCAAGGAAGTTGTTTCCACTGTCTGGTGAAACTAGAACTAGGGGGCATGGCCTCAAAATAAGAGGAAGCAGATTTAGGACTGAGTTGAGGAGAAACTTCTTCACACAAAGTTGTGAATCTGTGGAATTCCCAGCCCAGTGAAGCAGTTGACGGTACCTCATTGAATGTTTTTAAGGCAAGGATAGATAAATTTTTGAACAGTAAAGGAATTAAGGGTTATGGTGAGCGGGTGGGTAAGTGGAGCTGAGTCCACGAAAAGATCAGCCATGATCTTATTGAATGGTGGAGCAATCTCGAGGGGCCGGATGGCCGACTCCTGCTCCTAGTTCTTATGTTCTAACTCTCCATGGCTAGAGTCATACCTGGCACAAAGGAAGATGGTCATGGATGTTGGAGGTCAATGACCTCAGTGGCAGACAATGCTCACCTCCAACAAGAGAGTGTGTCGAGTCACCATCACTTCCAGTCAAACTCTGCACCATCAGGATTCCAAGGGTCACCACTGACTAGTAACTTAAGTGCACCAGACACCCAGCCACAGAAACAGGTCAGAGACTGGGAATTCTGCAGCAAGTGATTCACCTCCCAACTCCCCAAAGCCCGTCCACCATCTACCAGACACAAGCCGGGAGTGTAATGAAACACTGTCCACTTGCCCGGATGGGTGCAGCTCCAACATTCAAAAAGCTCAACACCATCCAGGACAAAGACGCCCGCTTCATTGGTGACCCATCTACCACGATAAACATTCCCTGGCCAAGCCAGCAACTCCCAAGTCTCATGAATTAACAGCTGTAAATGTATGTATTAGAAAAACTCCCTTGTCATTATTCATCTTGAGTCAGTGTGTGCACCATTTTACAAGTAGACGAACATTATAAACAGTGTAAAACACATCAGTGTTGGTGGAGTATCCCTCTACACAACCTAAGCTAACTGATGTTAAATGCTGCCAGGGATCCTCAACCCACTACCCTCAGCGTGAGAGAGAGAGAGAGCGACAGGACATTACAAACAAGTATCAGGGTCACAGATGGGGGAACAGGGCAGGTGGTGGGCATGACAGCAGTTGCAATACTTCAAGCCTCACTCACCACTGTGAGTAGGTTGGGGTGGCACAGTGGTTGCACCTCTGCCTCACAGTGTCAGGGACCCGGGTTCAATTCCGGCCTTGGAGGACTGTGTGCACATTCTCCACGTATCTGTGTGGATTTCCTCTGGTTTCTTCCAACAGTCCGAAGATGTGCGGACTAGGTTGATTGGCCATGCTAAATTGTTCCTGAGTGTCAGGGGGACTAGCTAGTGCAAATACATGGGGTTACAGGGATAAGGCCTGGGTGGGATTGTTGTCAGTGCAGGTTCGATGGGCTGAATGGCCTCCATCTGCAGTGTAGGGATTCTATGAAAATGGGTCCAGTTAATGCACCGAGTCCTGGTGCAAAACAAGCAAGTGGAGAAGAGGTTAGCAAAAAGCTCTCAGATACTAACGCTGTTAGTAAAACACCAGTGGTGAGAAATACCCTAGATGCTCTGTGCAACACAACTAAAATTTGAGAATCAACGAAGTATCAGGGAAGAGAACAGCATGAGAACTTGACTTTTTCGAGCTGCATTCCTCTTTCTGGCAGCTCAGAGGCTGAACTAAACTGTTCACAATTTAGTGTCAAATTTGACCAGAGCTGAGCTTCTGACCACAAGCCTGCGTCATCACCATTTCCAACTTGATAACATTGTCTGATCCCATCCCTGCCTCAGCTGATCTGTTATTAGAACCCTCATCACACCTTTGTTATTTTTGGATTTGACTGTTCCAGTGCATTCCTGGCCAGCCTCAAGTCTCCTCTCTGTAAACGTAATCATCCAAAACTTTGCTGCCCATGTGCTAACTTGCACCAAGACCTCCTCACTCATGACACCCAGAGTTTGCTAACCAACGCTGGCTGCTAGTTAAGTTTTCAAATCTCTCCATTTCTAATTTCCTCCAGAGCTACAACCCATCTGATATCCTTGCGCTCCTTCAACTGCGGGCTCGAACACTCCCAATTTTCATTGCTTTATCTTTGGCTTATGTCCTAAGCACTGAGATTCCTACCCAAAATCTCTCTCCTTTAAAATACTCCTGCCCTCTTTTTAGGGAAGTTTATTTATTAGTCACAAGTAAGGCTTACATTAACACTGCAATGAAGTTACTGTGAAAATCCCCTAGCTGCCACAGTCCGGCCCCTGTTTGGGTCAATGCATCTAACCAGCACATCTTTCAGAATGTGGGAGGAAACTGGAGCCCGACAGAAACCCATGCAGGCACAGGAATAACATGCAAACTCCACACAAAGTGACCCAAGCCGGGAAACGAACCCGGGTCCCTGGCACTGTGAAGCAGCAGTGCTAACCACTGTGCTACTGGAATTTGGCCTTCATTTGGAGAACTGTTAGACACAATGGGCCAAATAGCCTCCTTCTGCAGTGTAACAATGTGAAAGCCTATCTCTTTGACAAAGCTTTTGTTCATCTGCCCTAATATTGCCTTGTGTGGCTCGGTGTCAAATTTTGTTTGCTAATGCTCCTATGAAGCACCTTGGGACGTTTTACTAAAGGATTATAGAAATGCAAGCTGTCATTGTCGAGTTTCACATTTGAACAAAGATTATTGGTGCGCAAACATTTAAAAATACAACTGCCAGAGATTCCACAAAGTTGAATGGCTGCCTGACAATTCAACCAAAACGGACTTAATGCTTCTGAAAAGAAACTGACAGTCAGTAGAGGGCCAAGCCTATCATTGGGTCTCACAGGAACAAGTGGCAGCCATTGAGCTCCTCATGCCAGTTCTGACATTCAATGAGATCATAGAATCTCTACAGTGCAGGAGGCCATTCGGCCCATCAAGTCTGCACCAACCACAATCCCACCCACGCCCCATCCCCGCAACCCCTCATGTTTACCTTGCTAATCCCCCTGACACTAGGGTTAATTTAGCTTGGCCAAATCAACCTGACCTGCACATCTTTGGACGGTGGGAGGAAACCGGAGCACCCGGAGGAAACCCACACAGACACGAGGAGAATGTGCAGACTCCAGACAGAAGCCAGATTTGAACCCGGGTCCCTGGCACTGAGAGGCACTGTGCTAACCACTGTGTCACCGTGCTAACCCCCGACACTAGGGTTAATTTAGTACGGCCAATCAACCCGACCTGCATATCTTCGATCTGCATCTTAACCCATGAACATGACTTGTTTACATCCTGCAGGATTAGCTTATTCAATGCACCAGATATTTCTACTCCTGTTATTTGAAGGCAACACAAAGAACCGTAGAAATTAAACAGTTGAAGTGTTGGTGGGGTCTGTTTCAGAATCTTTTAGCACAAAGGGGCGATTGGAAAGGTGCCCATGGGGGAGAGGCTGCGCCACATTCTGGGGGTGAGGGAAAAGCAAGAGGAAGATCAGATTTGACTATTTTTGCACAAACAAAATGATTATTTCACAATAAAGACTGGAGTTGGGGCCCGGCCCCGGACCAGCGGCAGAAACCCCGATACAAACCCGACATTAGAGAGAAAAAAGAGAAATTTAATTATTTAAAACCTCAATCCCCCCTAAATTTAAACATTCATTCACTCCGCCTCCGGGTGGGGGTGGGGTCCCGGGAACGGCAGCGGCTCCGGGGGGGGGGGGGGGGGTGGCAGCGGCTCCGGGGGGGGGGGGGGGGGGGGTGGCAGCGGCTCCGGCCCCCGGGTTTGGGGAAGGGGCGGGGGGGGCGGTGGTGTTGGTCCCCTCAGGCCGGGCCCCGGGACGGTGGGGGGAGGGAAGGCGGCGGCCGGTGTCGCGGTTCCCCGGCCTCCCGCTGCTCCGGCCGGCGGGGCGCTGGCGGCCTCGGCCTGTCCCTGCCTCTCCCTCCGGGCTCCGCTCCCCCGGCCCCGCGGGGGTTTTTACCTTTCACCGAGTCGACATTCCACAGGGCGCCGCCATCTTAACCACCTCACCCCCTCCCCCACAGGACCGGCCACCTCCGCCAGCCTCAGCAAAACAAATAAACCCCGGACTACTTCCTCCAGTGTCCCTCATAAAACCCCCTCAATCGGAGCCTCGGCAGCGCCAAGCCCCGCCTCTACCCC
This sequence comes from Mustelus asterias, assembly GCF_964213995.1. NCBI lineage: Eukaryota > Metazoa > Chordata > Chondrichthyes > Carcharhiniformes > Triakidae > Mustelus > Mustelus asterias. Next base: position 3,446,303 of record NC_135813.1, on the reverse strand, counting down.
GCCACCTGACCATCCCCCCGGGAAACCCTCTCCCTCCTGGCGGCCGCCTGTGTGGATTTTAATGGAAGGGGAAGGGATCTGTGGAAATAGTTCCCGGGCCGCTTCACCCCTTCCCCCCCCCACAGCGCGCGGAGGGATATGAGGCGGGGCGACGCGGCTGCGCGTGACTGCAGGTGTCCCCTGCGCGCCTGCGCCGGGCTGGAAGGACCCGCATGACGTCACCGTCTCCTGGGGATGAGGTTACTTGCGGGCAAGGGGGCGTGGCCTTCCAGCTGTCAACCGCTGAGTGTGGATAGAGGCAGAGAGAGATGGAGAGATAATTAGAGAGATGGGTAGGGGGAGAGATAGAAAGATGGATAGAGGGAGAGGTAGATAGAGAGATGGATAAAGGAAGAGAGATGGAGAGAAGGACAGATGGAGGGATAAACAGTAACGGAGAGAGATGGATCGACAGGGAGAGGGATAAACAGAGATAGGGAAAGGGATGGAGAGAAAGAAAGAGATGGATAGAAAGAAAATGAGGGATAAACAGATCAGAGGTGGTTTATGAGAAGATTGACAGAGTTATAGATAACACAAAAACAAAATAAGTAGGACCATTTAGCCCATCAAGCCTGCTGTGCAATTCAGTACCATAATGGCTGATCTTGGGTTCAACTCCATTTTCTCGCCCACTCCCCATTTTCCTTCATTCCCTGACAGGACAAAAATCAGTCTACCCCAGCCTTAAATATATTCATGAGGTGGAGATGCCGGCAAGATTAAAGCACACGGGATTGGGGGAAGTGTATTGAGATGGATAAAAAACTGGTTGGCAGAGGGGCAACAAACAGCAGGGATTAATGGGTGCTTTTCAAATTGGCAGTAACTAGTGGGGTGCCACAGGGATCGGTGCTGGGACCCCAGCTATTAACAATGTATATTAATGATTTGGATAAGGTAACATCTCAAAGTTTGCAGATTAAATCAAGTTGAGTGGGAGGGTGAACTGTGACGAGGATGCAGAGATCCTTCAGAATGATCTGGACAGGTTGGGTGAGTGGGCAAATCAATGGCAGATGCAGTATAATTTGGATAAATGTGAGGATATTCACTTTGGAAACAAAAACAAGAAGGCAGATTACTACCTGTAAATTGGGAGAGGGGAGTGTGCAGCGGGACCTGGGTGTCCTTGTGCACCAGTCGCGAAAGGCAAGCATGCAGGTGCAGCAGGTGGTAAAGAAGGCAAATGGTATGTTGGCCTTCATTGCGAGAGGTTTCGAGTACAGGAGCAGGGATGTGTTGTTGCAATTATACAGGGCCTTGGTGAGGTCACACCTAGAGCTTTGTGTGCAGTTTTGGTCTCCTTTTCTAGGAAGGATGTTCTTGCTGTTGAAGGAGCGCAGCGAAGGTTTACCAGGCTGATTCCGGGGATGGCGGGACTGATGTATGAGGAGAGATTGACTCGGTAGGAATTGTTTTTGCTGGAGTTAGAGAGAGTCATGAAAAATAAGACTTGAATTTCTTTCACAACCTGAGGATGTCCCAAAGTGCCTTACATTTGATGAAATGCTAAATGGCAGCCAATTTGTGCAACTCCCGCAAACCAGTGTGATAATCACCTAATCACTGCTTCTTTTTGAGATACTAATTGAGAGATAAATATTGACCATGACACCAGGGGAAACTCCCCTGTTCCTCTTCAGAAGAGTTCCATGGGATCTTTTATGTCCATTGAGAGGACTCTTACTGTGTTCATCCCAGACCAATGCCGGCATCTCCACATCATTGAGAGGGCAGACAGGACAATAGATGGGCAGAGTGACAAATCGAATGAGTTAATAAAGTGCCTCAGGGAACAGGACAACTTTTTATAATAAATTATCATTGAACAGATGGGGCAGGAGTCATTAAATTATTTTATTTTGGAAAAGGTAAATGCTGTCAATAATAAAATTGAATATTATAACTGTTATAACTGAATGTTGTACAGACAGGAGCTGGGGATCTTTCACAATTTATTCTGAGTGAGGGATTATGAAGGATCTCTACCTCCTTGTACCATATTTTAGCCAATTCTGAAATGAAATTGGGTGATAGTGCTCCCTGTTGGCTGGCAGCAGTTACTACAGAAATCAGGGTGTTATTGCTCTTCCTGTCGGATCACTTTGGGAACTGCGCCAACAATATAAACATCAACTCATTCAACAATCTACCACCTGTATCCTATCACGTACCATTTTCCACTCACCCATCAGACCTGTTCTCATTGATCTCCATCAACTTCCCATCCACCAACATCTCAAAGTTAAAATTCTCATCCTGATTTTTAATTCCCTAATTTCTGCATCCTCAGTATCTCAGGTATCTGCTGCCCTACAGCACCCCTTCCTCCACAAACTCCCGCTCTGGCCTCTTGGGCATCCCCTCCTCCTTTCACCCCAACATTCCCAGTCTCAGCCTTTTGGCTAAGATCAGGTGTAGTTATGCGGATGCTGCACTTGGTTGAAGTCATTGGGTTACATTTAAGCTTCATTTTCATATGAAGCAATTTTTAAAAGTGGCATCTCGGCCTTTTGGCTAAGATGCAAATGAGATCAAGCCTTGGAGGAGGAAGACCTGCGCCTCCTCCAATCAGCTTGACCCATGTATATCAGGCCCAGGACAGGGTGATTTGGTCACTCGCCCTGTCTTGTCAGCCTGGATCGGAAATGTCTCAACTTGTTGAGACTCTGAATTGGACTTGATTTGATTGAATTGGAAAAGTATAAAAATAAAAAAAACATTCCCAGAGATGAATTCAGCTACCTAAGGTCTCCGGACAACACATCTTAATGCTAGAGTGTGGTGGGGGTCGGGAACTGACTGCCTGGAAGGGTGGTCGAGGCAGAAACCCTCATTACATTCACATTAGAAACACTTGGTTATGCACACGAGGTGCTGGAATCTACAGGGCTACAGGCCAAGAGTTGGAAAGTGAAATTTTAAAAAAACATTAATGGGATGCGTGCGTCCCTGGCTAGGCCAGTTTTTATTGCCTGACCCTTGTTGCCCTTGAGAAGGTAGTGTTGAGCTGTCTTCTTGAACCCGCTGCAGTCCCTGTGTTGTAGACACATCCATAGTGCTGTTAGGGAGGGAGCTTCAGGATTTTGACCCAGCGACAGTGTAGGAATGGCGGCGATACATTTCCAAGTCAGGATGTTAAGTGACTTGGAGGGAAACCTCCAGGTGCTGGTGTCTCAGGTATCTGCTGCTCTTGTCCTTCTAGGTGGGAATGGCCACAAGTTTGGAAGGTACTGTCTAAGGAACCTTGGTGAATTCCTGCACTACATCTTGTAGATCATAGAATCCCTACAGTGCAAAGGAGGCCATTCAGCCCATCGAGTCTGCACCGACTCTCCAACAGAACATCTTACCCAGGCCCGAACCCCATTATCCCACATATTTACCCTGGTAATTCCCCAACCTGCACATTTTTGGACTGTGGGAGGAAACCAGAGCACCCGGAGGAAACCCACGCAAACTGCAGTCAGACTGTCACCCAAGGCTGAATTGAACACGGGTTCCCGGTGCTGCGAGGCAGCGGTGTTAACCACTGTGCCGCAGTACACACAGCTGCCACTGTTCATTGGTGGTGGAGAGAATGAGTGTTTGTGGATGGGGTGACAATCAAGCGGGGCTGCTTTGTCCTGGATGGTTTTGAGCTTTGTTGTTGGAGCTGCGCCCATCCAGGCAAGTGGAGAGTATTCCATCACACTCCCGACTTGTACCTTGTAAATGGTGGACAGGCTTTGGGAAGTCAGGAGGTTTATTTAAGTTTATTTGTTTATTAGTCACAAGTAGGCTTACATTAAAACTGCAATAAACTCATCACAGAATTCCCAGCCTCTGACCTGCTCTGGTAGCCACTGTGTTTATATGGCTGGGTCCAGTTCAGTTTCTGGTCAATGGTAACCCCCAGGATATTGATAATAGAGGATCCAGCGATGGTAATGCCATTGAATGTCAAAGGGCGATGACTGGATCCTCTCTTGTTGGTCATTGCCTGGACCTTGTGTGGCGTGAATGTTATTTGTCACTTGTCAGCCCAAACCTGGATATTGTCCAGGTTTTGCTGCATTTGGACACCGACTGCTTCAGTATCTGGGGAGTTGCGAATGGTGCTGAACATTGTGCAGTCATTGGCGAACATCCCCACTTCTGACCTTATGATGGAGGGAAGGTCATTGATGAAGCAGCTGGAGATGGTTGGGTCTCGGACACTGACCCTGAGGGACTCCTGCAGAGATGTCCTGGAGCTGAGATGATTGACCTCCAACCACCACAACCATCTTCCTTTGTGCCGAGTGTGACTCCAACCCGTGGAGAGTTTCCCCTCTGATTCCCATTGATTCCAGTTTCACTCGGGCTCCTTGATGCCACACTTGGTCAAATGCTGCCTTGATGCCAAGGGCTGTCACTCTCACCTCGCCTCTGGACTTCAGCTCTTTCGTCCATGTTTGAACCAAGGTTATAATGAGGTCAGGAACTCAGTGGCCCTGGTGGAACCCAGGGCATACCTTGTGTGTACAGGACATACCTAGGGAATTTGCCACATTGCTGGGCAGATGTCAGTGTACTGGAAGAGCTTGGCTAGGGACGTGGCAAGTTCTGGACCACAAAGGCCTGTTTCTGTGCTGTAATGTTCTAAGTTGAGATGTTGTCAGTGTTTCCAGCAATTTCTTGATATCACGTGGAGCGAATCGAATTGGCTGAAGACTGATGCTGGGGACCTCCGGAGGAGGTCGAGATGGACCATCCAATCAGCACCTCTGGCTGAAGATGGTTACAAATGTTTCTTTTGATGGCTCCTCCATCATTGAGGCTGGGGATATTTGTGGAGATTCCTCCTCCAGCTTCCTACAGCCTCCCATCCATTGACTCTGTCTACACTTCCCGCTGCCTCGGCAAAGCAGCCAGCATAATTAAGGACCTCACGCACCCCGGACATTCTCCCTTCCACCTTCTTCCGTCAGGAAAAAGATACAAAAGTCTGAGGTCACGTACCAAATGACTCAAGAACAGCTTCTTCCCTGCTGCTGTCAGACTTTTGAATGGACCTACCTCACATTAAGTTGCTCTTTCTCTACACCCACGCTATGACTGTAACACTACATTCTGCACTCTCTCCTTTCCTTCTCTATGAACGGTATGTTTTGTCTGTATAGGGCACAAGAAACAATACTTTTCACTGTATGTTAATACATGAGACAATAATAAATCAAATTAAATTCCAGTGAGTTATTTAATTGTTCACCACCATTCATGGCTGGATGTGGCAGGACTGCAGAGCTTAGATCTTTTTTAATTCTTACCTGGAATGTGGGTGTCGCTGGACCAGCATTTGTTGCCCATTCCTAATTGCCCTTGACTGGGTAGGTGCTAGGCTGTTTAAGAGTCAACCATATTGTTGTGGGAGAGAAGGATGGCAGATTAGATGGCTTTGTACAGCAATTGACAATGGTTTCATGGTCATCATTAGACTTTTAATTCCAGATTTCTATTCAATTCAAATTTCACCATCAGCTGTGGTGGGATTCAAACCAAGGTCCTGGAACATTACGATGAGTCTCTGGATTATTCGTCCAGTAACAATACCACTACACTACTGCCAGTTGTTAAAATGTTAGCCTGAGATTGATAGATTTTGCTTTGTTGGACGAAAACATTAAGGAATATGGGACAAAGGAAGGTTTGCAAAGTGAGTTCACACAGCAGCCATGATCTCATTGAATAATGGGACAGGCATGAGGGGTTGAATGGCCTCCTGTTCCCATGTTTTTAACCCATCTACCTTGTACAGGTGAACCATTCCTTAAGAGTATTGCAAAATGTATTTCGCATTTCTGTTGCATCTTTTACAACTTCAGGATCTTAAAACATGCTTTATGGCCAGCGGAGTATTTCTGAAATGTAGCAAGCAGCAACAACCTACATTTAGATAGCGCCTTTAGTGTAATGAAACGTCCCAAAATGCTTGGCAGGAGCTTCAGAAAATATGACACTGAGTCACATGATTAGGTCAGGTGACCAAAGGCTTGGGTGTCATGTTTTAAGATATAGATTTTAAAGAGAGTCTCAAAGGAGAAGAGAAAGATGGAAAAGTTTAGGGACAGAATTGGAGCGTCTTGGAACTACTCATTATTGTAATGTAGGAAATGTGGCAGCCAGTTTCTGCACAGCAAGATTCCACAATAGCAATGTGATTCACCCAACTGTTCGAATAATATATTATTGCAACCCTGCCCCCTGCTGAATAATAATGTCACTGCAGCAAAACACCAAGAATTCAATTTGTTTGTAGTGGATGGTGACACTGACACCTGCTGGAAGAAGGGCACTGCTGCAGAACACAACTCTGAACATCAGAACAGCAGCTCTGACGAAGGGTCATCCAGACTTGAAACATTAGCTCTGTTCTCTCTCCACAGATGCTGTCAGGCCTGCTGAGATTTTCCAGCATTTTCTGTTGCTGTTTCAGAACACAACCCTGCTATATTGTTGTACACCGGGTACTATCTATGCCGAACTATAATTGACGAATCATGGTGGCACAGTGCTTAGCACTGCTGCCTCACAGCGTCCAGGACCCAAGTACCATTCCAGCCTTGGTGACTCTCTGTGTGGAGTTTGCATATTCTCCCTGCGTCTGTGTAGGATTTCTCAGGGTTTTCTCCCACGGGGGTGGGGAGGGGGGGGGGGGGTGGGGGCACAGTGGTTAGCACTGCTGCCTCACAGCGCCAGAGACCCAGGTTCAATTCTGGCCTCAGGTCACTGTCTGTGTGGAGTCTGCACATTCTCCCCGTGTCTGGGTGGGTTTCCTCCGGGTGCTCTGGTTTCTTCTCACAATCCAAAGATGTGCAGGCTAGGTTGGGTTGGCCATGCCCCTTTGTGTCCCAAAATGTGTAGATTAGCAGGGTAAATACGTGGGGTTACGGGGATAGGGACGGGCTGCGACTGTTATCGGCACAGGCAGGATGAGCTGAATGGTCTCCTTCTGCACTATAGGGATTCTATGGTATGCAGCTTAGGTGGATTGGCCATGGTAAAGTGCCCCTTAGCATCCAAAGATGTGCAGGTTACATGGATTGGCTGTAGTAAAAATCTACAGGATTATGGGGCTAGGGAGAGGGCGTGGGTGAGAAAGTTGGTGCAGATTCAATGGACTGAATGGCCTCCTTCTGCGCGGTCGGGACTCTCGGATCGTCAACAACAACTCGTATTTATATAGCACCTTCAGTGTATAATAAAATGAATGAACTGAGTAATTAATAAGGTGTCCCAAGGTGCTTCATTACAAGGGTAATTATTATTATATAAATATTATTAGGTTAAGTAGCCAGGAGTTTAGTTAAAGGGATAGGTTTGAAGGAGAGCTGAGAGAGGCAGGGTAGTTTAGGGAGAGAATTCTAGAACCGAGATGCCAGGATGTTGAAGGAATGTCCACCAATAGTGGAGTGATTAAAACCGATGCACCAGAGGCCAGAATTAGAGGAGTGCAGAGATCTCTGAGAGTTGTGGGGCAGGAGCTGATCACAGAGATAAGGGGGGGTGAAGCCATTGAATGATTTGTAGACAAGGTTGAGAATTTTATAATCAGGTGGCACAGTAGCACAGTGGTTAGCACTGCTGCCTCACAGCACCAGGGACCCATCAATTCCAGCCTTGGGTCACTGTCTGTGCGGAGTCTGCACGTTCTCCCCGTGTCTGCGTGGGTTTCCTCTGGGTGCTCTGGTTCTCTCCCACAGTCTAAAGATGTGCTGGTTAGGTTGATTGGCCATGCGAAATTGACCCTAGTGTCAGGGGATTAGCAGGGTAAATAGGTGGGGTTATGGGGATATGACCTGGGTGGGATTGTGATCGACGCAGCCTCGATGGGCCAAATGGCCTCCTTCTGTAGGGATTCTATGATAATTGGGAATTTGCCTGACTGGGATCAAAACAGGGCAACAAACATTTGGCCTTCGAGCCTCCTCTGCCATTCAATAAGATTGTGCCCTTAACTCCACTTTCCTGTCCAACTCCCTTAACCCTCGGCTCCCTCGTCAATCAAAGATCCCAGTTGGATAAATTAAATGACCCAGTCTATCGAAGGTAGAATGTGCAATGCTGGCTAGGAGTGTTAGAAAAGCCATGTCTGGAGATAGCAAAGATGTGGAGATGCCGGCGTTGGACTGGGGTAAGCACAGTAAGAAGTCTCACAACATAGCAAAGGCATGGATGAGGGTTTCAGCCGTAGGAAAGCAGAGTTGGGTTTCAAAGTTCCATACTTTTCAATATCTCATCGCTTATTAATAATTTGTGAATTATATTTGTTTACAGTACAAGAAAAACGCAGCAATCTGTGCACAACACTTACTCAGTGTTCAACATTGCCTCCCTCGGATGCAAATGAACATGAGTTTAGTTAAAATATTTTATACAACAGATTTCCTGTCTAAAATAATGAGGTGAAAAGTGCGGTTGTTCTGTAAAATTGTCTAACTTTTTAAATAGCTCGACATTGCCTCTAATTGGGGGCATGCGGTATTACACCAATATTATTTTTCTGGTTATATTGCGTTGGTGCCAACAGGTGGTGCTGTTACACCAGGCCGCGGTTTGACATTTCTATAGAATGTGTTCATGTCTCCAGATAACCCAAAAGTGTTTCACATTCAGTAGATTCGTTTTTGAAATGTAGTCTCTGTTGCTATGCAAATAAAGAATTTGAAAATCCACAATCCCTGAGAAAACTCTTTTCCACTCCCCATAACATTCGCCTACCTTCGCTCCCTCGCTGCTGAACCAGCCTTTGCTACTTCAGACTTGACTATTCCAATGCTTGGCTCCCTGTCTGCAACCTGTTGAAATCTGAGTGCATCCTAAAATCAGCTGCCCATCTCAATCCCACATCCACCTGTCACCCCCTGTCCTGTCTTCTGGTTCCCCAAGGTTTACAATTCACCCTTCGCTGTTTCCATCATTTCCACCAATCTTACATTTTGCTCATATCATGAAACTTTAGAATCATAGAATCCTTACAGTGCAGAAGGAGGCCATTCGGCCCATCGAGTCTGCACCGACCACAATCCCACCCAGGCCCCATCCCCGTAACCCCACATATTTACCTTACCAGTAAGAGGCATGTTGGCATGGCCAATCAACCTAGCCCACACATCTTTGGAGAAACTTTGCTTTCCTTTGGCTCTGGTCTATCCCCACACCATTGATCTTAAATTTACAGGAATGGTTCCGGGGATGAGAAACTCCAGTTATGCGGATAGACTAAAGAATTTAGGACTCTTATCCTTGGAGAAGGCTGAGAGATTTGATAGAGATGTTCAAAATCATGAGGGGTCTGGACAGAGTACCACAGGACCATAGAATCCCTACAGTGCAGAAGGAGACCATTTGGCCCATCGAGTCCTCACTGACTCTCTGAAAGGGCATCCTACCCAGGCCCTTCCCCTCCGTCATATCCCCGCAACCTTGCACATGTTGGACTTTAACCTGGTGTTGTTAGACTCCTTACCCTGCTGTGAGGCAGATTGAACATGAGAGGGCACAGATTTAAAATGAAAGAAGCAAAAATGATATTTTTATGCACTGGTGGCTAGGGTTTGGAATGCAATGCCTAAGAATATGTTAGAGTCAGGGTGAAAAGGAAATTAGACTGTTATCTGAAAAGGAAGAATGTGCAGGGGTTACAGAGAGAAAGCAGGGAATACGCTAAGTGAGTTGCTCATTCAGAGAGCCAGTGCAGACATGGGCCAAGTGGCCTCCTTCTGCGCTGTAACAATTTTGTGATAGGAATAGGAATTGGGCATTGGTGGCCAAGCCTTGGATTTTCCAGGCAATCCCTTTCCTTCTGCCTCTCTTACTTCCTGCTACACCAGGGCATTTTTCTGTCTTAAAACATTGTGTAAATACAAGTTATTCTTGTGTGCTTGAATTACATTAAGGCGGCACGGTAGCACAGTGGTTAGCACTGCTACTTCACAGCTCCAGGGACCTGGGTTCAATTTCCGGCTTGGGTCACTGTCTGTGTGGAGTTTGCATATTCTCCTCGTGTCTGTGTGGGTTTCCTCCGGGTGCACCGGTTTCCTCCCACAGTCCAAAGATGTGCGGGTTAGGTTGATTGGCCATGATAAAATTGCCCCTTAGTGTCCTGAGATGCGTAGGTTAGAGGGATTAGTGGGTAAAATATGGGGGTAGGGCCTGGGTGGGATTGTGGTCGGTGCAGACTCGATGGGCCAAATGACCTCTTTCTGTACTGTAGGGCTTCTATGATTGACAACACTATGCATCTAAAAGTATGACAATGCCATTCACTCATCCCACACACTCCGGTCATTCTCTCTTCCACCTTCTTTTTTTTATTTCAAAAATATACTTTACTTTAGGGCGGCACGGTAGCACAGTGGTTAGCACTGCTGCTTCACAGCTCCAGGGTCGCGGGTTCGATTCCCGGCTCGGGTCACTGTCTGTGTGGAGTTTGCACATTCTCCTCGTGTCTGCGTGGGTTTCCTCCGGGTGCTCCGGTTTCCTCCCACAGTCCAAAGATGTGCGGGTTAGGTTGATTGGCCAGGTTAAAAATTGCCCCTTAGAGTCCTGGGATGTGTAGGTTAGAGGGATTAGCGGGTAAATATGTGGGGGTAGGGCCTGGGTGGGATTGTGGTCGGTGCAGACTCGATGGGCCGAATGGCCTCCTTCTGCACTGTAGGGTTTCTATGGTTCTATGGTTTCTATTCATAAAAAAACCTCTCAAATAAACCATTGCAAAATGACATACCCAAAAATTACAAACAGTGCAAAAAAACCAGTCATTTTTACAGTACTATACGATGCTTATTTACACGACATTACATTCATTACATTTCAGTATTTGAAACTATATACATACATCAGATTTTACTGTGTGCTGTTGTTTTTCAGATTAGCACACAGTTACACAGGCCCTCTTCCATCAGGAAAAAGATACAAAAGTCTGAGGTCACGTACCAATCAACTCGAACAGCCTCTTCCCTGCTGCTGTCAGAATTTTGAATGGACCTACCTCACATTAAGTTGATCTTTCTCTACACCCTAGCTATGACTGTAACACTACATTCTGCACCCTCTCCTTTCCTTCTCTATGAACGGAATGCGTTTTCCATATAGCGCGCAAGAAATAATACTTTTCACTGTATATTAATATATGTGACAAGAATAAATCAAATCAAATCAAAGAAATCTGAAGAGTATTTTTATTTGTCTCTCCAGCGATTAATTCGCAGACATTTGAAGCTGTGGTCACACTTTCCCAAATGCTGTAGGTTTGTGGACCAGCTGCTGGAAAATTTCACCAAAAAGGAGTTTAATTCTGTTTTGAGCAAAAAGTTCCAAATGTGAACGGATAAAAAACGGAGCTCAGCGCTCCCATCTGCTGGCAGCTGGCGGTATTGCAGGCCGGTGTAGTGCTGCTTTGTGACCAGCAGAGGACGCGCGTATGTCATTGTCCCAAACTCGCCAAAGCGCTCCTGTTGGAAATGGAGCCACGCTGCAGCTTTAACCCTTTCCTGGCTCAGCTTCAATGCCTTGGAATTGTCCCATGTACATTGTAGAATCGTAGAATCCCTACAGTGCAGAAGGAGGCCATTCGGCCCATCGAGCCTGCACCAACCCAGGCCCAATCCCACCCAGGCCCTATCCCCGTAACCTCATTTACCCTGCTAATCCCCCTAACAATTTAGCATGGCCAATCCAGCTAACCCGTACATCTTTGTTTGGACTGTGGGAGGAAACCAGAGCACCCGGAGGAACACACGCAGATACGTGACACGGGAGAACGTGCAGACTCCACACAGACACCGGAATTGAACCCGAGTCCCTGGCACTGTGAGGTGGCTTTTGCTACCAAATAAACCTGTTGGACTTTAACCTGGTGTTGTTAAACTTCTTACTGTGAGGCAGCAGTGCTAACTACTGTGCCACTGTGGGTCTGCAGAGATGGTTCAGAGTGCCTGGATAGACCTGAGTGGGGAGTAGTCCAGGTGGTTTGCTGCACTTCTGTGGCTACAGGAAACGGCTTATGAATGTCTGCGAGAGGGAACAAGAAAGTGTGAGGAATAGGCAGGAACAAAGAGAGGCCATTCAGCCCCTTCAGCTTATTCCTCCATTCAATGAGACCCAAAAATGTGCAGGTTAGGTTGATTGGCCATACTAAAGTTGCCCCTTAGTGTCCTAAGATGAGTAGGTTCGGAGGGATTAGTGAGGTTATGGGGACAAGGTCTGGGTGGGATGCTCTGTCAGAGAGTCGGTGCAAACACGATGGGCAGAATGGCCTGCTGCTGTACTATCCAGTTTCTATGATTCTATGATCTTGGCTAATTTCACACTAACCTCAGAGCCTTTGCCCCAGATCACTAACACATTTTTTAAACAAAAAACTATCAATCTCAGCTTCAACATTAATAATTGATCGACTATCATTTTGATTTGATTTACTATTGTCACATATGTCAGGGGAGTGGGAAAAGGAGTTGTAGTCCGGAAGTCAGTGTTGAGGGTGGTGAGATATTGGGGAAGGTATCAAGGTCAAGGGTGGGTACCGGTAGACAGGAAGATGGGTTGAAGTGTGTCTACTTCAATGCAAGGAGCATCCGGAACAAGGTGGATGAACTTGGGGCGTGGATTGCTACTTGGGACTACGATGTTGTGGCCATTACGGAGACGTGGGTAGAACAAGGACAGGAATGGTTGTTGGACGTTCCGGGGTATAGATGTTTCAGTAAGTGTAGGGAAGCTGGTAAAAGAGGTGGAGGAGTAGCATTGTTAATCAAGGATAGTTTAACGGCTGCGGAAAAGCACTTTGAGGGGGATATGCACACTGAGGTAATATGGGCTGCAGTTAGAAACAGGAAAGGAGCGGTCACGTTGCTAGGAGTTTACTATAGGCCCCCAAATAGTAATAGAGATGTGGAGGAAGAAATTGCTAAGCAGATTATGGATACATGTGGGGGTCACAGGGTAGTTGTCATGGGGGACTTTAACTTTCCAAATATTGATTGGAACCTTTGTAGGTCAAATAGTTTGGATGGGGCACTTTTTGTGCAGTGTGTGCAGGAGGGTTTCCTGACACAATATGTGGATAGGCCGACAAGGGGTGAGGCCACATTGGATTTGGTACTGGGAAATGAACCGGGCCAAGTGTTAGATTTGGTTGTGGGAGAGAACTTTGGAGATAGTGACCACAATTCGGTGTCTTTTGTTATTGCAATGGAGAGGGATAGGGCCGGACGGCAGGGCAAGGCTTACAATTGGGGGAGAGGTAATTATGATGCGATTAGGCAAGAATTAGGGGGCATAAGATGGGAACAGAAACTGTCAGGGAAAGGCACTGATGAAAAGTGGAACTTTTTCAAGGAACAAATACTGGGTGTCCTTGATAGGTATGTCCCTGTCAGGCAGGGAGGAAATGGCCGAGTGAGGGAACCGTGGTTCACAAAAGAGGTGGAATGTCTTGTGAAAAGGAAGAGGGAAGCTTATGTAGGGATGAGGAAACAAGGTTCAGATGGCTCGATTGAGGGTCACAAGTTAGCAAGGAATGAGCTGAAAAAGGGGCTGAGGAGAGCTAGGAGGGGACATGAGAAGTCCTTGGCGGGTCGGATCAAGGAAAACCCCAAGGCTTTTTACTCTTATGTGAGGAATAAAAGAATGACCAGGGTGAGGTTAGGGCCGGTCAAGGACAGTGGTGGGAACTTGTGTATGGAATCAGTAGAGATAGGCGAGGTGATGAATGAATACTTTTCTTCAGTGTTCACCAAGGAGAGGGGCCATGTTTTTCAGGAAGAGAAGGTGTTACAGACTAATAGGCTGGAGGAAATAGATGTTCGGAGGGAGGATGTATTGGCAGTTTTGAATAAACTGAAGGTCGATAAGTCCCCTGGGCCTGATGAAATGTATCCTAGGATTCTTTGGGAGGCGAGGGATGAGATTGCAGAGCCTTTGGCTTTGAACTTTGGGTCCTCGCTGTCCACGGGGATGGTGCCAGAGGACTGGAGAGTGGTAAATGTTGTTCCTCTGTTTAAGAAAGGGAATAGAAATGACCCTGGTAATTATAGACCGGTTAGTCTGACTTCGGTGGTTGGTAAATTGATGGAAAAGGTCCTTAGGGATGGGATTTACGACCATTTAGAAAGATGCGGATTAATCCGGGATAGTCAGCACGGATTTGTGAAGGGCAAATCGTGCCTCACAAATTTGATAGAATTTTTTGAGGAGGTAACTAAGTGTGTTGATGAAGGTAGGGCGGTTGATGTCATATACATGGATTTTAGTAAGGCGTTTGATAAGGTCCCCCATGGTCGGCTTATGATGAAAGTAAGGAGGTGTGGGATAGAGGGAAAGTTGGCCGATTGGATAGGTAACTGGCTATCTGATCGAAGACAGAGGGTGGTGGTGGATGGAAAATTTTCGGACTGGAGGCAGGTTGCTAGCGGAGTGCCGCAGGGATCGGTGCTTGGTCCTCTGCTCTTTGTGATTTTTATTAATGACTTAGAGGAGGGGGCTGAAGGGTGGATCAGTAAATTTGCTGATGACACCAAGATTGGTGGAGTAGTGGATGAGGTGGAGGGCTGTTGTAGGCTGCAAAGAGACATAGATAGGATGCAAAGCTGGGCTGAAAAATGGCAAATGGAGTTTAACCCTGATAAATGTGAGGTGATTCATTTTGGTAGGACTAATTTAAATGTGGATTACAGGGTCAAAGGTAGGGTTCTGAAGACTGTGGAGGAACAGAGAGATCTTGGGGTCCATATCCACAGATCTCTAAAGGTTGCCACTCAAGTGGATAGAGCTGTGAAGAAGGCATATAGTGTGTTAGCTTTTATTAACAGGGGGTTGGAGTTTAAGAGCCGTGGGGTTATGCTGCAACTGTACAGGACCTTGGTGAGACCGCATTTGGAATATTGCGTGCAGTTCTGGTCACCTCACTATAAGAAGGATGTGGAAGCGCTGGAAAGAGTGCAGAGGAGATTTACCAGGATGCTGCCTGGTTTGGAGTGTCGGTCTTATGAGGAAAGGTTGAGGGAGCTGGGGCTGTTCTCTCTGGAGCGGAGGAGATTGAGGGGAGACTTAATAGAGGTTTATAAAATGATGAAGGGGATAGATCGAGTGAACGTTCAAAGACTATTTCCTCGGGTGGATGGAGCTATTACAAGGGGGCATAACTATAGGGTTCATGGTGGGAGATATAGGAAGGATATCAGAGGTAGGTTCTTCACGCAGAGAGTGGTTGGGGTGTGGAATGGACTGCCTGCAGTGATAGTGGAGTCAGACACTTTAGGAACATTTAAGCGGTTATTGGATAGGCACATGGAGCACACCAGGATGGTAGGGAGTGGGATAGCTTGATCTTGGTTTCAGATGAAGGTCGGCACAACATCGTGGGCCGAAGGGCCTGTTCTGTGCTGTACTGTTCTATGTTCTATGTTCTATGTTCTATATATTGGGATACAGTGAAAAGCATTGTTTCTTGCACGTTATAGAGACAAAGCATACCGTTCATAGAGAAGGAAAGGAGAGAGTCCAGGATGCAGTGCAGAATGAGAAACGACCTGATTGAGGTGTTCAAGATTATGAGGGGCATGGACAGGGTGGATAGGGAGCAGCTGTTCCCCTTAGTTGAAGGGTCAGTTACGAGGGGACACAAGTTAAAAGTGAGGGGTTGGAGGTTTAGGGGGGGGGGGGATTTGAGGAAAAACCTTTTTACCCAGAGGGTGGGTGAGGGTCTGGAATGCGCTGCCTGGGAGTGTGGTGGAGGCGGGAGGGGGGTGGAGGCGGGAGGGGGGTGGAGGCGGGAGGGGGGTGGAGGCGGGAGGGGGGTGGAGGCGGGAGGGGGGTGGAGGCGGGAGGGGGGTGGTGGCGTGAGGGGGGTGGAGGCGGGAGGGGGGTGGTGGCGTGAGGGGGGTGGGGGCGGGAGGGGGGTGGGGGCGGGAGTGTGGTGGAGGCGGGAGGGGGGTGGAGGCGGGAGGGGGGTGGAGGCGGGAGGGGGGTGGGGGCGGGAGGGGGGTGGGGACGGGAGGGGGGTGGGGGCGGGAGGGGGGTGGAGGCGGGAGGGGGGTGGGGGCGGGAGTGTGGTGGAGGCGGGAGGGGGGTGGAGGCGGGAGGGGGGTGGAGGCGGGAGGGGGGTGGGGGCGGGAGGGGGGTGGAGGCGGGAGGGGGGTGGAGGCGGGAGGGGGGTGGAGGCGGGAGGGGGGTGGGGGCGGGAGGGCGGGAGGGTGGTGGGGGCGGGAGGGGGGTGGGAGGTGGGATGCCTCACATCCTTTAAAAAGTACCTGGATGAGTGCTTGGCTCATCATCACATTCAAGGCTATGGGCCAAGTACTGGGCAAGTGGGATTAGGTGAGCAGGTCAGGGCATTTCATGCATCGGCGCAGATTCGATGGGCTGAAGGGCCTCTTCTGCACTGTGGGATTCTGTGACTCTTTGATTCTAGTGTTACAGTCATAGCTAAGGTGTAGAGAAAGATCAACTTAATGTGAAGTAGGTCCATTCAAAAGTCTAACAGCAGCAGGGAAGAAGGTGTTCTTGAGTCGGTTGGTACGTGACCTCAGATTTTTGTATCTCTTTCATGACGGAGGAAAGTGGAAGAGAGAATGTCCGGGGTACGTGGGGTCCTTGATTATGTTGGCTGCTTTGCTGAGGCAGCGGGAAGTGTAGACAGAGTCAATGGATGGGAGGCTGGTTTGTGTGATGGATTGGGCTACATTCACAACCTTTTGTAGTTTCTTGCGGTCTTGGGCAGAGCAGGAGCCATACCAAGCTGTGATACAACCAGAAAGAATGCTTTCTATGATGCATCTGTAAAAGTTGGTGAGAGTCGTAGCTGACATGCCAAATTTCCTTAGTCTTCTGAGAAAGTAGAGGCGTTGGTGGGCTTTCTAAACTACAGTGTCAGCATGGGGGGGACCAGGACAGGTTGTTGGTGATCTGCATTTGTGGAAGAGGAGGTTCACTAGATTGATTCCAGAGATGAGGGGTTTGTCGTGTGAAGAGAGATTGAACAGTTTAGGCCGATACTCTCTGGAATTTAGAAGAATGAGGGGAGATCAAATTGAGGTTTACAAAATGGTAAAAGGTCTGGGATAAAGTAGACGTGGAGCGGATGCTTCCTCTTGTGGGACATTCTAGGACGTGAGGTCATAGTCTTAGGATAAGGGGCAGCAAATTTAAAACAGAGTTGAGGAGAAACTACTTCTCCCAAAGGGTTGTGAATCTGTGGAATTCGCTCCCCCAAAGTGCGGTGGATGCTGGGACAGTGAGTAAATTTAAGGAGGAGTTAGATATAGAATCCCTACAGTGCAAAAGGAGGCCATTCGGCCCATCGAGTCTGCACTGACCACAGTCCCACCCAGGCCCTATTCCCCTGTAACCCCACATATTTACTCTGCTAATCCCCTGATATGAGGGTCAATTTAGCATGGCCAATCAACCCAACCCGCACATCTTTGGACTGTGGGAGGAAACCGGAGCGCCCGGAGGAAACCCACAGAGACACGAGGAGACTCCATAAAGACAATGACCTGAGGCCAGAATTGAACCCGGGTCCCTGGCACTGTGAAGCAGCAGTGCTAACCACTGTGCCACCGTGCTGCCCCAAGAGATTTTTAATTGGTAATGAGTTGGAGGGTTATGGGGAGAAGGCAGGAAAATGGGGATGAGGAGCATATCAGCCACGATCGAATGGTGGAGTGGACTCAATGGGCTGAATGGCCTAATTCTGCTCCTATATCTTATATCTAAGAGAGTTCCAAACTTCTCCCAGCTTTTGTGTGTAAAAGTTCTGGTTAATTTCACTCCTAAAAGCTTTGGCTGTGATTGTTAGACTCTGTCCCCCAGTCCGAGAGTCTCCGAGCTGCGGATAGAGTTTCTGTCTGTTGACCCCGTCTATTTATAAGCTAGCCGAGGAAGGGGATAGTCTGACAAACTCACAAACTGCCAGACAGTTGGATAAAGTGATGTCTCATCTAAACCAGCGCTGACTGCAGCCGCCCTGTCTTCAGGTTTATCTTTGATGGGGATTGTTCCTGTCCCAACATTCCATACACCCCCCAAGCAATATTCCCAGCTCCAATCCATCCTGGGAATCAACCTGCACAAATGATTCATTGCCACCGAAGAGAATCCAGCCGCTTAGAGATAAAAATAAAGAAAGATTTCCATTGTTATTGGTGTTGTGTTGAGGCAGTATAAGATGGCAGAGATTTCACTGTGTGACTTACAGTTCCTTCGCTTGCTGGAACAGGTATTCGAACCTTCATTTCCATAAAGTCTGTTCCAGCAACAGTTTCTCACAACAGTTGTACTCAAATCAGATGGAAACATTTGAAGTTATTTCCAATGCAAATGAACTGAAGAGGCCGGATTGCGAGGTATCTGAGCCCAGCCTGCAGGAGAAAGGGGCAGTGACTGGCTTCCAGCTGTGAACTAGAGCTAGTGGGTTAACAAACTGGAGGGAACTGGGCCAGAGCAAAATGGGAGGGAGAAACCTTGAGTGAGGAAGGGAGGGAGAAGAGGGGGCGGGGTGGGGGGGGGGGGGGTGGAAGAGGGCATAGAGAGAGTGTGAGAAATGGATTGAAATTGACAACGATAGGAAAAAGCAATCACTCTGATTATCCGATTGTTATCACTTTGCTATGTGTGGGATCTTGCTGTCCTCAGGGATGGCACAAGCATTTCACTGGCTGTAAATCACTTTGGGACATTCTGGCTGCTATAGAAATGCAAGTCCTTTCTTTATTACAGTCCTAAGAGGTCGTGACTGCTGTTCAAGTGTTGCTATGACGATAAGCAGAGTGGTCAACTTATGCACAGGACAATCCCACAAACAGCAAATGAGTATAAAAGTTGGCAAATTATGTTACAGTTGTATAAAATGTTTGTTGGGCCACATTTGGAATATTGTGTCCAATTCTGGTCGCCGCACTACCAGAAGGATGAAGCTTTGGAGAGAGCGCAGAAAAGGTTTACCAGGATGTTGCCTGGTATGGAGGGCATTAGCTATGAGGAGAGATTGAATAAACTGGGATTGTTCTCCCTGGAAAGATGGAGGCTGAGAGGTGACCTGATAGAAGTTTATAAAATTATGAGGGGTATGGATAGGGTGAACAGTTGGAAGCTTTTTCCCAGGGCAGAAATGACAATTACAGGGGGCACAAGTTCAAGGTGAGGGGGGAAAGGTTCAGTGGAGATGGGGGAAGTTTTTTACACAGAGGGTGGTGGGGGCCTGGAATGCACTGCCAAGTGAGGTGGTTGAGGCAGACACGTTAGTGACATTTAAGACTTAGAGTCATAGAGTCATAGAGGTTTACAGCATGGAAACAGGCCCTTCGGCCCAACTTGTCCATGCCGCCCTTTTTTTTTAAACCTCTAAGCTAATCCCAATTGCCCACGTTTGGCCCATATCCCTCTATACCCATCGTACCCATGTAACTATCTAAATGCTTTTTAAAAGATAAAATTGTACCCGCCTCTACTACTACCTCTGGCAGCTTGTTCCAGACGCTCACCACCCTCTGTGTGAAAGAATTGCCCCTCTGGACGCTTTTGTATCTCTCCCCTCTCACCTTAAACCTATGCCCTCTAGTTTTAGACTCCCTTCCCTTTAGAACATAGAACATAGAACATAGAACATTACAGCGCAGAACAGGCCCTTCGGCCCACGATGTTGCACCGACCAGTTAAAAAAAAAAACTGTGACCCTCCAACCTAAACCAATTTCTTTTCGTCCATGAACCTATCTACGGATCTCTTAAACGCCCCCAAACTAGGCGCATTTACTACTGATGCTGGCAGGGCATTCCAATCCCTCACCACCCTCTGGGTAAAGAACCTACCCCTGACATCGGTTCTATAACTACCCCCCCTCAATTTAAAGCCATGCCCCCTCGTGCTGGATTTCTCCATCAGAGGAAAAAGGCTATCACTATCCACCCTATCTAAACCTCTAATCATCTTATATGTTTCAATAAGATCCCCTCTTAGCCGCCGCCTTTCCAGCGAAAACAATCCCAAATCCCTCAGCCTCTCCTCATAGGATCTCCCCTCCATACCAGGCAACATCCTGGTAAACCTCCTCTGCACCCTCTCCAAAGCCTCCACATCCTTCCTGTAATGTGGGGACCAGAACTGCACACAGTACTCCAAGTGCGGCCGCACCAGAGTTGTGTACAGTTGCAACATAACGCTACGACTCCTAAATTCAATCCCCCTACCAATAAACGCCAAGACACCATATGCCTTCTTAACAACCTTATCTACTTGATTCCCAACTTTCAGGGATCTATGCACACATACACCTAGATCCCTCTGCTCCTCCACACTATTCAAAGTCCTCCCGTTAGCCCTATACTCAACACAACTGTTATTCCTACCAAAGTGAATTACCTCACACTTCTCCGCATTAAACTCCATCCGCCACCTCTCGGCCCAACTTTGCAACCTGTCTAAGTCTTCCTGCAGACTACGACACCCTTCCTCACTGTCTACCACACCACCGACTTTGGTGTCATCAGCAAATTTGCTAATCCACCCAACTATACCCTCATCCAGATCATTAATAAATATTACAAACAGCAGTGGCCCCAAAACAGATCCCTGAGGTACACCACTTGTAACCGCACTCCATGATGAATATTTACTATCAACCACCACCCTCTGTTTCCTATCCGCTAGCCAATTCCTGATCCAATTTCCTAGATCACCCCCAATCCCATACATCTGCATTTTCTGCAGAAGCCTACCATGGTGAACCTTATCAAACGCCTTACTAAAATCCATATATACCACGTCCACTGCCTTGCCGCCATCCACCTCCTTGGTCACTTTCTCAAAAAACTCAATAAGGTTAGTAAGGCACGACCTACCTGCCACAAAACCATGCTGACTATCACCTATCAATTCATTACTCTCCAAATAACTATAAATCCTATCCCTTATAATTTTTTCCAACATCTTGCCGACAACAGAAGTGAGACTCACCGGTCTATAATTCCCGGGGAAGTCTCTGTTCCCCTTCTTAAACAATGGGACAACATTCGCTAACCTCCAATCTTCTGGTACTATACCAGAGGCCAACGACGACCTGAAGATCAGAGCCAGAGGCGCTGCAATCACTTCTCTTGCCTCCCAGAGAATCCTTGGATAAATCCCATCCGGACCAGGGGATTTATCTATTTTCAGACCCTCCAGAATATCCTGCACATCCTCCTTATCAACTGTAATACTGTCTATTCTACTCCCTTGCAACCCAGTGTCCTCCTCAGCTATATTCATGTCCCCTTGCGTGAACACCGAAGAGAAATATTGGTTCAATGCTTCACCAATCTCCTCCGGTTCCACACATAACTTCCCTCTGCCATCTATAACTGGCCCTAAACTTGCCCTAACCAACCTTCTGTTCTTGACATACCTATAGAACGCCTTAGGATTCTCTTTAACCCTATCCGCCAAAGTCTTCTCATGTCCCCTTTTAGCCCTTCTAAGCTCGCTCTTCAACTCCCTCTTAGCCAATCTAAAGCTTTCTAGTGCACTACCCGAGTGCTCACGTCTCATCCGAACATAAGCCTCCTTTTTCTTTTTAACCAACAAAGAAACTTTTTTGGTGCACCACGGTTCCCTAGCCCTACCAATTCCTCCTTGCCTGACAGGGACATACCTATCACAGACTCGCAGTAGCTGCTCCTTGAAAAAACTCCACATGTCGGACGTTCCCAGTCCCTGTAATCTCCTAGTCCAACCTATGTTTCCTAATTCTCTCCTAATAGCCTCATAATTACCCTTCCCCCAGCTAAAACCACTGGCCCGAGGTTCATGCCTATCCCTTTCCATCACTAAGGTGAACGTAACCGAATTGTGGTCACTATCACCAAAATGCACACCAACTTCCAAGTCTAGCACCTGGTCTGGCTCATTTCCCAGCACCAGATCCAATATAGCCTCACCTCTAGTTGGCCTGTCTACATACTGAGTCAAAAAACCTTCCTGCACGCTTTGAACAAAAACTGACCCCTCTAACGAGCTAGAGCTATAACAATTCCAGTCAATATTAGTCAAGTTAAAATCCCCCATAACAATTGCCCTATTACTTTCACTCCTAAGCAGGATTGACTCCGCAATCCTTTCCTCAACCTCTCTAGAACTTTTAGGAGGTCTATAAAAGACTCCCAACAGGGTGACCTCTCCTCTCCTATTTCTAATCTCCGCCCATACTACCTCAACAGATAAGTCCTCATCAAACCTCCTCTCTGACACTGTGATACAATCTCTGACCAATAATGCTACCCCTCCCCCTCTTCTACCTCCTTCCCTACTTCGACTAAAACATTTGAACCCCGGGACCTGCAGCATCCATTCCTGCCCCTGCTCTATCCATGTCTCTGAAATAGCCACAACATCGAAGTCCCAGGTACTGATCCACGCTGCAAGTTCACCCACTTTATTGCGAATACTCCTGGCATTGAAGTATACACATTTCAAACCCTGCTCCACCCCACCTCTGCAATGCCGTGCATTGCAGTCCCCATCCATGCATCCCTCACTTTCAGCCCCACTACTCAGGATCCCTCCCCCCCCCCGAATCAGTTTAAACCTCCCTGCATGGCCTTAGCAAATTTACCCCCCAGGATATTGGTCCCCTTCTGATTAAGGTGTAGACCATCCTTCTCATAGAGGTCACACCTTCCCCAGTACGAGCCCCAATTGCTTAAGTACCTGAACCCCTCCCTCCTGCACCATCCCCTCAGCCATGAATTCAAACCTTCCCTCTCCCTATTCCTCTCTAAACTATCCCGTGGTACAGGCAAGAGTCCAGAGATAACCACTCTGTCAGTCTTGGCCTTTAGTTTCCACCCCAACTCCATAAATCCCTGCCTAATATCCCCTTCCCCTATCCTCCCTATGTCGTGTGTCCCCACATGTACAATAACTTGTGGTTTATCTCCCTCCCCCCTAAGAGTCCTGAATACCCTGTCAGACACATCCCTGACCCCAGCCCCTGGTAGGCAACACACCAACCCTGAGTCCCTACCTTTAGTTCCGACCCTCCTATCTGTCCCCTTAATTGTGGAGTCCCCAATCACAAGGCCCAGTCTTTTACAGCCCCTAACCACCTGAGCTTTCTCACTCGGCTCACCCCCAGAGATCTGCTCTCTATGCTCAGTTGATTCCTCCTCAACTGTAGCCTCCAGCACCGAAAACCTATTATGGAGGGGAACCGCCCCAGGGGATTGTCTTCCCGATTGCTTCTTACCCCTCCTCCTGGCATTGACCCAAGCCTCATTTCTAGGAGTTACTATTTCTCTATAACTCCTATCAACTTCCACCTCCGCCTCCCGAATTATGCGGAGTTCCTCTACCTCCCCCTCCAGCTCCTTTACACGCTCCTCCAGAAGCTGCAATCTAATGCACTTCTTACAACTAAAATCTCCTGAAACACTACTGGATTTCCTCACCACATACATCCCACAGGAGATGCAGCATACTGCCTGAACTGCCATCCCTGAAGCCATTACCAGCAAGAAAAAAAGAAAACAAAAAACTTCCCCACACTTATAATTAGGTTAGAGGAGGATGGAAGGGTGGGATCCTCTACCAGTGTAGAGGATCGGGTATCTCCTCTGCACCAATTTATAGGGCTAGGGGCCCGAGAGAAAAAAAAACTACTACTGAGGGGGAACCTCCCAGGTAACTGACTTTTAAAGTTAAAATAAAAACCCTTCCCAGACTCCTTTGCTGCCCACTTCTAGTTTTCACTTTAAACTTGAAAAACTGCTGTTAAAGTAAAGGCCAAAAAAATACACACACTAGCTGACTAATTAAATAAATAAACAATTCAATTAATCCAATTAATCTCTTACCAGCACTGCTGCTTTTCAATCACCCCTCTCAGCTTGCTCCAGTGGATCAATGAGCAAAAGATATTGACTATCTACCTTGTCTATGCCCCTCATTATTTTATAGACCTCTATAAGATCACCCCCTCAGCCTCCTACGCTCCAGAGAAAAAAGTCCCAGTCTATTCAGCCTCTCCTTATAACTCAATCCATCAAGTCCTGATAGCATCCTCGTAAATCTTTTCTGCACTCTTTCTAGTTTAATAGTATCCTTTCTATAATAGGGTGACCAGAATTGCACGCAGTATTCCAAGTGTGGCCTTACCAATGTCTTGTACAATTTCAACAAGATGTCCCAACTCCTGTATTCAATGTTCTGACCGATGAAACCAAGCATGCCGAATGCCTTCTTCACCACTCTGTCCACCTGTGACTCCACTTTCAAGGAGCTATGAACATGTACCCCTAGATCTCTTTGTTCTATAACTCTCCCCAACGCCCTACCATTAACTGAGTAAGTCCTGCCCTGGTTCAATCTACCAAAATGCATCACCTCGCATTTGTCTAAATTAAACTCCATCTGCCATTTGTCAGCCCACTGGCCCAATTGATCAAGATCCCTCATCTAGATAGACACATGAACAAATGGGGATTAGAGGGATACAGACGGTTGGTCTAGATAGGACAACGTGATCGGCCCAGACTTTGTTGAACAGAAGGCCCAAGAATGGTTCCAACTTTGTTTCATTTTTATGGTACTGGTTGAACAAAGAGAATTGGCCGGATACCTGTGCTCATCTGCAAAATATCCAATCACTTAACTGAAAAAGTTGGCATGTCAGCTACGATTCTCACCAACGTTTACAGATGCACCATAGAAAGCATTCTTTCTGGTTGTATCACAGCTTGGTATGGCTCCTGCTCTGCCCAAGACCGCAAGAAACTACAAAGGGTTGTGAATGAAGCCCAATCCATCACGCAAACCAGCCTCCCATCCATTGACTCTGTCTACACTTCCCGCTGCCTTGGCAAAGCAGCCAACATAATTAAGGACCCCACGCACCCTGGACATTCTCTCTTCCACCTTCTTCTTTTGGGAAAAAGATACAAAAGTCTAATAACTTGTACTAATCGACTCAAGAAGAACTTCTTCCCTGCTGCTGTCAGACTTTTGAATGGACCTACCTCGCATTAAGTTGATCTTTCTCTACACCCTAGCTATGACTGTAACACTACATTCTGCACTCTCTCCTTTCCTTCTCTATGAACGGTATGTTTTGTCTGTATAGCGCGCAGGAAACAATACTTTTCACTGCATGTTAATACATGTCACAATATTAAATCAAATCAAAACAAAATCTGGGGTTACACACAGTCTGGGGTAAATCACAGTCTAATGCCTTGTCCCAGAGGCAGGATCCTGACAAGGTGACACACCCCAGGCGCTGCACTGAAATGTCAGCCTGGATTACAGCCTCACATTTGTAATGGGAAAGGGGCAGCAGCTGACCATCACCGAGCGAGGGAGATGGGCATGGCTGCAGAGAGGGGTTGTGTAGGATAAAAGAGTCAAAGGGATAGGGAACAATTATCTGAGGGAAAGGACCTCACCAGCCTAAGGGAATTATTCAAAAAGGCACTTCATAGAATCCCTACAGTGCAGAAGGAGGCCATATAGCCCATCAAGTCTGCACCAACCACAATCCCACCCAGGTCCTATCCCCATAACCCCACATATTTACCCTGGTCATTCCCCTGACACTAAGGAGCAATTTACCATGCCCAATCCACCTAACCCACACATCTTTGGACTGTGGGAGGAAACCCACGCAGGCATGGGGAGAACGTGCAAACTCCACACAGAGAGTGACCCGAGCCAGGAATTGAACCTGGGTCCCTGGTGCTGTGAGGCAGCAGTGCTAGCCCACTGTGCCATCATGACGCCCATTCGATCTATGTAGACAACTTTAAAACCTTTGCAGTGTTTGTAGTGACCATTTTGAAATGTCTGTAATGTTTCTTTGACTAAATTGAAGAATCTCAGAGTGTAGCGTGATGTATTTGAGAACCTGAATGTTATCGTACTTTGTGTGTTGGCCACTTTGGAATGTTGGTAACATTCTTTCAGATATATATTTTTTTATTCATTCATGGGACATGGGCGTTGCTGGCTGGCCAGCATTTATTGCCCATCCCTGGTTGCCCCTTGAGAAGGTGGTGGTGAGCTGCCTTCTTGATTCGCTGCAGTCCATGTTCTGTGGGTTGACCCACAATGCCGTTAGGGAGGGAATTCCAGGATTTTGACCCAGCGACTGCGAAGGAACGGCGATGTATTTCCAAGTCAGGATGGTGAGTGGCTTGGAGGAGAACTTGCAGGTGGTGGTGTTCCCATGTATCTGCTGCCCTTGTCCTTCTAGATGGAAGTGGTCGTGGGTTTGGAAGGTGCTGTCTAAGGATCTTTGGTGAATTGCTGCAGTGCATCTTGTAGATAGTACACACTGCTGCTACTGTGCGTCGGTGGTGGAGGGAGTGAATGTTTGTAGATGTGGTGCCAATCAAGTGGGCTGCTTTGTCCTGGATGGTGTCAAGCTTCTTGAGCTGTGCCCATCCAGGAAGTGGGGAGTAATCTATCACACTCCTGACTTGTGCCTTGTAGATGGTGGACAGGCTTTGGGGGGTCAGGAGGTGAGTTACTCACCGCAGGATTCCCAGCCTCTGACCTGCTCTTGTAGCCACTGTGTTTATATGGCTGGGTCCAGTTGAGTTTCTGGTCAACCCCAAGGATGTTGACAGGGAGATATGGAGGAGACAGGTGTGCCTGGTGATGTACTCACTTGACATTAGACAGGCATCAAGAGAGACGTTCCATCTTGTACTGTACGTTAGAAACACTGGGAGTTATATTGGGATTGTCACTGAACAGATTTATGGGATATTCTTGCGTGATAACAAACTATAGTGAAATGCATTCAGTATCATAATGCAGAGGGATGTATCGAGCTTTTTCTTTGGCAGTCCCTCAGGGTCGAGGGTTACTTGCTTGCACTCCGGGGAGGTGGGTTCTGCGGTAGCTGAATAGTCCAATCCAGGAGCTGCGGACTCTGCAGCAGGTTTGGCGGGTGGTGTTTGATGAGGTGGGTGGGAGTGCGCTCTGGATCCTGCGCTCCCTTTCCGCTGTTTATGCTTGGCTCCCCGCGTGCTCCACGCGGTGACGGTGGAGGTGATCGGCTCTCTCATGGCAGCTTCTTCGCGATGTGTCGATACCCAAAAAGCAGCCCCTTCACCAGGATCTAGGGGAGCTGGTTTTAACTGTTCTCACTGTTGGTGCTTCATTGGGTCACTGGGGAAATATGTCCCCCCGCTGGTTTGAGGGTTTCTGGGCGAATGGGATGATGCTGCTCTGAACTTCGTCTAAATGAACCATTATAATCTCTTGCCTGTCACGTCTGGATCAGGGGAAACAGTCATTGCATATTGTGTGAGTGTGAGCATGTGAGCGTGTGTGTGTATGTGTTTGTGGGTGTGCATGAGTGTCTTGTGTCTGGGGGTGTGTGTGAGTGTGTGCGTGTGTGTGTGTGTATGTGTGTGTGTCCATGAGTGTCTGTGTGTGGGTGTGTATGTGTGTGTGTGTATATGAGTGTGTGTGTCGGTGTGTGTGGGTGTGCATGTGTGCGTGTGTATATGAGTGTGTGTGTGGGTCGGTGTGTGTGTGTGTGTGTGTGTTTGTATGTGGGTGGGTGTGTGTGTTGTGTGTGGATGTGGGTGTATGTGTGTGTGTATATGTGTGTATGTGTGTGTGTATGTGGGTGTATGTGTGTGTGTGTGTATGTGGTGTGTGTGTGTGTATGTGGTGTGTATGTGGGTGTGTGTGTGGGTATGTGTGTGTGGGTGCATGTGTGTGAGGATGTGTGTATGTGGGTGTGTGTGGATGTGTGTGTATGTGGGTGTGTGTGTGGGTATGTGGGTGTGTGTATGTGGGTGTGTATGTGGGTGCATGTAGGTGTGTGTGTGGGTGTGTGTATGTGGTATGTGCGTGGGTATGTGGGTGTGTGTATGTGGGTGTGTATGTGGGTGTGTGTGTGGGTATGTGGGTGCTTACCTGTTTCACTCTGTGCCTATATCTGTGCAGTGTGTGAATGTCACCTCTGTGTTTGTGTAAATGTCTCTGTTTTTCCGTCTACCTGTTTTCTTTACAGAGTGACAATCATTTTCTTTGGAACTTTGCAAGAATCGGTGGAATATTCTTTGTATTTCAGATATGATATTACACAATGGTTAATAAACGGTGGCTCCAGGGTCTGTGTATATTCAGCACGGATTATTAATGACATTACATGTAAAATTAGAGCTTGACTGCTAAATGTTATAAATATTGCTGCTTTCTTCCTCTGCCCATCATATCTTCTTCCTTCTGCCTCTCCTTCCTTGCTATTTTCCTTTTGCACTCTCCTCTTCCTTCTTTCTGCCCTATCTCCCCGCTTCACTCGGTCTATCTCTCCGTTTTCTCCCTATCTGTGAAGCAGGGCAGTTTTCTGTCGCACTGAAGCTTTCTCTGTCCGTCTCAGATAAGAATTCTGTTATCTGTGAGATGTTAGTGTGTTGCCTAAAAAGAGGGAATTAAAAAAGAGACAGCAGCCTCCTAATGAGCGAAATGGAATAAACACATTGCAACTTGAAACACAGGCGGTTCCCAGTGATAGTTTACGCTTCATATACTGTAGAACTGTCAGTGATCGAGTGACCATTAAATCTACTCCAAAACTGCGTTCCCTCTAACGAAACACCGACACGTTAAATACATGCTGATACCCTGTACTCCCAGAGACTGGTGTCTGTACATTAAATACACGCTCCTTTGTCACAGGTATAGATTCCAGACTGTTCATAGCTTGTGATACCTGAGTTGGTATCATTGGCCAAATGTACTGTCCAGTGTGAATGAGTGCTGTAGACATCTGTACACCCACAAGGCTACATAACCACCAGGGATGTTATACGCCAAATAATTTTTATTTTAATAACAAAAACACCCCCCATGATATTTGTACATCCGTCGAGATGTTGTTTTGTAAGTGAATGTCGACTGGACTTTGTCTTTTAATACAAACCTTGAGTGTCTCTCTCTCTGGTTATTTGTGTGTGTCTCACTCTGTCCCTTTTTCTCTGTCACTTTCAGCATGTGTGAGTGTGTCTGTCTGAGAGTGTGTGTCTATCAGTCTGTGTGTTTGCCTGTGTCAGCGTGTGTCTGCACTTGTGTGTGTCTGTATTTGTGTGTTTGTCTGTGTGTGTGTATGTGAGAGTGCGTGTCTGTGTATGTGTGTGTGTATGTGAAAGTGTGTGCATGTATGTTTGTGTGAGAGTGCGTGTATGTGAGAGTGCGTGTCTATGTATGTGAATGTGTGTGTGTACGTGAGAGTGTGTGCGCCTGTGGGTGTGTGTGTTTGTGTGTGAGTGTGTGTCTGTGCATGTGCGTGTGTTTGTATGTGTGTGTTTGTGTGTGAAAGTCTGTGAGAGAGTGTGAGAGTGTGTATGTGAGAGTGTGTGTGTTTGTGTGTGAGAGTCTATGAGAGAGTGTGAGAGAGTGTGTATGTGAGTGTGTGTGTGTTTGTGTGTGAGAGTGAGCGTGTGTGCAAGTGTATTGTATCTGTGAGTTTGTGTCTGTGTGTGTGTGTCTGCGTGTGAGAATGTTCTCTATCTGTCCCTCAATTTATTTGTTTATTCATTTAATTTCTTTATTTCCCTTCATTTTGATGTCAGTTTATGACCTTCTACATGTCTCTCTCTCTCTGTCTCTGTCATTCTAACTCTGTGTAAGTATGAATCTCCCTCTCTGTCTTTGTGTGAGTCTGTCTAAGCCTCTCTCTCTATCGCTTCATGTCTCTGTCTCCAAACCGTGTGTCTCTCTCAATCTCAGTTGTGGTCATGGATTTGAAAGAATAACTCTTTCTCACTCCACAAATACTCCTCAACCAGCTGAGTTTGTATTTCCAGTATTTTCTGATTTTATTTCCTATTTCTAGCACCTGTGTCTCTGTGACTGTGTGTGTTGGAACCATAGAATCCCTGCAATGTAGAAAGAGGCTCTTTGGCCCATCGAGTCTGTACTGACACTCCGAAAGAGCATCTTACCCAGGCCCTCCCCCCCACCCTATCCCCATAACTCTGCATATTTAGCAAGGCCAATCGACCTAACCCATACAGTGGGAGGAAACTGGAGCACCCGGAGGAAACCCACGCAGTAACAGGGAGAACGTGCAAACTCCACACAGTCACCCAAAGCCAGAATCAAACCCAGGTATTGGCGCTGTGAGGCAGCAGTGCTGACCACTGGGCAACTGTGCTGGCCACGGTATGTGAGTCTGTAACTGTGTGTTTGTGTAACACTGTGTGTGTCCATAACCCTGTATGCCTCTATAACTGTGTATGTGTGTGTGTCTCTCTCTTTGTTGGCGTGTGTGTCTAACTTTCTCTCTCTTTCTGTAGCTGTGTACGTGTCTCGCTGTAACTCTCTCTCTGTAGCTATGTGTGTGTGTCTGTAATTAGAAACATAGAAACATAGAAACCCTACAGTGCAGAAGGAGGCCATTCGGCCCATCGAGTCTGCACCGACCACAATCCCACCCAGGCCCTACCCCCACATATTTTACCCGCTAATCCCTCTAACCTACGCATCCCAGGACTCTAAGGGACAATTTTTAACCTGGCCAATCAACCTAACCCGCACATCTTTGGACTGTGGGAGGAAACCGGAGCACCCGGAGGAAACCCACGCAGACACGAGGAGAATGTGCAAACTCCACACAGACAGTGACCCGAGCCGGGAATCGAACCCGGGACCCTGGAGCTGTGAAGCAGCAGTGCTAACCACTGTGCTACCGTGCCGCCCTCTCTCTCTGTTACTCTGTGCATGTGTTTAACTCTTTCTCTCCCTGTAACTGTGTGTGTCTCGCTGTCTCTCTCTCTCTGTAGCTGTGTGCCTCTCTCCCTCTCCCTGTAACTCTGTGAGTGTGTCTTTCTCTCTCTGTAACTGTGTGTGTTTCCCTCTCTCTTTCTCTCTGTAACTGTGTCTTTCTCTCTGTAATTGTGTGCCTTTCTCTCTGTAACTGTGTGTGTCTCTGTGTCTCTCTCTCTCTGTAACTGTGTGTGTTTCTCTCTGTAAATGTGTGTGTCTCTGTGTCTCTCTCCCTCTCTGTAACTGTATCTCTCTCTCTGTAACTGTGTGTGTCTCTCTCTCTGTAACTGTGTCTCTCTCTCTAACTGTGTGTCTCTCTCTCTAACTGTGTGTGTCTCTCTCTCCAACTGTGTGTGTCTCTCTCTGTAAATATGTCTCTCTCTCTCTCTCTGTAACTGTGTGTGTCTCCCTCTCTCTCTGTGTCTCTCTCTCTGTAACTGTGTGTGTCTCTCTCTCTGTAATTGTGTGTCTCTCTCTGTAACTGTGTCTCTAACTCTCACTCTTTGTAACTGTGTGTGTCTCTCTCTCTGTAACTGTGTGTGTCTCTCTCTCTGTAACTGTGTGTCTCTCTCTGTAACTGTGTCTCTAACTCTCACTCTTTGT
Organism: Mustelus asterias; assembly: GCF_964213995.1. Taxonomy (NCBI): domain Eukaryota; kingdom Metazoa; phylum Chordata; class Chondrichthyes; order Carcharhiniformes; family Triakidae; genus Mustelus; species Mustelus asterias. The sequence goes on along the minus strand of NC_135813.1, from coordinate 3,414,875 downwards.
AACTGTGTGTCTCTCTCTTTAACTGTGTGTCTGTGTGTCTTTCTCTCTTTAACTGTGTTTGTGTCTCTCTGTAACTTGTGTCTCTCACTCTCTCAGTAACTGTGTGTGTCTGTCTCTGTAACTCGCTGTGACTGTGTCTCTCTGTAACTGTGCGTGTCTCTAACTCTCTCTCTGTAACTGTGTGTCTTTCTCTCTGTAACTGTGTCTCTAACTCTCTCTCTAACAATGTGTCTTTAACTCTGTAACTGTGCCTCTCTCTAACTGTGTGTCTCTCTCTCTCTCTGTAACTGTGTGTCTCTCTCTCTGTAACTCTGTGTCTCTCTCTTTCTGTGTGTCTCTCTCTCTGTAACTGTGTGTGTGTCTCACTCTGTGTGTCTCTCTCTGTGTCTCTCTGTAACTGTGTGTGTGTCTCTCTGTGTAACTTTTCCACTTCTCTCTTTTTCTATTGGCCAACGCGAGACTCCCAGAAAACAGATTTGCGGGGAAAAGCTAATTATCAGATTGAAAAATCAGGGCGGGTTGGAGGGAGAGAGAGAGAGAGAGAAAGCAGTGGGGTGACAGAGTGAACAGAGAGAGCGGCGCACACACAGCACTTTGAGAAAGTCCTAGGAGTTCTCACTCCAGCTTCAGTTGACACAAGAACAGGATCTTCCCGGATCAGGTGCAGTTTGCAGAGTGGAAGGTGAGTCTTACAGGTATTACAGGTGGGACAGGAATCAGCAAATCGAGATTTAAAAACAGCCTTAAAAGAAACATCAAACTGTGACATTATTACTTTAATCAGATGTCTTTCACTGTCATTAATAAATATTTACAAATGAATATTAAATCTAACCAGATGTGGCTCGGATGAGCAGAGTGTGTTTTAACATGGGAAGCAGGGGGTTTGATCCGACTCTGTGTCGGTTCTATCCGCGATTCCAGGAACTTCATCCTGTTCCCAGGATTTCTGAACAGCCTGCAATCCAATTGGAGCGAATCCTGATCCGATTCCCTATTCCCAGAGACCGAGACACTGCTCAATCCCAGAGCCAGGGTTTAGTCCAAGAAATAAACCAATCCCAGTCTCTCTCTAAAGCCCAGTCTCCCCCCCACTCCCAGTCTCCCCCCCACTCCCAGTCTTTCCCAACCCAATCTCTCCAATCCCAGTCCCCCTTCCAAATCCCAGTCTATCCTAATCCCAGTCTCTCTCCCAAATCCCAGTCTCCCTTCCAAATCCCAGTCTCCCTTCCAAATCCCAGACTCCCGTCCAAATCCCAGTCTCTCTCCAATCCCAGTCTCTCTCCAATCCCAGTCTCTCTCTAAATCCCATGCTCTCTCTGAATCCCAGTCTTTCCCACTCCCACTCTCTATCCCACTCCCAGTCTCTCTCCCAACCCCAGTCTCTCCACTTCCAGTCTCTCTCCCACTCCCAGTCTCTCTCCCACTCCCAGCCTCTCTCTCAATCCAAGTCTCTTCCAATCCCAGTCTCTTCCAATCCCAGTCTCTCCCAATCCCAGCCTCTCCCAATCCCAGTCTCTCTCCCAATCCTAGTCTCCCTCCCAATCTCTCTCCCAATCCTAGTCTCCCTCCCAATCCCAGTCTCTCTCTAATCCCAATCTCTCCACCAATCTCAGATTCTCTCTAATCCCAGTCTTTCTTGCCTGTTCCCAGTTTCTGAGTGCAATAATGGATTAATATTGACAATTTTGCTTTGACCCTAAATGTGGAAGACTTGGGAATCTTTTCATCAGACACTCCCTTGTTTAGATGGCACACGTTTTTCTTTATTTTTAATTCATTGGATGTGGGCATAATTGGCTTGGCCAGTAGTTGCTGCCAGTGGTTTGCTAGGTTATTTCAGAGGGCATTAAGTGTCACATATAGGTCAGGCCAGGTAGGGATGGCAGATTTCCTTCATTAGTGAACCAGATGTGTTTCTTTTACAATCAGCAATGGTTCTATGGTCATCATTAGACTTTTCTTTAATTCCAGGTTTCTTTTCACTTCAAATTTCACCATATTCCATAGTGGGATTTAATCCAGGTTCCCAGAGCATCACTCTGGGTCTCTGGATTACTAGTCCAGTGACAATATCTGCATAGATCTTGATATGGACATGCAAATTAGGATCAGGCATAGGCCATTTGGCCCCTTGAGCCTGCTCCCCCATTCAGTAAGATCATGGTTGATCTGACTATAACCTCAACCTCACATTCCTGCCAACCCCCCGATAACCTTTCACCCCCTCGTTAACCAAGAATCTATCTAGTTCTGCCTTAAAAATATTCAACCATTCTCTTCCTACTGCCTTTTGAGGAAGAGACTTCCAGAGACTCATCGCCCTCAGAGAAAAAAGTTACTGTGAAGATCCCCTAGTCCAGCACCTGTTCAGGTAGACTGAGGGAGAACTTAGCATGGCCAGTTCACCTAACCTGCACATCTTTGAACTGTGGGAGGAAACCGGAGCAAACCCACGCAGACACGAGGAGAATGTGCAAACTCCACGCAGACAGTGACCCAAGCTGGGAATCGAACCCATGTCCTTGGTGCTGTGAGGCAGCAGTGCTAACCACTGTGCCACCGTGCCGCTCCGAACTTGCTGAACCTGCATACTAACCATCTGTGATTCATCCACTAGGACACCCAGATCCCTCTGCATCTCTGAGCTCTGCAATCTCTCACCATTTAGATCATAAGCTTCTTTTTGATTCTTCCTGCCAATATGGACAATGTCACATTTGCCCACATTATACTCCATTTGCCAGCCCTTGGCCCACTCACGTAACCTATCAATGACCCTCTGTAGCCATCTACAGAATTTACTTTCCTACCTATCTTTGTGTCGTCAGTAGATTTGTCAACCAACCCTTCAGTCCTTTCATCCCAGTCATTTATACAAATTGTAAGAAGTTGACGCCCCAGCACTGATCCCATGGCACCCCACTCATTATACCCTGCCAACCTGAGAAAGACCCATTTATGCCAACTCTGTTTCCTGTTAGCTAGCCAATCTTCAATCCACGCCAACATATTACCTGCTGCATCGTGTACATTGATAGTCTTGAGGAATAACCACAGAGGAAAGGCAGGAAATGCCCCAAGCTCAGGAGGTCAAAAAATATCATGGCTTCTAACCAAATCATTGACTCGTAACTAATGGGGCAGCACGGTGGCACAGTGGTTAGCACTGCTGCCTCACAGTGCCAGGGATCCGAGTTCGATTCCCGGTTTGGGTCATTGTCTGTGCGGAGTCTGCACGTTCTCCCCGTGTCTGCGTGGGTTTCCTCCGGGTGCTCTGGTTTCCTCCCACAGTCCAAAGATGTGTGGGTTAGGTGGATTGGAAAGGCTAAATTTCCCCTTAGCGTCAGGGGGATTAGCAAGGTAAATGCATGGGGTTATGGGGATAGGGCCTGGGTGGGATTGTGGTCGGTGCGGACTCGATGGGCCGAATGGCCTCCTGCACTGTAGGTTTCTATGATTCTATAATGACTATCTCCCCAAATATTGAGGGCCTCAATGAAATTTCAGTGAGGGTTCAATATCCATTTATGAAACTATTGATACTTTCTAATGATGCACCATGTGTTAAGGACAGATTCTGTTGTTGTGTTAGTTTTGTATGGTTTTACTAGAGCTCCAGCCTTTGACAGACCTCCGAAAGGCGAAACCACAAACTGTCCTGAAATACATTGAGATCCGAGTGTGTCAGAAATTCCAAGAAAAATCTTAGCTATTCCTTGAACTTTCCCATTCTGTCAATTTGCTTCCGCTGGGATGGTGGGGGGCGGGGAGGAGATGGGTGAAAGGAAGAAGGAAGGAAGTTGAAAGGGAGACATCTTATTTAAATATGACATGGTTTTGCGATATTCTCTGCCATAGTTTCTCCCCTTCCCTCCTCCCCTGTGGTGGTGCACTGGGATGCACAGAATCAGAAGAGGCCATTTGGCCCATTGTGTCTGTGCTAGCTCTTTGAAAGGGCTATCCAATTAACTCCACTCCCCCTACCCTTTCCCCGCACCCTTGCACTTGTTCTCCTTTCCCAGTTTTTATCTAATTTCATTTTGACAGTTCCGATTAGAATCATAGAGGTTTACAGCATGGAAGCAGGCCCTTTGGCCCAATTTATCCATGCCGCCCATTTTTTAGCCACTAAGCTAGTTCCAATTGCCCGCATTTGGTCCATATCCCTGTATACCCATCTTACCCCATGTAACTGTCTAAACGCTTTTTAAAAGACAAAATTGTACCCGCCTCTACTACTACCTCTGGCAGCTCATTTCAGACACTCACCACCCACTGAGTGAAAAAATTGCCCCTCTGGACGCTTTTGTATCTCTCCCCTCTCACCTTAAACCTATGCCCTCTAGTTTTGGACTCCCCTACCTTTGGGTAAAGATATTGACTATCTAGCTGATCTATGCCCCTCATTATTTTACAGACCTCTATAAGATCACCCCTCAGCCTCCTACGCTCCAGAGAAAAAAGTCCCAGTCTATCCAGCCTCTCCTTATAACTCAATCCATCAAGTCCCGGTGGCACTTGATTGATTCTTCTTCCACTGCCTTTTTACTGCCAGATCACAACTCACTGCGTTTAAACAAAATTCATCTTCACTCATAGTTCTTTGTTGGTTATTTGAAATCGGTTTCCCCGGTTACCATTGCCCAAACCACCAGAAACAGTTTCTCCTTACTCAACCTCTCAAACTAATTTTGAAGACTTCTTCAGATCTCCTCTTCTCCTCCCCAGTTCTGAGAAGCACAATCCCAGTCTCTCCATCCAACTGAAGTCCCATCTCTCTGCTACCATTCTAGGAAGAAAGGAGGCAGTGGTGTAGTGGTATTGTCACTAGACCAGAGACCCAGGGTAATGCTTTGGGAACCCGGGTTCAAATCCCACCCTGGAACGGTGAAATTTGAATTCAATAAAAAAAATCTGGAATCTGGTGTTGATTGTCGGAAAAACCCATCTGGTTCATGAATGTCCTTTAGGGAAGGAAATCTGCCGTCCTCATCCAGTCTGGCCTACATGGGACTCCAGAGCCACAGCAATGTGGTTGATTCTTAATTGCCCTCTGAAAAATGGCCAAGCAAGCCACTCAGTTCAAGGGCAATTAAGGATGGTGAATCAGCCTGGTGATGGTGTAAAACATAGAATCCCTACAGTACAGAAGGAGGCTATTCGGCCCATTGAGCTTGCACCAACAATAATCCTATCCTATCCCCGTAACCCCACATATTTACCCTGCTAGTTCCCCCGAAACTAGGGTCAATTTAGCACGGCCAATCAACCTAACTCACACATCTTTGGACTGTGGGAGGAAACCGGAGCACCCGGAGGAAACCCACACAGACACGGGGAGAACGTGCAGACTCCACACAGACAGTGACCCAAGCTGGGAATCGAACCCAGGTCCCTGATGCTGTGAGGCAGTTAGTGAGGTTAGGAAGGCCAAATGCTTTTTCTCACCTGTGGTGAACCATCGTTGGTTCCCACTAGATAGTACTGAGCCAGGGTCTGGCCAGTACTACAAGTATGTATATATGTTGCTGTTGGGGTTAGGGATGGGTTGTTCTACTTGTTGCTGTTGGGGTTAGGGTTGGGCTGTTACACCTTGTATTATAGTTATTGTGGTACATCCCAGTCGGGCTCCGCCTCCTGGGAGAGGTATAAAGGTCTCTGCTCTGTCTGGGACCCCTCAGTCTGGGATCGTGTATATAATTAGTAGCTGCCTTGTTTCAGCAAATAAAAGCCTTTATTTCCTGAGCTTCTCAAGCCTCGTGAGTGATAACGCGCATCATCACCTTGACTTTGGCTGTTTCAATTTATGATTCTTTATTTCCTCCATTCTCTCTCCCGCTCCTAATTTTCCAGAGTTGTCAAACAATGCCACGATCATTCTTGGTGAAGATAAAGAGAGCAAACACCTACCACCAGCCCTGGTACACCGAGGATGAAATGTGTCCCAGACTGGAGCCTGTACCACCACCTCCTATCAGTGAGTTCCCTGTAGGATGTGGATAATGTGCGATGTATTAACCTGTGGACATGTGGGTAATAATATTATGATGGGGCAGGGGGGAGGGAATTAATTAGTTGATTATGATATCATGATCCCCTCTGAGGGTCTATCTCATGCTCCAGTTCTCTGTGTCACACTCTTTCTCTCTATCTTGTATCTACATTTCGATCTTGTATCACTTCTTCCTATCACTCTTCTCTCTCATTCTTCCTCTTTCTGTTCCTCTTTGGCTTTCCAACATTGTCTTTTTCCATCACTCGCTGCACCCTTTGCCTGGCGACATTATTAATAGAAACGGCTAATTAAACATTAGCCTTTATAACTAGAGGCTGGAATATAGAGTGGAGGATGTTCTGCTCCAGCTGTACAAAGCCCTGGTTAGAACACATCTGGAGTAAGTGTGTACAGTTCTGGACACTGCGCCTCAGGAAGGAAATAATAGCTTTGGAAGGGGTGCAGTGATAGATTCACGGCAATGTTACCAGGATTCCATTACGAGTTCATAAGCCAGCCCTGGTTGAAGGCAGATTTCATAGAATCATAGAACAGAATCCTCACAGTGCAGAAAGAGGCCATTGGGCCCATCGAGTCTCCACCGACCACAATCCCACCCAGGCCCTATCCCCGTAACCCTACGTATTTAACCTGCTAATCTCCCTGACACTAAGGGGCAATTTAGCATGGCCAGTCCACCTAACCAGCACATCTTTGGACTGTGGGAGGAAACTGGAGGAAACCCATGCAGACACGGGGAGAACGTGCAAACTCCACACAGACAGTGACCCGAGGCCGGAATTTCACTGAGGGTTTTTGGATTTTGAAAATAATTTTTTTTTTAAGTTTCAAAGTTTATTTATTAGTGTCACAAGTAGCTCACATTAACACTACAATGAAGTTAATGTGAAAATCCCCCAGTTGCCACACTCCGGCACTGTTCGGGTACACTGAGGGAGAATTTAGCATGGCCAATCCACCCTAACCAGCACGTTTTTCAGACTGTGGGAGGAAACCGGAGCACCCGGAGGAAACCCACGCAGACACGGGGAGGAGGTGCAGACTCCACACGCACAGTGACCCAAGCCAGGAATCGAACCCGGGTCCCTTGGCGCTGTGAGGCAGCAGTGCTAACCACTGTGTTGGGGTACATAGAGCGAATCTCTTTTGCTTTTGGTGGGGAGGGGTACAGTTCTGGGATAAGGCAACATAACCTCAAAATCCAAGCCAGACCATTCAGGAAAGAACTTCTTCCTGTAAAGGGCGATAGAAATGTGGAATGCTCTCCCACAAGAAGCAGCGATGCTCACTCAACTCATTGTTGTAAATCTAGCATTGAGAGATTTGTACTCACAAAGGATCTTGAGGAATGTGGAGCCAATAAAGTTGGGCTACAGATTATCCAGGATCATACCAAGAGGTGGAACAGGCTCAAGGGACTGGATGGCCTGCTCCTGGTTCCATATTCCCTCTTTCTCACCATCTCTCCATCTCCTATCCACTCTTCATTCCTCAGTCAGCAGATGTAGGACAACATCTTGCTGGGATTCAGGGAATTATTCTCTTTAGTAATATGCTTGAAGGTTATACCTTATTAAAATGCAATCTTGGCTCCAATGTTAATACTGGGTGAGCGTTGGGATTTTTAGATTTTTAATTTGATTTATTATTGTCACATGTATTAACACACAGTGAAAAGTATTGTTTCTTGCGCGCTATACAGACAAAGCATACCGTTCATAGAGAAGAAAAGGAGAGAGCGCAGAATGTAGTGTTACAGTCATAGCTAGGGTGTAGATGCTCCAAGTGAGCAGGTAGGCCGTGAGTTCAAATCCCACCATGGTAAGTAGGATGCCCCGTATGGGGCGGCACGGTGGCACAGTGGTTAGCACTGCTGCCTCTCAGCGCCAGGGATCCCGGTTCAATTCCAGGCTCGGGTCACTGTCTGTGTGGAGTCTGCACGTTCTCCCCGTGTCTGCGTGGGTTTCCTCCGGGTGCTCCGGTTTCCTCCCACTGTCTAAAGATGTGCTGGTTAGGTGGATTGGCCATGCTAAATTGCTCCTTAGTGTCAGGGGGACTAGCAAGGTAAATATGCGGGGTTACAGGGAATAGGGCCTGGGTGGGATTGTGGTCGGTGCAGACTCGATGGGCCGAATGGCCTCCTTCTGCACTGTAGGGATTCTATGATTCTCAGTTATAAAAATTATTTGGAGAAATCTTATACTGCAGGTTGTGAGTGTGCAATATGGTGGCACAGTGGTTAGCACCACCGCCTCACAGCATCTGCACATTCTCCCCATGTCTGCGTGGGTTTCCTCCTTGTGCTCCAGCTTCCTCCCACAGTCCAAAGATGTTAGGCGAAATGGCCATGCTAAGTTGCCCCTTAGTGCCCCAAGATGTGTAGATTGTGGGAATTAACCATGGTAAATTTGTGGGGTCACAGGGAGAGGGTGGAATGGAGGGCCTGGCTTGGATGCTCCTTCGAAGAATCGGTGCAGACGCGATAGGCTGAATGGCCTCCTTCTGCACTGCAGGGAATTCTATGATTTGATGAAATTTGGCCACTTGTGGCGTGTCACAGGAAAATTGGCACGTGAAAAGTTGCCTTAAGATTATAAAAACCCTTTCATGATTTGTGAATAGTTCTGATTATTAATGATAACAATATTGGAGATTTGGGGGGAAGGTCATTTGGCTGACAGTTAAGAATCAATTAAAGTTATAAGGTTTATTTATTTGTCACAAGTAAGGCTTACATTCACACTGCAATGAAGTTACTGTGAAAATCCCCCAGTCGCCACACTCCGGCGCCTGTTCAGGTTACACTGAGGTAGAATTTAGCACGGCCAATGCACCCTAACCAGCACATCTTTGGACTGTGGGAGGAAACTGGAGCACCCGGAGGAAACCCACGCAGACATGGGGAGAACGTACAGATTCCACACAGACAGAACTAAGGGTCACAGTCTAAGAATAAGGGGTAAGCCATTATCCTGAGATGAAGAAGAATTTCTTCACTCAGAGAGTTGTGAAGCTGTGAAATTCTCTACCACAGAGAGCTGTTGGGGCCAATTTGTTAGACATGTCCAAGAGGGAGCTGGACTTGGCCCTTGTGGCTAAAGGGATCAAGGGGTGTGGAGAGAAAGTGGGAGTGGGGATACTGGAAGTACATGATCAACCATGATCACAATGAATGGCGGAGCAGGTTCGAAGGGCTGAATGGCCTCCTCCTGCTCCTATTTTTTATGTTTCTATGATAGTGACCCAAGCTGGGAATTGAACCCAGGCCCCTGGCACTGTGAGGCAGCAGTGCTAACCACTGCGCCACCATGCCGCCCCTGGCCATGGGAAGGCAAGGGTCTGTGATGATGGATCCAGCAGATGACCAATAGCTGGGGTGTGTTCGTTGGGGTGGGGGTGGGGGGGGGGGGGGGAGGGAGGGGGGGGTTTGGGGAGTGGGGGGGGGGGTAGTGCGGTGGGGTGGGGATAGCAGGGGGAGGATGGGGTTGGGGAGTGGGGGGTGTAGTGCAGTGGGGTGGGGATAGCAGGGGGAGGGTGGGGTTGGGGAGTGGGGGGATAGTGTGGTGGGGTGGGGGGGAGGGAGGGTGGGGTTGGGGAGTGGGGGGGGAGTAGTTCGGTGCGGTGGGGTCGGGGGGTGAGAGATTGTGTGATTAAAACCTTCACGATTATATCCAATCAGAGTTGCAAATCCTACTGGCTGGGTGCATGGAAGGGGATTGGTTACCAAGTGACTGTGGAATTTGCATCCAGCCAGAGAGTAATGGCTTTGGGTGAGGAGAAAACAGACAAGAAAAAAACAATCCCAGCCAACAAATGTTTATATATAAACTCTGTGCCAATTATTATGAATCTTTTTTAATGGGCAGGGGGTGGTTTTCGGGACAGGAAGTGGGTTTGTGTTTCTAGCAGTAAACACGGAGACCATTATCTTCCTGCGATCAGCACCTTACGCACAGCTTTCACCGTGAAGAGATTGGGAACTCCAATCCCAAACGCTGCCAATTGCTAATGGGCTGAAAAATGATTTACATAAACCTGGTGTGATATATACCTGATACTATACCTGATCTATAGCATAAACAGGGCAAGCTAACACATCTCCAGAGGTAACTGGGTCATCCAGGGGGCAGGGTGCGGTTGGATTGCGGTGGGGGGGTGGGGGGAATGGGACATGAATGTACACAGATAGATAGATAGACAGATAGGTAGATAGTGGGTTTTTACGGCCTCATTCAAGCGAGACTGGAAAATCCTACCCGAGGTCAACGGATATTTCCATTGGCTGCCCCTCGCCCGCTCTGATTCCGTGGTGGGCGGGGCAAGTGTAGTTACATCTTGCCCTTTTTTGATTTGATTTGATTTGATTTGGTTTATTATTGTCACATGTATTAACATACAGTGAAATGTATTGTTTCTTGCGCGCTATACAGACAAAGCATACCGTTCATAGAGAGGAAAAGGAGAGAGTACAGAATGTAGTGTTACAGTCATAGCTAGGGTGCAGAGAAAGATCAACTTAATGCAAGGTAGGTCCATTCAAAAGTCTGACAGCAGCAGGGAAGAAGCTGTTCTTGAGTCGGTTGGTACGTGACCTCAGACTTTTGTGTCTTTTTCCCGATGGAAGAAGGTGGAAGAGAGAATGTCCGGGGTGCGTGGGGTCCTTTATAATGCTGGCTGCTTTGCCGAGGCAGTGGGAAGTGTAGACAGAGTCAATGGATGGGAGGCTGGTTTGCGTGATGGACTGGGCTACATTCATAACCTTTAGTAGTTGGATTAAGTGTGAGGTCAGGTGTAATGCCTGCTCTTGTCAGCGTGAGCCCTGTATGTCTCCCTTGTGGGGACCATGAATTGGATTCAATTTGAATTGGGTTTTTGGAGTAAGCAGGGCGATGGGTTTAAGGGCTTGCCAAGTCCACTATGCACATTGGCTTTGTAACGCCGAGACAGGAATAACCTATCAAATAATAGGCAGACAGACAAAAGGAACGGGTAGACAGACAGGCAGATAGACAGACGGTCAGAAAGACAGACACAGAGGCGAGCAGACAGACAGACGGATGGATGGGCAGACAGACAGACGGACGGGCAGACAGACAGACAGACAGATGGGTGGATGGGCAGGCGGGTGGACATTTGCTGTATCGTACCAGCCTCATAGCAGCTTATGCCAAACTGAGACGGCAAAACAAATAATCATAATTCATAACATAGTTTAATTAAAGTTTCAAATAATAAAAGATTTGCACAATTATGAACATTGCTGTTTATAAATAGTTACAATACGTTGCTAAATGCTGCTCCCCTGAGCTTACAGTATAAAAATCAAATGCTGCTCTCTGTATTAAAGTTTTATCTATCTGTTTAGTTCAGTAATTCTCACTCATTTACAAACCCTTCCTGACTCTGTGGGACATTGGGCTGCATCATCATCGTCTATTTGTTCAGTATCATATTTGCAGAATGTTGTCTTTTCTCCTGAATTTCATCACACATTTACTTCCGTCTGGTTGTGGCAAGTGATAGCGACAATGGGAGTTTTAGAGTCAGAGTTTTTCAGCGCACAAAGAGGCCCTTTGACCCATCGTATCTATTCTAATCCCATTTTCCAGCACTCGGTCCATGGCCCTGTATGCTAAGGCGTTTCAAGTGCTCATCTAAATGCTTCTGAAATGTTATGAGGGTTCGCGCCCCTCCTACTCTTTCAGGCAGTGAGTTTCAGATCCCCCCCCTCACCTGCCCGTTACCTTAAATCTCTACCCCTTGATTATTGATCCCTCCACGAAGGAAAAGTTTCTTCCCATCTATCTTACCTATGTCCTTCATAATTTTGTATACCTCAGACTGCTCCCTCTGTCCCTCCTCAGCCTTCTCTGTTCTAAGGAAAACAACCCCAGCCTAACCAGCCTCTCTACCTGGGTGAAACGTTCCGTCCCAGGCAGCATCCTGGTGAATCTGCCCTGCAGCCTCTCCAGTGCAATCACATCCTTCCTATAGTGTAGCGACCAGGGCTGCACACAGTCTCCAGCTGTAGCCTCATGAGTGTTTTATACAGCTCCATCATAACCCCACTGCTCTTATAAGACCATAAGATAAAGGAGCGGAATTAGGCCATTCAGCCCATCGAGTCTGCTCCACTATTCAATCATGGCTGATATGATTCTCATCCCCATTCTCTTGCCTTCTCCCCATAACCCTTGATCCCCTTATTGATCAAGAACCTATCTATCTCTCAATGACCTGGCCTCCACAGCCCTCTGTGGCAAAGAGTTCCACAGATTCACCACCCTCTGGCTGAAGAAATTCCTCCTCATCTCAGTCTTCAAAGAGCGTTCCCTTCACTCTGAGGTTGTGCCCTCGAGTTCTAGTCTCTTCCACGAGTGGAAACATCCTCTCCACGTCCATTCTCTCCAGACCTCTCAGTATTCTGTAAGTTTCAACTGGATACCACCCTCATTCTTCTAAGCTCCACCGAGTACAGGCCCAGACTCCTCAACCGCTCCTCATATGACAAGCCCTTAATTCCTATATTCTCTGCCTGGGCTAATAAAGGCAAGTATCCCATATGCCCTCTTAACCACCTTATCTACCTTTCCTGCTGCCTTCAGGGATTTATAGACATCCACCCCAATGTCCCTCTGACCCTCTGTCCTTCCTAGCATCCGACCGTTCATTGGTTATTCCCTTGCCCCGTTAGTCCTTCCAAAATTCCAACACGTTTTTCCCTTTTAACACCAAGGGAACAACATAGAATCATAGAATCCCTACAGGGCAGAAGAAGGCCATTCGGCCCATCGAGTCTGCACTGAGCACAATCCCACCCAGGCCCTATCCCCATGTATTTACCCTAGCTAGTCCCCCTGACATTAAGGGGCAATTTTACCACGGCCAATCCATCTAATCTGCACATCTTTGGACTGTGGGAGGAAACCGGAGCACCCGGAGGAAACTGGGTTCACCTAGGGGGCATAGGTTAAAGGTGCGAGGGGCAAGGTTTAAAGGAGATGTATGAGGCAGGTTTTTTACACAGAGGGTGGTGGGTGCCTGGAACTCGTTGCCGGGGGAGGTAGTGGAAGCTGATACGATAGTGACTTTTAAGAGGCGTCTTGACAAATACATGAATAGGATGGGAATAGAGGGGTATGATCCCCGGAAGGGTAGGGGGTTTTAGTTCAGTCGGGCAGCATGGTCGGTGCAGGCTTGGAGGGCCGAAGGGCCTGTTCCTGTGCTGTAATTTTCTTTGTTCTTTGAAACTCACGCAGACACGGGGAGAACGTGCAGACTCCACACAGACAGTGAGTGACCCAAGCCGGGAAGCGAACCCGGGTCCCTGGCGCTGTGAGGCAGCGGTGCTAAGCACTGTGCCACCATGCCGCTCCATATTGAGTTATTTGAATCAGTCGGAGTAGCTTTGGAACTCGCTACGTTAGATCAGTTTCAATGCTCACTTCTGAATGATTTTGAACTTTGCCACACACTCTAAGGACAAGCCACAATTCCCCTGATCCCACATTTCAGCCCCACAGCACTGTTACCAACTCCTCCAGGACTGCCCTGGAGTCTCCAGCAATTAAAAGATTAATTTCCTTAACGCCACTGGGAGCAACACCTGAGAGAAAATCACAGAGACACTAAAATAAATGGTCTTTAATACAGCTTCCTTTGAACTCTGCTTTATTAAACATTGCAATATTGGCCACTGGAGAGTAAAAGGCAGCTGGAGCAATGGTCAAGAATCAGCCAGTGGGATAATGAAAGGTCCATTTGCTTTTTGATCGGCCGTGGAAAGGCGGGACACTCTGAGATTGGACCTGTCGAGTGACCAATGACAGGGGTTCAGGGCTGCGTTGTTGGAGGCCATGTGGTGAAACCTCCAGGATTCTGTCCAATTCGAGTTGGCAACATCTACTCTGGATACTGGGGGCTCCCGATTGATATTGTGGACAGTGGGGAGGGTCGGCGGAGAACTCGAGCTGCCAGCGTACACCTACAAGACAGCTCTTCCATCAGCGGTGTGTGTAACTCATGCCCCAGCATAGGGGAGAGCCTGACATGGTTAGGGTGCATTGGCCACGCTAAATTCTCCCTCAGTGTATCTGAACAGGTGCCGGAGTGTGGCGACTAGGGGATTTGCACAGTAACTTCATTGCAGTGTTAATGTAAGCCTACTTGTGACAATAATAAATTAACTTTAAAACGATAAAATGTCCCAGAGTGCATCATAGAAGCATTTTCAAACTGAAACTAACGCTGGGATTTTCCAGCCCCGCTGCAGTGTGTTTTCCAGCAGCAGAGGTGGCTCATCATTGACCGCTGGTGGGATCTTCCAGTCCCGCCGAGGTCAATGGTGTTTTCCATGGCTCGCCCGACCCACCACTGGGGAACACGTCTTTGGTGGGGACTGGAAGATCCCGCTGGTGGGAAGGTCTGGAAAATCCCGCCCTGTCATCGAGCCACATATGGAGATATTTGCCGAAATTCTGCTCCTGTTCACGCCGGTGGGATCTTACATCCCGCTGGTGATGAATCCCCGTCGTGGCTTTCCCAGCACCGAGAGGTGTGTTCAATGGTAAATCCTGTTGCCAACGGTGGGGCCATAGGATCCCACCACCAGCAAGTGGGCGCCACATCCCACTGCTGCAAAACACCCTGGGGAACGGGCGGAAAATCCCTCCCATTATGGGGAGACAGCGACCAAAAACCTGCCCAAAGAGATAGGTTTTATGGAGGGTCTGAAAGAGGGGAGAGAGAGAGAGGTGAAGAGGTTTAGCGAGAAATTCTCAGAGCTCAGACGGGCTGAAGAGTGAGGGAAGGGAGAAGGAGACAGACAGCGGGCAGGATTTGAAGAGATTTGGGAGAGTTGTAGACCTGGAGGAGGTGACACCACCCATTTCTCTGGAGGGTTACCAATCCAAAGCACGATACTGGTTACCCGTGATAACAATCGAGAGATAGGATTGACAGTCTTCTAGCAGAAAGGGAGGCTGTTCGGCCCATCATTCCTGTACCAGCTCTTTGGCAGGATTGGAAATTCCCGCCCAAAACCAGTGGGCCTTTTGGCTGTTTCCAAATGTGCCAATCACACAATCCCTCACGGAAAGGACAGGAAAATGGCTGCCGCCGTTGGAACGCTGAGCTTCCATTCTGGAGCAGTGAAGGGTTCTGTAGAAACAATTACTTTCTAAATTTGCCTCCCCGCTCCCCATTAACCACCATCCACCAACCCCCCACCCCTACCCCACCCCCATCTGCCCCCCAAACCACCCCCATCTGCCCCCAAACCACCCCCATCTGCCCCCATCCCACCCCCATCTGCCCCCATCCCACCCCCATCTGCCCCCATCCCACCCCCATCTGCCCCCACCCCACACCATCACCACACTCCCCCCACCCCCCCCCCCGCTCTCACCCCCACCCCCTCCCGCCATTCCCCCCACCCCTACCCCACCCCCATCTGCCCCCATCCCACCCCCACCTGTCCCCATCCCACCCCCACCTGCCCCCACCCCACACCGTCACCGCACTCCCCCCACCCCCCGCTCTCACCCCCACCCCCTCCCGCCATTCCCCCCACCCCCTGTTATTGTGAAAACAGGCCGGTTTGCTGAACAATGTGGCAGAGATTAACAGGCTGCGGATTTTTTCACACTGGTTTAAAGTCTGGAATTTGGGGCAGTTAAACCAAAGGCTCTGTATTCAAATCAGCCTCATTCAAACCACGGCCTGCCTGACACTGTGGGGGGGTGGGTGGAGGCAGCCGGTAACTGCAGCAACACCTGGGCGTTGTGAACACTGAGGCACAAGGAGAGGCTGCACACAGAGAACAGTGAACGAAACAACGCCCGGAGAGGATTCTTACACTGACAGAATCAGAACATTCACCCTCTCAACATCAACCTTTATAAACTTCACTCTCCTGTGTAACGCCCCCTGTTGACGCCTCTCCGCTCTCTCTGTCCCGGACACTCTGCGGGAGAGGGGCTTCCACATTCCTCACTGTATTTATTCATGATTATTTTATTTTGATATATTTATATTCAGCTGCCTGAGCTGTAAGCTCTGGTGTCCCTCCTCTCTACCTCGCTTACTATCCTGGGCTGTAGATTATATCTCGGTCGGTTTGATGAAGTCTTTGTTCTTTAGCAGGTTAACTGTCAGTCTTTGTTAACAACTAGAACTATTTACAAACATACAGTAAAGGTACCAGCTGGGATCTGTCTCCAGACTGAGGCCTGAGCACAGGAGTGTGCCAACACCACACGGCTCTGCCCCTGTGCCACACGGCTCTGTCTCTGTGCCACACATGCCCCTGGGTGCAGGTCATGTGTTCTCTTACATCACTGTGGGGGTGGTACAGCTGTCCCACATTAACCCTGAATATGCCAGTCCCTTATACTACACTTACCTCCTTGTCACCAACCTCCCTGACCAAGCTCTTATTCACCTGACCAAATATTTCTTTATGTGGCTCGATGTTTAATTATGTTTTATAATGCTTCTGTGAAACACCTTGGCATGTTTTAATTTGTTAAATTTGCTATATAAATGTAAGATATTTTTTCTTAATCCTATCCTGGGAAGGGGGCGTCTCCCCATCCGTCCCAATCCCCACCATCTCCCCGTTAAAAGTAAAGTTTATTTATTAGTGTCACAAGTAGGCTTACATTAACACTGCAATGAAGTTACTGTGAAAATCCCCTAATCGCCACACTCCGGCACCTATTTGGGTACCTATTTGGGTACAGTGAGGGAGAATTTAGCTTGGCCAATGCACCCTAACCAGCACGTCTTTTGGACTGTGGGAGGAAACCGGAGCACCCGGAGGAAACCCACGCAGACACGGGGAGAATGTGCAAACTCCACACAGACAGTGACCCGAGCCGGGAATCGAACCCAGGTCCCTGGTGCTGTGAGGCAGCAGTGCTAACCACTGTGCCACCCAGTCCCAATCCCCACCGCCTCCCATTAGTCACAAGTAGTCATTAATGCTCCGCTCATTCCCATTGGCACTGCAAATTTTCCATTCAAATGCGTTTATCCAATTCCCCTTCGTGAGCTCTGATTGAGTTTGCTTCCTCTGCCCTTTCTTTGGGCACCATTTATTTCCCTGGTTTGGCATCACCCCCAATACAGTGACTACACTTGAAAAATACTTCATTGGCTGTAAAGTTAAAATAAAAAGGGAAGGGAGTGAGGGAGAAATCTTGGGGGACGGAAAGATTAATGAAACCGCAGCAGAAGTGAAAATAAGTTGTGAGTAAATACTCCTTCCTCGTAAGATTTGGAAAAGGTGTCTAGTTTTTCTGGCTTTTTCCAGATTCGCCCATTTGGTCTCCAGTGCAATGCGTGGACCCCAGCACGGGGGTGAAAGGTCATGACCCCGAGCCTGAGCAGGAGCAGCCTCCAAGGGAGAACAATGCAGCCTATGAGAGGGTGTCTCCATGCCACATGACTAAGGACACCACCCACACCTTCGCGTCAGGTACCGAGATCTCGCTTCGTGTTTGTGAGCTGCAATGCCCCCTCATTTAAAAGGTTGCGGAGCGCGAACAACAAGAACATTTTCACTTGAAAACCTTAAATCTCAATTTACACCTGGACTCGTGAGTGTACGAGGAACAAGACTCACATTCTATAGTGACTTCCGTGATCTCAGGGTGGTCCAAACTGCTTTGGAACCATTGAAGTATGTTTGAGATGTGGTCACTACTGTAACAGTGTAGGAAACGGAGCAACCAATCTACTCTCAACAAACTCCCACAAATTGATTTGATTTATTATTGTCACATGTATTAACACACAGTGAAAAGTATTGCTTCTTGCGAGCTATACAGACAAAGCAAACGAGAGAGTGCAGAATGTAGTGTTACAGTCATAGCTAGGGTGTAGAGAAAGATCAACTTAATGCAAGGTAGGTCCGTTCAAAAGTCTGACAGCAGCAGGGAAGAAGCTGTTCTTGAGTCGGTTGGTGCGTGACCTCAGACTTTTGTATCTTTTTCCCGACGAAAGAAGGTGGAAGAGAGAATGTCCGGGGTGTGTGGGGTCCTTAATTATGCTGGCTGCTTTGCCGAGGCAGCGGGAAGTGTAGACAGAGTCAATGGATGGGAGGCTGGTTTGTGTGATGGGTTGGGCTACATTCATGACCTTTTGTAGTTCCTTGCGATCTTGGGCAGAGCAGGAGCCCCATACCAAGCTGTGATACAACCAGAAAGAATGCTTTCTATGGTGCAACTGTAAATGTTGGTGAGAGTCGTAGCTGACATGCCAACTTTCCTTAGTCTTCTGAGGAAGTAGAGACTTTGGTGGGATTTCTTAACTATAGTTATGTTTCTTAACTATAGTTATGTCACTAACCCAACTGAATGGATTGTGTTATCTGTGGCAATAAGAACGGGAGTTACTTGTTGTACTGATTTACTGAGACTGATTATCCCTCCGTCTCAGATCTGAGAGAAATGGAATTCTGCTTGACATCCTGGGAGTAAGAGTTTCCGCACAAAACCTGTGTGCCCACCAGCTGCCCGATTTCAGGGTCCGATTTTGCTTTAAGTGGGAAGCGTCCAAGATCCCGTAAGCATGTGCCAGGCATAACAGTGACCCATCCAAACTCAACCGTGCCACCTGCCCTGCCTCTGTGCTCACTGACCTAGATAGGTTCCTGGGTGAGCAATGCCTCGATTTTAAAATTTCTAAAGCTTGTTTTCCTCACCCCTCCATGACCCCACCCCGTCCCTAATTCGGTAACCTCCTCTAACCCACAGCCCCTCCGAAAGAAAGGATATTATTAAATGAGAAAGAGTGCAGAAAAGATTTACTAGGATGCTACCGGGACTTGATGTTTGAGTTATAAGGAGAGGCTGGATAGACTGGGACTTTTTTCTCTGGAGTGTAGAAGGCTGAGGGGTGATCTTATAGAGACCTATAAAATAATGAGGGGCACAGATCAGCTAGATAGTCAATATCTTTTCCCAAAGGTAGGGGAGTCTAAAACTAGAGGGCATAGGTTTAAGGTGAGAGGGGAGAGATACAAAAGTGTCCAGAGGGGCAATTTTTTCACACAGAGGGTGGTGAGTGTCTGGAACGAGCTGCCAGAGGTAGTAGTAGAGGCGGGTATAATGTTGTCTTTTAAAAAGCATTTAGACATTTACATGGGTAAGATGGATATAGAGGGATATGGGCCAAATGCGGGCAATTGGGATTAGCTTAATGCTTTAAAAATAAGGGCGGCATGGACAAGTTGGGCCGAAGGGCCTGTTTCCATGCTATAAACCTCTATGACTCTATGACCCTTCGAGGTCTCGGTGCTCCTCTAACTCTGGCCTCTTGTGCATTTCCAATTTCCATTGCTCCACCACCGGTGGCCACGCCTTCAGCTGCCTGGGCCCCAGGCTCTGGAATTCCCTTTCAGAGCTGAACCAGTCCTGTCGGTAACATTCTCATCCTGGGTATATCAGCCTCTGGGTTCAGGTCCCACTCCAGGATTTGAGCAAGGCTGGAGCTCCAGTGCAGCAGCGAGGGAGTGCCACACAGCTGAAGGTCCACTTGGGAACCTGTCTCGGGGGCAGGGGATTCATATGGTGTTCGTGGAAGTGGAAATGACTCGGGTTGGGAAGCATTTTCCGATCGGGGCCATTGTGATCTCCTGGACTCGTTTTGATCGCCTCAGGGGGTCGGAGAGGAATTTCCCAGATTTTTTTTT
The DNA here is from genome assembly GCF_964213995.1 of Mustelus asterias. Classification (NCBI taxonomy): domain Eukaryota; kingdom Metazoa; phylum Chordata; class Chondrichthyes; order Carcharhiniformes; family Triakidae; genus Mustelus; species Mustelus asterias. Next base: position 3,395,160 of record NC_135813.1, on the reverse strand, counting down.
CCCCATATTGGCCCTGGGGTTTTTCACTCTGGGTTTTCGCCTCTCCCTGGAGATCACATGGTCTGGAATGGGGGGGTGGGGGTAAGTTAATAGGTTGTAATGAACAAAGCATCGTAGCTGTGAGGGACAGCTCGGTGGATAGGATATTGGTATGTAGATAGGCTGGAAAATTGGGCGGGGATCCTGGATTCAGGATTCAATCCTGGACCGGGGAGCGGCGCGGGCTTGGAGGGCCGAAGGGCCTGTTCCTGTGCTGTATTGTTCTTTGTTCTTTGTTCTTTGTTCCAGAAGAGGTATTAACCTGAGACCCTGGCTGCCCTCTCAGGTGAACATAAAAGATCCCACGGCACTAGGTTGAAGAAGAGTTGGGGAGTTTTCCCCATGTGTCAGTACAAAAATCTGAGGTCACGTACCAACCATCTCAAGAACAGCTTGTTCCCTGCTGCTATCAGACTTTTGAATGGACCTACCTTGCACTAAGCTGATCTTTCTCTACACCCGAGCTAGGACTGTGACACTACATTCTGCCCTCTCTCCTTTCCTTCTCCCCTATGTACTCTATGAACAGTATGCTTTTTCTGTATAGTGCGCAAGAAACAATACTTTTCACTGTATCCCGATACATGTGACAGTAATAAATCAAATCAAAATATTAATTGCTCAATCAACATCACAAGAAACAGAGTGATTATGTTGCTGTTTTTGGGGTCTTATTGTGCAGAAATTGGCCGCTGCGTTTCTCACATTACAACAGTGACGACCCTTCACAAAGTACATCATCGGCTGTAAAGCGCTTCCGGACATCCTGAGGTCTTGGAAGGTAGAAATGCAAGGCCGAGATTCTCCCAAAAAAATTCTAAATCCCCAATTTGTGGGAAAAAGGGAGTAAATCCCTGCGGATTTTTTAGCGTGATTTCCAGAATGAATCTCTGACACTGTGCATTGCAGCGGATTGGGAGAATCACCTCCCCAAGTCTTTTTGTCATCAAATCATGTAACAAACACCTGGTTTCCTTTCCACTTGACTGTGGGCGGGTGGTATATTAGGAGATGGGCGTCTAAGATGACCAATGGCGGGAGAGTGAAGTGCGTGGGGGACGGGACGGGGATGGGGGAGGGACGACGGGTGTGGTTGGGGGTCATGTGATGAACTGTCCAGGAACGTCCAATCAGGATTGGCAGCCCTGGGTTGTGTCAGGTTTTGGAATGCCAATGGGCCAATAGGATTGACTGTACCTCATCATTTACTTTAGCTTCTTTCTGTTGCAGTGTCGGGCTCCCTGCCCCAGAGATACCCCAGCAGTAAGGCGTTGCTATCCTCCAGCTGCACTCCCGGCTTTCCCTGGGACACCTTCCAGAATGTGTATGATTTCTGCCATCTGATCGGCGCGCCGGATTTGTACGGCTCTCCGATTTCTAGTCCAGTGGAAGTTGATCAGCCCATCGATTACAGCACCCATTACAACTCACAATCCCCCGCTTACAACTGCATCAAGTGTAACAAGGTAACTGCAACTGAGAGGGGAGACGCCCCCCTCAGCCCCGCTCAGCCCACCTGGTTTGTACAGGTTACAATCCCCGCCCATTACTGGTTCAGTGGGTGACGTCCTTACCTCCCAGTCAGTAGGCTGTAGGTTCAAATCCCACTCCACAGAATTAACGTGTAAACTAGGCGACTGAGGGTGTGCTGCAGTGTTGGAGGAGCCATCTTTCAAATGCAATGTAAAACTGATGCCCAATCTGATTGCAGAATCATAGAATCCCCACAGTGCAGGAGGAGGCTATTCGGCCCATCGAGCCTGCACCGACAACAATCCCACCCAGGTCCTGTCGCTGTAACCCCAAGTATTTTACCTACTAGTCCCCCTGACACTAACGGGCAATTTAGCATGGCCACCCAACCTAACCCACACACCTTTGGAATGTGGGAGGAAACTGGAGCACCCGGAGGAAACCCACGCAGACACAGGGAGAAGGTGCATTCTCCGCACAGACATTGACCCAAGCCGGGAATCGAACCACTGGCGCTGTGAGGCTGCAGTGCTAACCACTGTGCCACCCATTGTTAGGGGTGGGTGTAAAAGCCCCCTCAACTCTATTTTAAAGAGGAGGGGGAGTTCACTCCAGCGTACTGGCCAATATTAAAATCACAATAAGAACATGAGAACTAGGAGCAGGAGTCGGCCATCTGGCCTCTCAAGCTTGCTCCGCCACTCAATAAGATCATGGCCTTAAAAACATTCAATGAGGTAGCCTCAACTGCTTCACTGGGCAGGGAATTCCACAGATTCACAACCCTTCGTGTGAAGAAGTTCCTCCTCAACTCAGTCCTAAATCTGCTTCCCCTTATTTTGAGGCCATGCCCCCTAGTTCTAGTTTCACCCGCCAGTGGAAACAACCTCCCTGCTTCTATCTTATCTTTTCCCTTCATAATCTTATATGTTTCTATAAGATCCCCCCTCATTCTTCTGAATTCCAATGAGTATAGCCCCAGTCTACTCAATCTCTCCTCATAAGCCAACCCTCTCAACGCTGGAATCAACCTAGTGAATCTCCTCTGAAGTTCTGGTCATTATGTTTGTGGGATCTCGCTTTGCGCAACTTGGTATTTCCAACAGTGACTTCACTACAGAAGTGTTTAATTGGTTGTAAATGTTTTGGGGAGTTCTGAAAGAGGCTATAGAAATGCAAATGTCTCTTTATAAGGTGCCTGGGAATTTTGTTTGAAGAAAATAAAAATCTTACCTCATCTCTGGGGCTTCCTGGCATTTCCTTGGTTTGGCTGCCAGCACCAGTTGGGCCTATCAGCGGGCAGGTACGCCTCAATCATAGAATCCCTACAATGCAGAAGGAGGCCATTCAGCCCATCTAGTCTGCATCGACTCTCCGAAAGAGTTCAGAAAAATGAGGGGGGATCTCATAGAAACCAATAAAATTCTAACAAGACGAGACAGGGTCAATGCAACAAGGATGTTTCCAATGATGGGGCTGTTCAGAATCAGGGGTCACAGTCTGAAGCTAGAGGGTAGACAGTTTGAGACAGAGGTGAGGACAAATTTCTTCACCCAGAGGGTGGTGAATGTGTGGAATTCACTCCCACAGAAAGTAGTTTAGGCCAAAACATTGAATGTTTTTAAGAAGCAGTTAGATATAGCTCTTGAGGTGAAGGAGATCAAAGGATGGCGGGGTGGAGGGGGGGGGGGGGGCGGGGGCGGGAGGTGGTGGCGGGAGGCAGAATCAGGCTATTGAGTTGGACGATCAGCCATGATCATAATGAATGGTGGAGCAGATTCGAAGGGCCAAATGGCCTCCTCCTGCTCCTATTTTCTATGTTTCTAACCCAGGTCTGCTGGCACTGTGAGGCGGCACCTTATCTCATATGGGATACGCAACTCCATATTTACACCAGGTCCCACTGGGAATGAATGGAAATGGGAATGAGAATGGGAGAATGGGTGCTCTCTGCCACTGAATGTGACGTGGGAGTACAGTCCGCGATCCTCGATTCACCAGGAAAGGCCTCTGGAGATCTTCATGTTTAACAGAGCAACTTCTCCCAACAGGTTTTCTCCACAGCTCACGGCCTGGAGGTCCATGTCAGGAGGTCACACAGTGGGATGCGACCTTTCGCCTGTGACCTTTGTGGGAAAACGTTTGGCCATGCAGTCAGCTTGGAGCAACACATGAACATTCACTCACAGGTAACTGAGGCCGGGCTTTAGCTATAACATCACCCCGTCCTGTGTTTAAAATAACAAGCTCCACAAACCCACCAAAAGGTGGGACCCTGTACCCCAGTGAGAGTCAGCACCCTCGGGAGAGGAGGGGGGACCCTGTACCCCAGTGAGAGTCAGCACCCTCGGGAGAGGAGGGGGGACCCTGTACCCCAGTGAGAGTCAGCACCCTCAGGAGAGGAGGGGGACCCTGTACCCCAGTGAGAGTCAGCACCTTCAGGAGAGGAGGGGACCCTGTACCCCAGTGAGAGTCAGCGCCTTCAGGAGAGGAGGGGGGACCCTGTACCCCAGTGAGAGTCAGCACCCTCGGGAGAGGAGGGGGGACCCTGTACCCCAGTGAGAGTCAGCACCTTCAGGAGAGGAGGGGGGACCCTGTACCCCAGTGAGAGTCAGCACCCTCAGGAGAGGAGGGGGACACTGTACCCCAGTGAGAGTCAGCACCTTCAGGAGAGGAGGGGGGACCCTGTACCCCAGTGAGAGTCAGCACCTTCAGGAGAGGAGGGGGACCCTGTACCCCAGTGAGAGTCAGCACCCTCAGGAGAGGAGGGGGGACCCTGTACCCCAGTGAGAGTCAGCACCTTCAGGAGAGGAGGGGGGACCCTGTACCCCAGTGAGAGTCAGCACCTTCAGGAGAGGAGGGGGGACCCTGTACCCCAGTGAGAGTCAGCACCCTCGGGAGAGGAGGGGGACCCTGTACCCCAGTGAGAGTCAGCACCTTCAGGAGAGGAGGGGGGACCCTGTACCCCAGTGAGAGTCAGCACCTTCAGGAGAGGAGGGGGGACCCTGTACCCCAGTGAGAGTCAGCACCTTCAGGAGAGGAGGGGGACCCTGTACCCCAGTGAGAGTCAGCACCCTCGGGAGAGGAGGGGGGACCCTGTACCCCAGTGAGAGTCAGCACCCTCGGGAGAGGAGGGGGACCCTGTACCCCAGTGAGAGTCAGCACCTTCAGGAGAGGAGGGGGGACCCTGTACCCCAGTGAGAGTCAGCACCTTCAGGAGAGGAGGGGGACCCTGTACTCCAGTGAGAGTCAGCACCCTCGGGAGAGGAGGGGGGACCCTGTACCCCAGTGAGAGTCAGCACCCTCAGGAGAGGAGGGGGACCCTGTGCCCCAGTGAGAGTCAGCACCTTCAGGAGAGGAGGGGGACCCTGTGCCCCAGTGAGAGTCAGCACCTTCAGGAGAGGAGGGGACCCTGTACCCCAGTGAGAGTCAGCACCCTCGGGAGAGGAGGGGGACCCTGTACCCCAGTGAGAGTCAGCACCTTCAGGAGAGGAGAGGAACCTGTACCCCAGTGAGAGTCAGCACCCTCGGGAGAGGAGGGGACCCTGTACCCCAGTGAGAGTCAGCACCTTCAGGAGAGGAGGGGGACACTGTACCCCAGTGATAGTCAGCACCTTCAGGAGAGGAGGGGGACCCTGTACCCCAGTGAGAGTCAGCACCTTCAGGAGAGGAGGGGGGACCCTGTACCCCAGTGAGAGTCAGCACCTTCAGGAGAGGAGGGGACCCTGTACCCCAGTGAGAGTCAGCACCTTCAGGAGAGGAGGGGGACCCTGTGCCCCAGGTAGAGTCAGCACCCTCGGGTGAGGAGGGAGAGGATTTGGAATTGTGACAGTACCTCTTGATGCTGCGTATTAAACCTCATGGACATGTTTGATTTTTAAGGCTCGAACTCACTCGAATTATTTTCTTTTGCAGGAAAGAATCTTCGAATGTAAAATGTGTGGGAAAAGCTTCAAGAGATCGTCCACATTGTCTACTCACCTACTGATTCACTCAGACACCCGACCTTACCCCTGCCAGTACTGTGGGAAACGCTTCCACCAGAAATCAGACATGAAGAAGCATACCTACATTCACACAGGTACACAGGAATATACCTACATTCACACAGGTACATGGGAATATACCTACATTCACACAGGTACATGGGAATATACCTACATTCACACAGGTACATGGGAATATACCTACATTCACACAGGTACATGGGAATATACCTACATTCACACAGGTACATAGGAATATACTTACATACACACAGGTACACACATAATTTAAACAATGTGATAATGACCAGATGATCTGTTTTGACAATATTGGGTGAGGATAAACTATTGGCTGTGACACTGCGGGGAACCACTGCACTTTCCTCAAAACAGTGGCCTCCTGAGAGAGCAGACATGGTTTAACGTTTTGGGCAGAGTTCTCCGCTCTCCTCTGTGGCAGGACCCATTGCGAGTGAGAACGGAAAATTTGGTGTTCCAGATAAAACCCCGGCAGCCAATGAGGATGGAAAGTTTCAGCCCTGATCTGAGACACAGCTACTCCAACAGTGCAGCACTCCCTCAGCACTGAGCCTCTGACAGTGCGGCACTCCCTCAGTACTGACCCTCTGACAGTGCGGCGCTCCCTCAGTACTGACCCTCTGACAGTGCGGCACTCCCTCAGTACTGACCCTCTGACAGTGCGGCACTCCCTCAGTACTGACCCTCTGACAGTGCGGCACTCCCTCAGTACTGACCCTCTGACAGTTTGGCACTCCCTCAGTACTGACCCTCTGACAGTGTGGCACTCCCTCAGTACTGACCCTCTGACAGTGCGGCACTCCCTCAGTATTGACCCTCTGACAGTGCAGCACTCCCTCAGTACTGACCCTCTGACAGTGCGGCACTCCCTCAGCACTGACCCTCTGTCAGTGCGGCACTCCCTCAGTACTGACCCTCTGACAGTGCGGCACTCCCTCAGCACTGACCCTCTGACAGTGCAGCACTCCCTCAGTACTGACCCTCTGACAGTGTGGCACTCCCTCAGCACTGACCCTCTGACAGTGCGGCACTCTTTCAGTACTGACCCTCTGACAGTGCGGCACTCTCTCAGTACTGACCCTCTGACAGTGCAGCACTCCCTCAGTACTGACCCTCTGACAGTGTGGCACTCCCTCAGTACTGACCCTCAGTCAGTGTGGCACTCCCTCAGCACTGACCCTCTGACAGTGCGGCACTCCCTCAGCACTGACCCTCTGACAGTGCGGCACTCCCTCAGTACTGACCCTCTGACAGTGCGGCACTCCCTCAGTACTGACCCTCTGACAGTGCGGCACTCCCTCAGTACTGACCCTCTGACAGTGCGGCGCTCCCTCAGTACTGACCCTCTGACAGTACGGCACTCTCTCAGTACTGACCCTCTGACAGTGCGGCACTCCCTCAGCACTGACCCTCTGACAGTGCGGCACTCCCTCAGTACTGACCCTCTGACAGTGCGGCACTCCCTCAGTACTGACCCTCTGACAGTGCCCAGAGCTTCGAACGCCAGGGTGAGAATGCTCAGTTACAAATGTGACATTAAATTTTGATGACACTCGTAGTTCAAAAGCCCTTGCGATACGCTCCCTCCTGTGATTGGAAACATTACTGAGGCCCGATCACACACTTCACTCCCCACCGTGGTGGCAGCATCATGCTAGTCTGAGGGCTCATAGAATCCTACAGTGCAGAAGGAGGCCATTCAGCCCATCGAATCTGCAACGACCACAATCCCACCCAGGTCCCATCCCCATAACCCCACGTATTTTCCCTGTGACACTAAGGGGCAATTTATTTTGGCTTTTATTTTTAACATTCCGATTGCGGAAGGAAACCGGAGCACCCGGAGGAAACCCACACAGACACGGGGAGAACGTGCAAACTCCACACAGACAGTGACCCAAGCTGGAAATCGAACCCGGTCCCTGGCGCTGTGAGGCAGCAGCGCTAACCACTGTGCCACCCAGCCACATTACAACAGTGGCTACACTTCAAAGACCGATTTCCTTGGCTGTAGCGCTGTGGGGTGTCCTGAGGTGAGAGAAGGCAGGAAGGAAGCGCGAGCTCTTTGTTAACGTGTCTTTTTGGTCCTGTTTTATTTCCAGGCGAGAAGCCTCACAAGTGCCAGGTGTGTGGCAAATCGTTCAGCCAGAGCTCCAACCTCATCACTCACAGCCGCAAACATTCCGGCTTCAAACCTTTCGGCTGCGAGCTGTGCGCCAAAGGCTTCCAGCGAAAGGTGGATCTGCGGCGTCACCGGGAGACGCAGCACGGTCTGAAGTGTTAGGTTCCGGCCGCCATCCAACAGTGGGCAGCCACCACTGACCGTTCCACAGTGACCGACAGCACCCGCCCTTCCACACCGACGCCTAACAGCTGGGCAGAGGGCATCGCCTGGGCAACCCCCGGGCATTAAACCGAGAGAAACTGGACAATGCCCAGGAAAGAACATCTGGTCCCTCTTTGCTCTCACATCCCCCCCCTCACCCCCACCTCCCTCCCACCCCCACCTCCCTCCCACCCCCACCTCCCTCCGCACCCCCCTCCTACCCCTCACCCCTACCTCCCCCCCACCCCCACCTCCCTTCGCACCCCCCTCCTACACCCTCACCCCCACCTCCCCCCCCACCCCCACCTCCCTCCCACCTCCCTCCCCATCCCCCACCTCCCCCCTCCCTCCCCACCCCCCACCCACTCCCACCTCCCTCCCCACCCCCCACTTCCCCCCACCTCCCCCCCCACCCCCCACCTCCCTCCAGACCCCCCTCCTACCCCTCACCCCTACCTCCCCCCCACTCCCACCTCCCTCCCACCTCCCTCCCCATACCCCACCTCCCCCCCTCCCTCCCCACTCCCCGCCTACCCCTCACCCCTACCTCCCCCCCACCCCCACCTCCCTCCCACCCCCACCTCCCTCCCACCTCCCTCCCCATCCCCCACCTCCCCCCCTCCCACCCCACCCTCCACCTCCCTCCCCACCCCTCCATCCTCATTGGGGACATTCGAAAAAATCTCGCATTTTCAGAAAACTGTCTTTGCAAAGTTCTGTTTATGAGTTGTAATGATATTGGACATGGGAAGTAAAGGTGCTTGATGGATAAGGGGAGACAATGGCCTAGTGGTATTATCGCTAGGCTATTAATCCTGAGACCCAGGGGAATGTTCTGGGGACTCGGGTTCGAATCCCGCCACGGCAGATGGTGGAATTTGAATTCAATAAAATAAATCTGGAATTAAGAATCTACTGATGACCATGAAACGATTGTCGGGAAAACCCATCTGGTTCACTAATGTCCCTTTAGGGAAGGAAATCTGCCGTCCTTACCCGGTCTGGCCTACATGTGACTCCAGACCCACAGCAATGTGGTTGACTCTCAACTGCCCTCTGAAATGGCCTAGCCACTCAGTTTAAGGGAAATTAAGGATGGACAATTATAAGATGGGCCAACCAGTGACGCCCGTGTCCCACGAATTAATTAAAAAAAAGTCAAGGATCATCCAATGAGGCTCATGAAAAGTCAATTCTCGTTCTGATTGGCTGTGGGAAGGTTGGAAGATGGACATAAAGGTAAATTACTGCAGATGCTGGAATCTGAAACAAAGACAGAAAATGCTGGAAAATCTCAGCAGGTCCGACAGCACCTGTGGAGAGAAACACTGGCTCTATTCTCTCTGCAGTTGCTGTCGGACCTGCAGACATTTTCCAGCATTTTTCTGTCTTTGTGAAGGTGGATATTTCGGGCAGCCAATGACAGGAGTGTTTGGAGGGTCGGGGGGCGGGGCAGTGAGGTGGGGGGAAGGAGGGGTGGGGGGCGGTGGGGGGGGGGGGGGGGGGGCTGTGGGGGGTGGGGGGGTGGGGGGGTGGGGGGGTGGGGGGGCGGGGGGGCTGCAGGGGGTGGGGGGTTGGTCGGAGATGATGAAACTTCCAGCAAAATGTACAATCAGAGGTGACAATCCCTCGTGCGATGTGGTAAGGATTCTTTATTTCTTTTCCTGTTTCCATTGATGATCCACCAGGAGTTTATTGAGAATAAAATCTTTTTGAATTAGTGTTCAAGTTCTTCCCTCATTTTTACTCTTCAGACGTTCATTATTCTGATCTATCCCTGGCGCTATTGAAGTGTAACCTCTGGAATTGAACCCGGGTCTCTGGAGCTGTGAGGCAACAACAACAACTTATATCCACAAGACCATAAAATATAGCAGCAGAATTAGGCCATTCAGCCCATCGTGTCTGCTCCACTATTCGATCATGGCTGAGATCATTCTCATCCCCATTCATAGAATCATAGAATCCCTACAGTGCAGAAGGAGGCCATTTGGCCCATCGAGTTTGCACTGACCACAATCCCACCCAGGATCTATCCTCACAGCCCCATGCAGTTACCCTAGCTAGTCCCCCTGACACTAAGGGGCAATTTAGCATGGCTAATCCACCTAACCAGCACGTCTTTCGGACTGTGTGAGGAAACTGGAGCACCCGGAGGAAACCCACACAGACAATGACCCAAGGCTGGAATTGAACTCGGGTCCCTGGTGCTGTGAGGCAGCAGTGCTAACCCACTGTGCCACCCGTGTTGCCCGACCTTCCTTCTCCCCATAACCCTTGATCCCCTTATTGATCAAGAACTTATCTCTCTCTGTCTAAAGACACTCAATGACCCGGCCTCCACAGCCTTCTGTGGCAATGAATTCCACAGATTCACCACGCTCTGGCTGAAGATATTCCTCCTCATCTCAGTTTTAAAGGAGCGTCCCTTCACCCTGAGGTTGTGCCCTCGAGTTCTAGTCCCTTTCCCTAGTGGAAATATCCTCTCCATGTCCACTCTATCCAGGCCTCTCAGTTTTCTGTAAGTATCCACGGTCAGTTGCAGACGGGTGCAGGAATAACTGGCTGGATGGAAGGGGCAGGTGTCAGGTGTGGCTCAGAGGGAGCACTCTTACCTCCAAGTCAGAAGGTTCGGAGTTCGAGTTTCACACTCGGGCTTGAGCACAGCAGTCGCGGCTGAAGGTGCAGTTCAGTGCTGAGGGAGTGCTGCATTGTCAGAGATCCACCTATCGAATGAGGAGTTAAAGCAAGACCCCTCCTGCCTGCTCGGGTGGAGATGAAAGGTTCCCGTGGGGCTATCAAAGGGCAGGGAGTTCTCCCTGGAGTCCTGAACAATGTTTAACCCTCACTCAGCATCACAAAAACAGATTATTTTCACATTGCTGCTGGTGGGATCTTGCTGTGCGCAACATTGGCTGCCTCGTTTCCTACTTTACAGCAGTGACTGCACTTCAAGAAGTGCTTCATTGGCTGCAAAGTGCTTTGGGGTGGCCAGGTGTCGCTATAGAAATGCAGGTCGTTACCAGGTGTGTCGAGTATGAGTGGGGATCTCAGCCAGTGATTTGAGTGATCTCACTCACTGAACTCGGCAGAGGGAAAAACCAGGGTTCCTGCTCCTGCTAGAATGTGCATGAGTGCACATCAGCTCCAGAGATTGAAGGTCTTCAGTGATACAGGAGCTTGCGGGAGTACAGGAAGGTACAATATTACAGGTATGCGTGTGGATACAGATGTGCGCTGGTACAGATGTGCGCTGGTACAGATGTGCGCTGGTACAGATGTGCGCTGGTACAGATGTGCGCTGGTACAGATGTGCGCTGGTACAGATGTGCGCTGGTACAGATGTGCTCTCCATGGACAGAGTCAACACAGAGTATTGAACGATAAGCAAAGAAAATTACAGCACAGGATCAGGCCCTTCGGCCCTCCAAGCCTGCACCGACCATGCTGCCCGACTTAACTAAAGCCCCCTACCCTTCCGGGGACCATATCCCTCTATTCCTATCCTATTCATGTATTTGTCAAGACGCCCCTTAAAAGCCACTATCGTATCTGCTTCCACTAACTCCCCCTAAACACGAAGCTGGCATGGAAGGAGTTAAATCTCCGTGTTGCTGCCTTGTCTCTATAAGCCACTGGGAGAGACGTGTGCTGGGATTTTGCTCACAGCGACAGGCAGATTTGACTGCGACCTTTACCCTCCGCAGCCCATGAGCGCCCCCAGCCCTACCCCCCCCGCTCCCTCACCACCCTTCCTCCTCCAATCGGCTGCTTGGGGAGGGGAGGTATCGGGAGAAGCTGAGCAGGTTCCTGATTTGCCAAGCAAATGTGCCCTGACACTGAGGGAGGTGTTTGTTTAAGAAGGAGTCTAGATTTCAGAACAGACCCGGCTTTGAGCCTCAACTCGAGAGGCAAATCAGGTCATTAAACAGAGAGTTGAATCAGTATTGGAGCTGAGAAGGGAACAGGTTCTGGGAGGTCTGACACTGTCTATGCAAATAGCTCAGTCACTTCTTCCATTGTTAATGAAAACAGAATCTTTAACTGGCAGATTGTGAAAAGTCACTGAGATAAAAGCAAAATCCTGTTGGTGCTGGAATCTGAAACCAAAGCAGAAAATGCTGGAAAATCTCAGCAGGTCTGCCAGCCTCTGTGGAGAGAGAATAGAGCCAACGTTTCGGGGCGGCACGGTAGCACAGTGGTTAGCACTGTTGCTTCACAGCTCCAGGGACCTGGGTTCAATTCCTGGCTTGGGTCACTGTCTGTGTGGAGTTTGCACATTCTCCTCGTGTCTGCGTGGGTTTCCTCCGGGTACTCCGGTTTCCTCCCACAGTCCAAAGATGTGCGGGTTAGGTTGATTGGCCATGCTAAAAAATTGCCCCTTAGTGTCCTGAGATGCGTAGGTTAGAGGGATTAGTGGGTAAAATATGAAGGAATATGGGGGTAGGGCCTGGGTGGGATTATGGTCGGTGCAGACTCAATGGGCCGAATGGCCTCTTTCTGTACTGTAGGGATTCTATGAAATTCTATGAAATTCTATGAGTCTAGATGATCCTTTGTCATTCGAAACGTTGGCTCTATTCTCTCTCCACAGAGGCTGTCAGACCTGCTGAGATTTTCCAGCATTTTCTGTTCTTGTTTGGGAAGTAACTGTTGGATAAGGCTCTGGATTACAGAAGAATTATAGAATCCCTACAGTGCAGAAGGAGGCCATTTGGCCCATCAAGTCTGCACCAACCACAATCCCACCCAAACCCTATTCCCGTAACGCCATTTAGCCTGCTAGTCCCCCTGACACTCGGGTCAATTTAGCATAGCCAATGCACCTTACCCACACATCTTTTGGATTGTCGGAGGAAACCGGAGGAAACCCACACAGACACGGGGAGAATGTGCAGACTCCGCACAGTGATCCGAGGCTGGGAATTGAACCCGGGTCCCTGGCGCTGTGAGGCAGCAGTGCTAACTCATGTGCCACCGTGCCACTCCAAAGTCACTGTTGGTTAAACCTCTGGATTATAGAAGATTCATAATTGTGGCATTGCGGCATGGCAGCACAGTGGGGCCCATGGGGCGACATCAGTGCTAACCACTGTGCCACCCCATCAATGTTTTAACAAAAATCATTCATGGGACATGGGCATGGCTGGTTGGCCAACATTTATTGCCCTTGGAGGGCAGTTGAGAGTCAACCACATTGCTGTGGCTCTGGAGTCACATGTAGGCCAAACCGGGTAAGGGTGGCAGATTTCCTTCCCTAAAGGACATTAGTGAACCAGATGTATTTTTCTGACAATTGGCAATGGTTTCATGGTCATCGGTAGATTCTTAAATCTAGATTTACTTTATTGAATTCAGATTCCACCTGAGTTTCTGGATTAATAGTCTAGCGATAATTCCACTAGGCCATCACCTCCCCCTATGTGATGTCAGCTTGATGTTGGCATTATGAAAGTATTGGACACTTACTGAACCGCGCATTGAGCAGATTAAGAAATCACAATGTCAGCTGCCACTGTGGGTAGGCTCTGAGCTGGAATGGTTGTGAGTTAAATTTCCCCCGGTAGAGACCTGAGCACAGAACTCTGAGCTGACTTGATTTGATTTGATTTATTATTGTCACATGTATTAACGTATGGTGAAAAGTATTGCTTCTTGCGCGCTATGCAGACAAAGCATACCATTCATAGAGAAGGAAAGGAGAGAGTGCAGAGTGTAGTGTTACAGTCATAGCTAGGGTGTAGAGAAAGATCAACTTAATGCGAGGTAGGTCCGTTCAAAAGTCTGACAGCAGCAGGGAAGAAGCTGTTCTTGATTCGGTTGGTGCGTGACCTCAGACTTTTGTATCTTTTTCCTGATGGAAGAAGGTGGAAGAGAGAATGTCCGGGGTGTGTGGGGTCCTTAATTATGCTGGCTGCTTTTCCGAGGCAGCGGGAAGTGTAGACAGAGTCACTGGATGGGAGGCTGGTTTGCGTGATGGACTGGGCTTCGTTCCCGACCTTTTGTAGTTCCTTGCGGTCTTGGGCAGAGCAGGAGCCATACCAAGCTGTGATATAACCAGAAAGAATGCTTTCTATGGAGCATCTGTAAAAGCTGGTGAGAGTCGTAGCTGACATGCCAAATTTCCTTAGCCTTCTGAGAAAGTAGAAGGTTGGTGACTCTCAGTGCAGAGTGCGGTGGGAATGCTGTTATTCAGACGATGTGCTAAACATGATAACTGGACACTTTGAAACAATGGTATAACTGTGCAGAGTCAACATGGATTCATATAAAGGAAATCATGGTTGACAAACCAGTTGGAGTTTTTGAGGATATTACCAAGTGTGCAGATAAAGGAGAGCCAGTGGAATTGGGGGGGGGGACATTTCCCAGTCCCACTGCAGCATGTCTTCTGGTGGCAGAGGTGGGCTACCCATTAGCCGCTGGTGGGATCTTTCAGTCCCGCCAATGTCTAGGGCGTTTTGCGTGGCTTCCCTGTCCTGTCACTGGGGATCCTGTTGTGGGGAGGATGGGGGGGAAGAGGGAGGGGGGGGGGGCGCGGTGACTCACCTTAGGTGGGACCGGACAATCCCACAGGTGGGAAGGACTGGAAAATCCTGCCTGCAGTCTATTTGAATTTTCAGAAGGGTTTTGATAAAGTCCTGCTCTGCCTAAGACCACAAGGAACTACAAAAGGTCATGAACGTAGCCCAATCCATCACACGAACCAGCCTCCCATCCATTGACTCTGTCTACACATCCCGCTGCCTCGGCAAAGCAGCCAGCATAATTAAGGACCCCACGCACCCCGGACATTCTCTCTTCCATCTTCTTCCATCGGGAAAAAGATACAAAAGTATGAGATCCCGTACTAATCGACTCAAGAACAGCTTCTTCCCTGGTGCCGTCAGACTTTTGAATGGACTTACCTTGCATTAAGTTGATCTTTCTCTACACCCTAGCTATGACTGTAACACTACATTATGCACTCTCTCCTTTCCTTCTCTATGAACGGTATGCTTTTTCTGTATAGCGCACAAGAAACAATACTTTTCACTGTATACTGATACATTGGGCGGCACGGTGGCACAGTGGTTAGCACTGCTGCTTCACAGCTCCAGGGACCTGGGTTCGATTCCCGGCTTGGGTCACTGTCTGTGTGGAGTTTGCACATTCTCCTCGTGTCTGCGTGGGTTTCCTCCGGGTGCTCCGGTTTCCTCCCACAGTCCAAAGATGTGCGGGTTAGGTTGATTGGCCGGGTTAAAAATTGCCCCTTAGCGTCCTGAGATGCGTAGGTTAGAGGGATTAGTGGGTAAATATGTCGGGATATGGGGGTAGGGCCTGGGTGGGATTGTGGTCGGTGCAGACTCGATGGGCCGAATGGCCTCTTTCTGTGCTGTAGTATTTCTAAGATTTCTAAGTCCAACATGTGACAATAATAAATCAAATCAAATCAAATCAAAAGTTTCACACAGGAAGTTGATAAACAAAATTCAAGCAGATGGGATTGGGGATAATATACTGGTATGGATGGAGAATTGGTTAACAGACAGAAAATAGAGATTAGGAATAAACGGATTATTCTCAGGATGACAGGCTGTTACGAGTGGGGTACCGCATGGATCAGTGCTGACGGGGGTCATAGTTTGAGGATAAAGGGTAAACCTAAGGTGAGGAGAAACTTCTTCACCCAGAGGGTGGTGAATGTGTGGAATTCACTCCCACAGAATGTAGTTGAGGCCAAAACGTTGTGTGATTTCAAAAAGAAATTAGATTTCGCTCTTGGGGCTAAAGGGATCGAGGGATATGGGGGGGGAAGGGGGGGGATCAGGATATTGAATTCGATGATCAGCCATGATCAAAATGAATGGTGGAGCAGGCTCGAAGGGCCGAATGGCCTCCCCCTGCTTCTAGTTTCTATGTTTCTAAACAGAAAGGCAGAGTATTCCTTAAATGGTGAGAGATTGGGAATGTTGATGTCTAAAGGTATCTGGGTGTCCTTGTTCACGAGACACTGAAGGCTGGCGTAGTGGTGCAGCAAACAATTAGGAATGCAAGTGGAATGTTTAGCCTTCATTGCAAGGGATGAGAGTACAGGAGTAAAGCTGTCTTGCTGCATTTATATAGCACCTTGGTGAGACCACAGCGAGATAGTCAACATCTTTTCCCAAAGATAGGGGAGCCTAAAACTAGAGGGCATAGGTTTAAGGTGAGAGGGGAGAGATACAAAAGGGTCCGGAGGGGCAAGTTTTTTACTCAGAGGGTGGTGAGTGTCTGGAACAAGCTGCCAGAGGTAGTAGTAGAGATGGGTACAATTTTGTCTTTTGAAAAGCATTTAGACGGTTACATGGGTAAGATGGGTATAGAGGGATATGGGCCAAATGTGGGCAATGAGGCCTGCTTAGTTGTTAAAAAAAAAAAGCAGCATGGACAGGTTAGGCTGAAGGGCCTGTTTCCATGTTGTAAACCTCTATGACTCAATGACCTCACCTAAAGTGTTGTGTGCTATTTTGGTCTCCTTATCTAAGGACGAATATACTTGCCATAGAGGGAGTGCAGCGAAGGCTAATCCCTGTGATGGAGGGATTGTTTTATGAGGAGAGATTGAGGAGACTGGCTCTGTATTCCCTCGAGTGTCAGAGAGCGAGGAGTGACCTTATTGGAACTTAGACGATCCTTACAGGGTGTGGCAGGGCGGATGTGGAAAGGATGTTTCCCCCGGCTGGGGGTCTGGGACCAGGGGCACAGTCTCAGTCTTAAGTGGCTGACCCCTTATTCTGAGATGGGGAGGAATTTCTTCACTCAGAGGCTGGTGAATCTTTGGAATTCTCCTCCCCAGAGGCTGTGGAAACTCAATCACTGAGTCTGTTCAAAACACAAACCGAGAGATTCCTGGAGACTAATGACATCAAAGATTGTAGGGAAATCTGGCACAAAGGTAGATGGTGGGGTAGGCTTGATGGGCCGAATGGCCTGATCCTATGTTCATGGACAGAGGTCCCATCAGCCCTCTCAGGTAGGCATAAAGGAGTCCATTTTGAAGAAGGGCTGAGGAGTTCTCCCTGGTGTCCCGGTAAATAATCATCATAGAATCATAGAATCCTACAGTGCAGAAGGAGGCCATTTGGCCCATCGAGCCTGCACTGACCACAATCCCACCCAGGCCCTATTCCCATAACCCCATGTACTCAGCTACTCCCCCCTAGCTAGTCCTCCTGACACTAAGGGGCAATTTAACGTGGCCAATCCACCTAACCCGCGCATCTTTGGACTGAGAGAGGAAACCGGAGAACCCGGAGGAAACCCACGCAGACATGGGGAGAATGTGCAGACTCCGCACAGACAGTGACTGAAACCAGGAACCGAACCCGGGTCTGTGACGCTGTGCTAACCACTATGCCACTGCGCTGCCCCAAAATCCTTCACCCAACATCACTAAAACTGGTGCAGAAACTGGAAATCTGAAACAGAAGCAGAAAGTGTTGGGAATACACAGCAGGTCAGGCAGCACCTGGGGAGAGGGAAACCAGCTAACGTATGGAGCTGAATATGATTTCACTATCGTGGTTTATCTGCTCACTATCTGACTGCTGTTTGTGGAGCTTGCTGTGTGCCTCATTTCCTGCATTAAACAGATTTTCCAGACCCCCACCACGGCATGTTTTCCAGAGTTGGAGGCAGCTCGCCATTGGCTGCCAGCAGTATCTTCCAGTCCCGCTGATGTCTTATAGCTTTTTGCGTGGCTCGCCCATCCCACCTCCTGGGAGCCCATAGTGGGGGAGTCACCTTCAGCAGGACTGGAAGATCCAGTTGGCGGGAAGGGCTGGAAAATCCTGCCCAGTGACTACACTTCAAAATGCATCTTAGTGGCTCTAACATGCTATAGGACATTTGATTTGATTTGATTTATTATTGTCACATGTATTAACATACAGTGAAAAGTATTGTTTCTTGCGCGCTATACAGACAAAGCATACCGTTCATAGAGAAGGAAAGGAGAGAGTGCAGAATGTAGTGTTACAGTCATAGCTAAGGTGTAGAGGAAGATCAACTTAATGCAAGGTAAGTCCATTCAAAAGTCTGACAGCAGCAGGGAAGAAGCTGTTCTTGAAACGGTTGGTACGTGACCTCAGACTTTTGTATCATTTTCCCGATGGAAGAAGGTGGAAGAGAGAATGTCCGGGGTGCATGGGGGTCCTTAATTATGCTGGCTGCTTTGCCGAGGCAACGGGAAGTGTAGACAGAGTCACTGGATGGGAGGCCGGTTTCCATGATGGATTGGGCTACATTCATGACCTTTTATAGTTTCTTGGGCAGAGCAGGAGCCATACCAAGCTGTGATACAACAAGAAAGAATGCTTCCTATGATGCATCTGTAAAAGTTGGTGAGAGTCGTAGCTAACATGTCAAATTTCCTTAGTCTTCAGAGAAAGTAGAGGCTTTGTTTAGCTTTCTTAACTATAGTGTCGGCATGGGGAGACCGGAACAGGTTGCTGGTGATCTGGACACCTAAAAACCTGAAGCTCTCGACATGTGGGCGGCACGGTGACACAGTGGTTATCACTGCTGCCTCGCAGCGCTGGGGACTCGGGTTTGATTCCCGGCTTGGGTCAGTGTCTGTGTGGAGTCTGCACGTTCTCCCCGTGCCTGCGTGGGTTTTCCCCAGGTCCTCCGGTTTCCTCCCACAGTCCAAAAGACTGTGCAGGTTAGATGCATTGGGCGTGCTAAATTCTCCCTCAGTGTAACCCGAACAGGCGCCGGAGTGTGGCGACTAGGGGATTTTCACAGTAACTTCATTGCAGTGTTAATGTAAGCCTACTTGTGACACTAATAAATAAACTTTAAAAAAAGGACATCCTGAAATATTGAGAAGTAGAAATGCAGGAGTTTCTGAGGAGGAGATTTGAACTGGCTGATGGAGGGAAGGGCTAGCGGCACTGAATGTATCTCACCCACTCCCCGGTAGGGTAGAAGCAGGATACTCCTTGGTTCTGTATCAATGCAAATCTTTCTTTCAGGACTGAAACATAAAAGGCCAAAAATGCAAATGAACCAGAGCCGTGGGGATGCGGAAGTTGAGTGGCTGGTTTTGTTTACCAGGATATAATTAAGTTCAGTGGGTGTCACACAAGTGCTGATTGTAGACAACTGCAGGAAAATAAAACACAGAGTGACAATCCTGATTTCTGATAATTGGTCAGATGCACGATGGTTCAGTACCTTTGCAAATCAGAGAGCTGCCACGTACAACAGCTCGCAAAGTCATGTGAAAATTACTCATTACCAGCAGGTACTGATGGGAGGCTCAATACTCCACCAATTTGCAATTTTATTTCCATCTGGGTAACCTCAGAGTAAAGACAAAACCTCATAGTTTCGGTGGCACAGTGGTTAGCACTGCTGCCTTGCAGAGCCAGGGACCCGGGTTCGATTCCCGGCTCGGGTCACTGTCTGTGTGGAGTTTGCACGTTCTCCCCGTGTCTGCGTGGGTTTCCTCCGGGTGCTCCGGTTTCCTCCCACACTCCGAAAGATGTGTAGGTTAGATGGACTAGCCATGCTAAATGTGTGGGGTCACGGGGATAGGGCTGCAGGGAGGACCTGGGTAAGATATTCTATCAGAGAGTGGGTGTAGACTCGATGGGCCAAATGGACCCTTCTGCATTGTAGAGATCCTATGATCAGAGTGGGGCTGGTGGGGCCTCAGCTTCATAGTTCCCCCAATAGACTGCGGGGCTCTCTCAGCATGTCTCTTAGTTATAAGAACAAATCTCTGGATTTATTCTGCAAACCTTTGCTGTCAGTCGTACTGATCGAGTGAGGAGTGGGAATGGGGAGGAGGCGCGAGGATGGAGAGTGAGGAACATAGAGAGCAGGAATGGGAGCAGAGAAAGATCCCGGGGTGGGAGGCAGCGCTGGCTCCTGGTGGTAGGGATCCCTCCTGCTGCTTGGAATTAGATAAGAAACATTTCACAGCCTGTGAGCTGAGGCCCACGGAGCACTTTGCATTTTGCTCATTTGTTAATCAAAGTCGAACTGACGACAGGATTGTTTTCCTTCCATTTTGAATGAACTCTGTTGATGATTACGGAGCTGGTTCAATTGTACACGTCGAGATTTCTTTAACACATCAGATTCCAGACAAGCTTTGCGTTGTTCCTCCGCTCTCTTGCCAGTTTCCCACCCAATTCTGGCTGCTGAAGCTACTGACTGACCTTGCGACCTTATTCCCGCTGCTTCTTGCTGGTATTGGGAATGTTCATATCGATTGGAGGTATATTTGTGATTTTTTGTAAATATTCCCTGAGGCATCAGTGCACAGCATTCAGCGCTGAGGGTTCAATCCCAACTCCAGAGACTTATCCACATGATCCAGGCTGACACAGCCAGTGTGGTACTGAGGGAGTGCGATACTGAGGGAGTGAGATACTGAGGGAGTGCAGTACTGAGGGAGTGTGGTACTGAGGGAGTGTGGTACTGAGGGAGTGTGGTACTGAGGGAGTGCGGTACTGAGGGAGTGCGGTACTGAGGGAGTGCAGTACTGAGGGAGTGCAGTACTGAGGGAGTGCAGTACTGAGTGAGGGAGTGCGGTACTGAGGGAGTGCAGTACTGAGGGAGTGTGGTACTGAGGGTGTGTGATACTGAGGGAGTGGGGTACTGAGGGAGTGCAGTACTGAGGGAGTGTGATACTGAGGGAGTGCGGTACTGAGGGAGTGCAGTACTGAGGGAGTGCAGTACTGAGGGAGTGCGGTACTGAGGGAGTGAGATACTGAGGGAGTGCAGTACTGAGGGAGTGTGGTACTGAGGGAGTGTGGTACTGAGGGAGTGCGGTACTGAGGGAGTGCGGTACTGAGGGAGTGCAGTACTGAGGGAGTGCAGTACTGAGGGAGTGCAGTACTGAGTGAGGGAGTGCGGTACTGAGGGAGTGCAGTACTGAGGGAGTGTGGTACTGAGGGAGTGTGATACTGAGGGAGTGCGGTACTGAGGGAGTGCAGTACTGAGGGAGTGTGATACTGAGGGAGTGCGGTACTGAGAGAGTGCAGTACTGAGGGAGTGCGGTACTGAGGGAGTGTGGTACTGAGGGAGTGTGGTACTGAGGGAGTGCGGTACTGAGGGAGTGTGGTACTGAGGGAGTGCGGTACTGAGGGAGTGCAGTACTGAGGGAGTGTGGTACTGAGGGAATGTGGTACTGAGGGAGTGCGGTACTGAGGGAGTGCGGTACTGAGGGAGTGCGGTACTGAGGGAGTGCGGTACTGAGGGAGTGCAGTACTGAGGGAGTGTGGTACTGAGGGAGTGCGGTACTGAGGGAGTGCGGTACTGAGGGAGTGCAGTACTGAGTGAGGGAGTGCGGTACTGAGGGAGTGCAGTACTGAGGGAGTGTGATACTGAGGGAGTGCGGTACTGAGGGAGTGCAGTACTGAGTGAGGGAGTGCGGTACTGAGGGAGTGCAGTACTGAGGGAGTGTGGTACTGAGGGAGTGTGATACTGAGGGAGTGTGATACTGAGGGAGTGCAGTACTGAGGGAGTGCGATACTGAGGGAATGCGGTACTGAGGGAGTGCGATACTGAGGGAATGCGGTACTGAGGGAATGCAGCATTACTGGAAGTATAATCTGGATGAGGCATTAAACTGAGGCCCAGTCTACTCACTATTTTTTTTATTCATCCGTGGGACATGGGCGTCGCTGGCTGGGCCAGCATTTATTACCCATTCCTAGTTGCCTGAGGGCAGTTGAGAGTCAACCACATTGCTGTGGCTCTGGAGTCACATGTAGGCCAGACCAGGTAAGGACGGCAGATTTCCTTCCCTAAAGGACATTAGTGAACCAGATGGGTTTTTCCGACAATCGATAATAGTTTCATGGTGATCAGTAGATTCTTAATTCCAGATTTATTTTATTGAATTCCAACTCTACCATCTGCCGTGGCGGGATTCGAACCCAGGTCTCCAGAACATTAGCTGAGTTTCTGGATTAATAGTCTAGCGATAATACCACTAGGCTATCACCTCCCCTAGGGCCTCTATTAGCAATATGGCCAATATTAATCTTTCAACCAACATCAGATTATCTGCTCATTATCACATTGCTGTTTGTGGGATCTTGCTATGCACAAATTGGCCACCCCTTTTCCTACATTTCAACACTTACAGCACTCGGAAAGAACTATTTTGCCTGAAGAACATTTTGGGATGTCCTGAGATCAGAAAAAGCTCAATAGAGATGCAAGTCTTTCTTTCCTTCATGTCCCTCAGGAAATGCGTCATCTTTTCATTAGCTCCTGTGACAAGAATCAATTTCTTATCAATTGAGGAACCGATGGTTCAGGAGAACATCCAGCTTGAATGGTAAACATGGTGAGGCACAGTGTGAGGTGAATGTTAGTGCACTGGCTCCAGGTTTTGTTGGCGGAGGAAACAAACAGAGAGGGAGGTGAGGAATTCACAAACCCAACATCAGGACTTCCCATTGCATGGTGGCAACAACCTCACCATCCTCTCCACACACACTCACACACACTCACACACTCACACTCACACACTCACACTCACACACACTCACTCACACTCACACACTCACACTCACACACACACTCACACTCACACACTCACACACACACACACACTCACTCACACACACACTCACACTCACACACTCACACACACACACTCTCACACACACACTCACACACACACACACACTCACACACACACACACTCACACACACTCACACACACACAGACACACACACACACACTCACACGCTCACACACACTCACACACACAAACACACTAACACACTCACACACACACTCACACACACACTCTCACACACACAAACACACACACACTCACACACACAGACACACACACTCACACACACACTCTCACACACACAAACACACACACACTCACACACACACTTACACACACACACACTCACACACACACTCATACAGACACACACACACTCATACACACACTCACACACATTCACACACACTCATACACACACACACACACTCACACACACTGACACACGCACACACTCACACACTCACACACACACACTCACACACACACACACTCACACTCATTCACACACACACTCTCACACACACTCACACTCACACACACTCACACACTCACACGCACACACACACAGTCACTCACACACTCACTCACACACACTCACACACACACACTCACACACACACACTCACACACACTCCCACACTCACACACACACACACACTCACACACACTCACACACACACACTCACAGTCACACACACACACACACTCACACACACACACTCCCACACTCACACACACACACACTCACAATCACACACTCACACGCACACACTCACACACACACGCACACACTCACACTCTCACGCACACTCACTCACACACACTCACTCACACACTCACTCACACACACTCACTCACACTCATACACACATACACTCACACACACTCACACACACTCACTCACACACTCACACGCACACACACACTCACTCACACTCACACACACTCACACACACACTCACACGCACACATTCACACTCACACACACTCCCACACTCACACACACACACACTCACACACTCCCACACTCACACACACTCACTCACACACTCACACACACACTCACACACACACTCACTCACACTCACACACACACTCACACACACTCACACGCACACATTCACACTCACACACACTCCCACACTCACACACACACACACTCACACACTCCCACACTCACACTCACACACACACTCCCACACTCACACTCACACACACTCACACACTCACACACACTCACACACACTCACACACACACTCACACACACACTCACTCTCACACACACTCACACACACTCACACACACACTCACTCTCACACACACACTCACTCTCACACACACTCACACACTCACACACACACTCACTCTCACACACACACTCACACACTCACACACACACTCTCACACACACACACACACACACACACACACACACTGTGTGGCTGAGTGTCAGCTTCTTGTCTGACATTTGCTCCTGTGATGAGGTGCTTTACAACATTAAAGGTGCTATATAAATGCAAGCTGTTGTCCTGAATCAGTGTTGAAAAATTGGAATCTTCATGTTGAGGATTTGAGGATCTATAATCGGGTCACCTTGAGAACTTCCTCACAAAACGAGCACTTCTAGATGGAAGGGGAATCGTTAAACAGGCCAGGAGGGGGAGGAGGCCCTTCTGCCCCTCAAACCTGTTCCACCATTCAGTAAAACTATGGCTGATCTTTTATCTCAACTGCACCCATCTCCATATCCTCCATTTCCTCATGATCGGACTGATTCCTGCCTTGAATATAAAAGTAAAGTTAAAGTTTATTTATTAGTCACAAGTAAGGTTTACATTTACATTGCAATGAAGTTACTGTGAAATTTCCCTCGTCGTCACAGTCCGGCGCCTGTTCGGGTCAATGTACCTAACAAGCACGTCATTCAAACTGTGGGAGGAAACTGGAGCACCCGGAGGAAACCCACGCAGATGGGGAGAACGTGCAAACTCCACAAAGACAGTGAATCAAACCCGGGTCCCTGGCGCTGTGAGGCAGCAGTGCTAACCAGTGTGCCACTGTGCCACTCCCAGTATATTGAATATACTCAATGACTGTGCATCCATGGCTCTCCGAGCCAGGGAATTCCAAAGATATATCCTTTGAGTGAACATAGAACATAGAACATAGAACATTACAGCGCAGAACAGGCCCTTCGGCCCACGATGTTGCACCGACCAGTTAAAAAAAAAAACTGTGACCCTCCAACCTAAACCAATTTCTTTTCGTCCATGAACCTATCTACGGATCTCTTAAACGCCCCCAAACTAGGCGCATTTACAACTGATGCTGGCAGGGCATTCCAATCCCTCACCACCCTCTGGGTAAAGAACCTACCCCTGACATTGGTTCTATAACTACCCCCCCTCAATTTAAAGCCATGCCCCCTCGTGCTGGATTTCTCCATCAGAGGAAAAAGGCTATCACTATCCACCCTATCTAAACCTCTAATCATCTTATATGTTTCAATAAGATCCCCTCTTAGCCGCCGCCTTTCCAGCGAAAACAATCCCAAATCCCTCAGCCTCTCCTCATAGGATCTCCCCTCCATACCAGGCAACATCCTGGTAAACCTCCTCTGCACCCTCTCCAAAGCCTCCACATCCTTCCTGTAATGTGGGGACCAGAACTGCACACAGTACTCCAAGTGCGGCCGCACCAGAGTTGTGTACAGTTGCAACATAACGCTACGACTCCTAAATTCAATCCCCCTACCAATAAACGCCAAGACACCATATGCCTTCTTAACAACCTTATCTACTTGATTCCCAACTTTCAGGGATCTATGCACACATACACCTAGATCCCTCTGCTCCTCCACACTATTCAAAGTCCTCCCGTTAGCCCTATACTCAACACATCTGTTATTCCTACCAAAGTGAATTACCTCACACTTCTCCGCATTAAACTCCATCCGCCACCTCTCGGCCCAACTTTGCAACCTGTCTAAGTCTTCCTGCAAACTACGACACCCTTCCTCACTGTCTACCACACCACCGACTTTGGTGTCATCAGCAAATTTGCTAATCCACCCAACTATACCCTCATCCAGATCATTAATAAATATTACAAACAGCAGTGGCCCCAAAACAGATCCCTGAGGTACACCACTTGTAACCGCACTCCATGATGAATATTTACTATCAACCACCACCCTCTGTTTCCTATCCGCTAGCCAATTCCTGATCCAATTTCCTAGATCACCCCCAATCCCATACATCTGCATTTTCTGCAGAAGCCTACCATGGTGAACCTTATCAAACGCCTTACTAAAATCCATATATACCACGTCCACTGCCTTGCCCCCATCCACCTCCTTGGTCACTTTCTCAAAAAACTCAATAAGGTTAGTAAGGCACGACCTACCTGCCACAAAACCATGCTGACTATCACCTATCAATTCATTACTCTCCAAATAACTATAAATCCTATCCCTTATAATTTTTTCCAACATCTTGCCGACAACAGAAGTGAGACTCACCGGTCTATAATTCCCGGGGAAGTCTCTGTTCCCCTTCTTAAACAATGGGACAACATTCGCTAACCTCCAATCTTCTGGTACTATACCAGAGGCCAACGACGACCTGAAGATCAGAGCCAGAGGCTCTGCAATCACTTCTCTTGCCTCCCAGAGAATCCTTGGATAAATCCCATCCGGACCAGGGGATTTATCTATTTTCAGACCCTCCAGAATATCCTGCACATCCTCCTTATCAACTGTAATACTGTCTATTCTACTCCCCTGCAACCCAGTGTCCTCCTCAGCTATATTCATGTCCCCTTGCGTGAACACCGAAGAGAAATATTGGTTCAATGCTTCACCAATCTCCTCAGCTCATTCCTAAATGGTCGACCCCTTATCTCGAGTCCATGCGAATCTGACATTCTCCCAAGCCAGGGAAAATAGCCTCTCAGCAAGAGCCCTGTCAAGCCCTCTGGGGAAGTTAAATGTTTTAATGCGATCATCTCCCATTCTTCTGAACAGAGGGGGAGGCAATGGCCTAGTGGGGACCCGGGTTCGAATCCCGCCACGGCAGGTGGTGGAATTTGAATTCAATAAAAAAAATCTGGAATTAAGAATCTACCGATGACCATGAAACCCACTGTCGATTGTTGGAAAAACCCATCTGGTTCTGGTGGGTGCTGGGGAGTCGGTACAGAGGAGATGTTAGGGGTAGGTTTTTCACTCAGAGGGTGGTGGGTGCGTGGAATTGGCTGCCGGTAGTGGTGGTGGAGGCGGATTCGATAGGGTCTTTTAAGAGACTTTTGGATAAGTTCATGGGAGTTAGTAAGATAGAGGGTTATAGGTAAGCCTAGTAGGTAGGGACACGTTCGGCGCAACTTGTGGGCTGAAGGGCCTGTTTGTGCTGTAGCTTTTCTATGTTCTATGGTTCACTAATGTCCTTTAGGGAAGGAAATCTACCGTCCTTACCTGGTCTGGCCTACATGTGACTCCAGAGCCACAGCAATGTGGTTGACTCTCAACTGCCCTGGGGGCAACTAGGGATGGGCAATAAATGCTGGCCAGCCAGCGACGCCCATGTCCCATGAATGAATAAAAAAAACAGCGCCCTGTTTACTCAATCATTTTCTGTTTTTGTTACTCAATCTCTCCTCAATCTCTCTCTTCAGTCCAGGAATCAGTCTAGTTGTGGGGGAAGGGTAGTTGGGAGTACGGAGCTGATGTTTTGGCTCACTAATCAGATGTAGCCAGCAGCTCTGGACGCTGTTGGCAGGCAACTGGAAGGTGCTCTGGTTATGATTGTCGATACATCTGTATCTTTGCGGTGAAAGTCACTTCTCCTCCCACACATGTGACGTGAGAGAGCTGACAGTTGGCAGTGCGGTGGCGTCTGATAAAGCTATCTGACACTTCCAGAACCTTCCCCTGCCTTTAGCTGTTCTCTCCCTCCCAGAGCCCGGCCTGCCTCGCCGATCCATCCCCGTGACTTTAGTGCAGGGAGTTTCTGAATCTTGTCATACTCTGATTCTTTCAATTTGACTTCGCAACTGTCACACTGAGCTCTGGGCATCACCCCACAGGAGAGATGTGGCAGAACCCTTAAGAGTATTGATAGGCAGAGGGATCTGGGTGTACAGGTACACAGGTCACTGAAAGCGACAGTGCAGGTGGAGAAGTTAGTCAAGAAGGCATACGGCATGCTTGCCTTCATCGGCCGGGGCATTGAGTTTAAAAATTGGCAAGTCGTGTTGCAGCTTTATAGAATCTTAGTTAGGCCGCACTTGGAATATAGTGTTCAATTCTGGTCGCCACACTGCCAGGAGGATGTGGAGGCTTTGGAGAGGGTACAGAAAAGATTTACCAGGATGTTGCCTGGTATGGAGGGCATTAGCTATGAGTAAGTGGGGTTACGGTCTGGGTAAGATGCTCTGATGTGGAGACGCTGGTGTTGGACTGGGGTGGGCACAGTAAGAAGTCTCACCACACCAGGTTAAAGTCCAACAAGTTTACAAGCCATAGGCTTGTGCTACCAAATAAACCTGTTGGACTTTAACCTGGTGTGGTGAGACTTCTTACTAAGATGCTCTATCAGAGACAGTCGGCATGCCTCTGAACTGTAGGGATTCTATGATTTTATGACCTCCCTGTCAGACAATGTACTAACCATTGTTCCACTTTTATTTTGGTGATATCAGAACGACTGAATAGTTTCTGATTTAAGCTTTGAAACTGGTGAAAAATATATCCGCTGAAATGAAAGGAATTAATCACAGACCTGTTGGAATATTCATAGAATGAACAACGGCACACATTTTTGGATAACATTAATTTGACTTGGGAGATATTTTGTCTTGACAATGCCCCTTTAAAACATCTTGGAATATTTGGCTAATCTGTGTAAACACTTGGAAGTTCAGAACTAATTAAATGTGATCATCTTGTAATAACTTGCTCCC
This sequence comes from Mustelus asterias, assembly GCF_964213995.1. NCBI lineage: Eukaryota > Metazoa > Chordata > Chondrichthyes > Carcharhiniformes > Triakidae > Mustelus > Mustelus asterias. The sequence continues at coordinate 3,366,765 of NC_135813.1, read as the reverse complement.
TCTTTTAGGCAAAGGTCTTTTTGCAAAATCAATTTCTCAGAGCTGCAATGTGGTGATAATGGGTGGATTTAAATGAGAAATTCGAAAGCAGTTTTAGATACAGTCATTCTAGTTCTTGTAAAGAACTCCACCCTTTTTCAACCAACTGCTAAACTAGAATCATAGAATCCCTGCTATGCAGAAGGAGGGTATTTGACCCATTGAGCCCGCACTGACTCTTTGACACAGCATCCCACCCAGGCCCTATCCCTGTAACCTCACGTATTTACCCCACTATATTCCTAACCCACACATCTTGGGACACTGAGGGGCAATTTCCCATGGCCAATCCACCTAACCTGCCTATCTTTGGACTGTAGAAGGAAACCGGAGCACCCGGAGGAAACCCACACAGACATGGGGAGAACGGGCAGACTCCGCACAGACAGTGACCCAAGCCGGGAATCGAACCCGGGTCCCTGGCGCTGTGAGGCAGCAGTGCTAACCACTGTACCACCGTATCGCACTTATATTGGTTTATCTTTTGAAAAATAAAGTCACAAATCTTTTGATTTTTAAGAGTTTGTCTCTTGGCTAGTGAGGTAATGAGGTTTAGTGAGTGAGTGAGGTTTAGTGAGTGAGAGAGGTTTAGTGAGTGAGCGAGGTTTAGTGAGGTAGCGAGATCAAGTGAGGGAGCGAGGTTTAGTGAGGTAGTGAGATTTAGTGAGGGAGCATGGTTTAGTGAGGTAGTGAGGTTTAGTGAGGAAGTGAGGTTTAGTGAGGTAGTGAGGTTTAGTGAGGGAGCGAGGTTTAGTGAGGTAGTGAGGTTTAGTGAGGAAGTGAGATTTGGTGAGGGAGCGAGGTTTAGTGAGGAAGTGAAATTTAGTGAGGGAGCGAGGTTTAGTGAGGGAGCGAGGTTTAGTGAGGGAGCGAGGTTTAGTGAGGAAGTGAGGTTTAGTGAGGTAGTAAAGTTTAGTGAGGGAGTGAGGTTTAGTGAGGAAGTGAGGTTTAGTGAGGTAGTAAGGTTTAGTGAGGTAGTGAGGTTTAGTGAGGAAGTGAGGTTTAGTGAGGGAGTGAGGTTCACTGAGGGAGTGAGGTTTAGTGAGGGAGTGAGATTTAGTGAGGGATCACGGTTTAGTGAGATAGTGAGGTTTAGTGAGGGAGTGAGGTTTAGTGAGGGAGTGAGGTTCACTGAGGGAGTGAGGTTCAGTGAGATAGTGAGGTTTAGTGAGGGAGTGAGGTTTAGTGAGGAACTGAGGTTTAGTGAGGGAGTGAGGTTTAGTAAGGGAGTGAGATTTAGTGAGGGATCATGGTTTAGTGAGGGAGTGAGGTTTAGTGAGGTAGTGAGGTTTAGTGAGGGAGCGAGGTTTAATGAGGGAGTGAGGCTTAGTGAGGGAGTGAGGTTTAGTGAGGGAGTGAGGTTTAGTGAGGTGGTAATGTTTCGTGAGGTAGTGAGATTTAGTGAGGGAGCGAGGTTTAGTGAGTGAACGAGGTTTAGTGAGGGAGCGAGGTTTAGTGAGGGAGTGAGGTTTAGTGAGGGAGTGAGATTTGGTGAGGGAGCGAGGTTTAGTGAGGGAATGAGGTTTAGTGAGGGAGCGAGGTTTAGTGAGGGAGTGAGGTTTAGTGAGGGAGTGAGATCTAGTGAGGGAGCATGCTTTAGTGAGGTAGTGAGGTTTAGTGAGGTAGTGAGGTTTAGTGAGGTAGTGAGGTTTAGTGAGGGAGCGAGGTTTAGTGAGGGAGTGAGGTTTAGTGAGGGAGCGAGGTTTAGTGAGGGAGTGAGGTTTAGTGAGGGAGTGAGGTTTAGTGAGGTAGTGAGGTTTAGTGAGGGAGCGAGGTTTAGTGAGGTAGCGAGGTTTAGTGAGGTAGTGAGGCTTAGTGAGGGAGTGAGGTTTAGTGAGGGAGTGAGGTTTAGTGAGGGTGTGAGGTTAAGTGTGGGAGTGAGGTTTAGTGAGGGAACGAGGTTTAGTGAAGGAGTGAGGCTTAGTGAGGTAGTGAGGTTTAGTGAGGGAGTGATGTTTAGTGAGGGAGCGAGGTTTAGTGAGGGAGCGAGGATTAGTGAGGGAGTGAGGTTTAGTGAGCGAATGAGGTTTAGTGAGGGAGTGAGGTTTAGTGAGGGAGTGAGGTTTAGCGAGGGAGTGAGGTTTAGTGAGGGAGTGAGGTTTGGTGAGGGAATGAGGTTTAGTGAGGGAGTGAAGTTTAGTGAGGGAGCGAGGTTTAGTGAGGGAGTGAGGTTTGGTGAGGGAATAAGGTTTAGTGAGTGAATGAGGTTTAGTGAGGAGTGAGGTTTGGTGAGGGAATAAGGTTTAGCGAGGGAGTGAGGTTTAGTGAGTGAATGAGGTTTAGTGAGGGAGTGAGGTTTAGTGAGGGAGCGAAGTTTAGTGAGGGAGTGAGGTTTAGTGAGGGAGTGAGGTTTGGTGAGGGAGTGAGGTTTAGTGAGGGAGTGAGGTTTAGTGAGGGAGTGAGGTTTAGTGAGGGATCATGGTTTAGTGAGGGAGTGAGGTTTAGTGAGGTAGTGAGGTTTAGTGAGGGAGCGAGGTTTAATGAGGGAGTGAGGCTTAGTGAGGGAGTGAGGTTTAGTGAGGGAGTGAGGTTTAGTGAGGTGGTAATGTTTCGTGAGGTAGTGAGATTTAGTGAGGGAGCGAGGTTTAGTGAGTGAACGAGGTTTAGTGAGGGAGCGAGGTTTAGTGAGGGAGTGAGGTTTAGTGAGGGAGTGAGATTTGGTGAGGGAGCGAGGTTTAGTGAGGGAACGAGGTTTAGTGAGGGAGCGAGGTTTAGTGAGGGAGTGAGGTTTAGTGAGGGAGTGAGATCTAGTGAGGGAGCATGCTTTAGTGAGGTAGTGAGGTTTAGTGAGGTAGTGAGGTTTAGTGAGGTAGTGAGGTTTAGTGAGGGAGCGAGGTTTAGTGAGGGAGTGAGGTTTAGTGAGGGAGCGAGGTTTAGTGAGGGAGTGAGGTTTAGTGAGGGAGTGAGGTTTAGTGAGGTAGTGAGGTTTAGTGAGGGAGCGAGGTTTAGTGAGGTAGCGAGGTTTAGTGAGGTAGTGAGGCTTAGTGAGGGAGTGAGGTTTAGTGAGGGAGTGAGGTTTAGTGAGGGTGTGAGGTTAAGTGTGGGAGTGAGGTTTAGTGAGGGAACGAGGTTTAGTGAAGGAGTGAGGCTTAGTGAGGTAGTGAGGTTTAGTGAGGGAGTGATGTTTAGTGAGGGAGCGAGGTTTAGTGAGGGAGCGAGGATTAGTGAGGGAGTGAGGTTTAGTGAGCGAATGAGGTTTAGTGAGGGAGTGAGGTTTAGTGAGGGAGTGAGGTTTAGCGAGGGAGTGAGGTTTAGTGAGGGAGTGAGGTTTGGTGAGGGAATGAGGTTTAGTGAGGGAGTGAAGTTTAGTGAGGGAGCGAGGTTTAGTGAGGGAGTGAGGTTTGGTGAGGGAATAAGGTTTAGTGAGTGAATGAGGTTTAGTGAGGAGTGAGGTTTGGTGAGGGAATAAGGTTTAGCGAGGGAGTGAGGTTTAGTGAGTGAATGAGGTTTAGTGAGGGAGTGAGGTTTAGTGAGGGAGCGAAGTTTAGTGAGGGAGTGAGGTTTAGTGAGGGAGTGAGGTTTGGTGAGGGAGTGAGGTTTAGTGAGGGAGTGAGGTTTAGTGAGGGAGTGAGGTTTAGTGAGGGAGCGAGGTTTAGAGAGGGAGTGAGGTTTAGTGAGCGAATGAGGTTTAGTGTGGGAGTGAGGTCTAGTGAGGGAGCGAGGTTTAGTGAGGGAGTGAGGTTTAGTGAGCGAATGAGGGTTAGTGAGGGAGTGAGGTTTAGTGAGGGAGTGAGGTTTAGTGAGGGAATGAGGTTTAGTGAGGGAGTGAGGTTTAGTGAGGGAGCGAGGTTTAGTGAGGGAGTGAGGTTTAGTGAGCGAATGAGGTTTAGTGAGGGAGTGAGGTTTAGTGAGGGAGTGAGGTTTAGTGAGGGAGTGAGGTTTAGCGAGGGAGTGAGGTTTAGTGAGGGAGTGAGGTTTGGTGAGGGAATGAGGTTTAGTGAGGGAGTGAAGTTTAGTGAGGGAGCGAGGTTTAGTGAGGGAGTGGGGTTTAGTGAGGGAGTGGGGTTTAGTGAGGGAGCGTGGTTTAGTGAGGGAGTGGGGTTTAGTGAGGGAGCGAGGTTTAGTGAGGGAGTGAGGTTTAGTGAGGGAGTGAGGTTTAGTGAGGGAGTGGGGTTTAGTGTGGGAGCGAAGTTTAGTGAGGGAGTGAGGTTTAGTGAGGGAGTGGGGTTTAGTGAGAGAGTGAGGTTTAGTGAGGGAGCGAGGTTTAGTGAGGGAGTGGGGTTTAGTGAGGGAGTGAGGTTTAGTGAGGGAGCGAGGTTTAGTGAGGGAGTGAGGTTTAGTGAGGGAGTGGGGTTTAGTGAGGGAGTGGGGTTTAGTGAGGGAGTGAGGTTTAGTGAGGGAGCGAGGTTTAGTGAGGGAGCGAGGTTTAGTGAGGGAGTGAGGTTTAGTGAGGGAGCGAGGTTTAGTGAGGGAGCGAGGTTTAGTGAGGGAGTGGGGTTTAGTGAGGGAGTGAGGTTTAGTGAGGGAGTGGGGTTTAGTGAGGGAGTGGGGTTTAGTGAGGGAGCGAGGTTTAGTGAGGGAGTGGGGTTTAGTGAGGGAGTGGGGTTTAGTGAGGGAGTGGGGTTTAGTGAGGGAGTGGGGTTTAGTGAGGGAGTGAGGTTTAGTGAGGGAGTGGGGTTTAGTGAGGGAGTGGGGTTTAGTGAGGGAGCGAGGTTTAGTGAGGGAGTGGGGTTTAGTGAGGGAGTGGGGTTTAGTGAGGGAGTGGGGTTTAGTGAGGGAGTGGGGTTTAGTGAGGGAGCGAGGTTTAGTGAGGGAGTGAGGTTTAGTGAGGGAGTGGGGTTTAGTGAGGGAGCGAGGTTTAGTGAGGGAGTGGGGTTTAGTGAGGGAGTGGGGTTTAGTGAGGGAGCGAGGTTTAGTGAGGGAGCGGGGTTTAGTGAGGGAGTGGGGTTTAGTGAGGGAGTGGGGTTTAGTGAGGGAGCGAGGTTTAGTGAGGGAGTGGGGTTTAGTGAGGGAGTGGGGTAGCAGTGTTGGCCCGAACAGGCCTCAGGCTCGGATAACGAATGGACCTTCGGCTATGGAGCTTCCGGCAGTGGTTTGGAACACGCTGCCTGAAAGGGCAGTGGAATCAGATTCAATAGTAGCTTTCAAAAGGGAATTGGGTAATTACTTGAAAAAACAAAAGATTAGCAGAGGCATTGGGAAAGATTAATCCCAGGCGACTGGGATTCATTGGATGGCTCTTTTGAAGAGCTGGCACAAACATGATGGCCCAAATGGCCTCCCTCTGTGCTGCAATAGTCTATGAGCTTCCTTTTCTCATCTGTGACTGTTGTCACTTCCTGGTGTCGATGATCGCTGTGCCCTTTCTGGTCTGCTTTCATCGGGTCCGTGTTTGTAACACCAGTCAGTGAGTATTGGTTGGCTATTCAATTGTAGAGGACATCGCAGTGGTGGCTGTCTCTGCCCTCACCCGCTTGTCACTTGCCCACACGGTGTGCCATGAGTCAGTGTATGGGCACTCGCCTTACAACCCGACCCCCTCACCAGCAAATGGGTAAATTGTAGGCTCCGGTCTCCTGCCTTGACCCAGGAATCTGAGCTGAGATGGAACCTGTTTGGTCTGTGAAGCTTTGTGCAACAATTGGTGAGTGTGTGGACATTAACCAGAATGGGATTGCGTTCACATGTGATGCCCCACTCCCATCACCCCCCCTTAGCTTGCTGTCATTGAATGGCTGCCTGAGAGAGCAGCTGGGATTCATTGGGGCGGCATGGTGGCGCAGTGGTTAGCACTGCTGCCTCACAGCACCCAGGGACCCGGGTTCGATTCCCAGCTTGGGTCACTGTGTGGAGTTTGCACATTCTCCTCGTGTCTGCGTGGGTTTCCGGTTGCTCTGGTTTTCTCCCACAGTCTGAAAGATGTGCGGGTTGGGGTGCACTGGCCGTGCTAAATTCTCCCTCGGTGTACCCGAACAGGCACCAGAGAGTGGTGACGAGGGGATTTTCACAGTAACTTGGCTGGAGATCGGGGCGGTCTGCGACAGGGAGGGCCCGGGAATAGTCGGGGGCAGCCACAATCGGGCCGTGGGGAGTGTTGAGGGGGCAGCACTGCGGGGGTCCCGGGCTGGCCAGCGATGGAGCTGACCAGCAAACGGGAGGCTGACAGTTTGGGGCGACTGTGCAGAGGCCCTCTGGTTTCAGACTCCCGGCGGGAATAGTCCCCGTTCCCGGAAATCTAATGAGATTCACGCTGGGGGCCTGTGCAGTGCACAGAGTGTGGGAGATTCCAGTCTGAACTCCCACTGAAAAAAGCACGTGAATTACTCCACTTTTCCCGTGAATTCAACACTTGGAATTTTTTGGGGAGAATTCTTAGAATCTTAGAAACCCTACAGCACAGAAAGAGGCCATTCGGCCCATCGAGTCTGCACCGACCACAATCCCACCCAGGCCCCACCCCCATATCCCTACATATTTTACCCACTAATCCCTCTAACCTACGCATCTCAGGACACTAAGGGGCAATTTTAGCGTGGCCAATCAACCTAACCCACACATCTTTGGACTGTGGGAGGAAACCGGAGCACCCGGAGGAAACCCACGCAGACACGAGGAGAATGTGCAAACTCCACACAGACAGTGACCCAAGCTGGGAATCGAACCCAGGTCCCTGGAGCTGTGAAGCAGCAGTGCTAACCACTGTGCTACCGTGCCGCCTGGTGTTTCACCGCAGTCTAAAGCAGAGTCTGAAAGAAAGATTTTTAAACTCTCGTGTTCATTTTCAAATTCCCCCTTGGTCAGTGCCAGTCCCTCTCGCCTCCGGAACTACAACACTCTGCGATCTCTGTACTCCTCCAGTCCTCTTCAGCTTCTCGATTTTAACTGCTTCACCCTCATTGGCCATGCCTTCAGCTGTCTGAACACTAAATCCTGGAATGTCCTCCTTAAACATCTTCAGTTCTCTTGCTCTCACTCTCCACCTTTGAGACTCTTCTTTACTAGTGTCCTTCTTTGCATCAGTGCCAGGCTTAGTCACACGATCCTGCTTGTGAAGTACCTTGGGAGACTTCACCATGCAAAGGATGCAATGGCGGCACGGCGGCACAGTGGTTAGCACTGCTGCTTCACAGCGCCAGGGGTCCGGGTTCAATTCCGGCCTTGGGTCACTAGCTGTGTGGAGTTTGCGCATTCTCTCTGTATCTGCGTGGGTTTCCTCTGGGTGCTCCGGTTTCCTCCCACAGTCCAGATGTGTAAGTTAGGTGGATTGGCCATGGTAAATTGCCCCTTAGTGTCCAAAGATGGGCAGCTAAGGTGATTAGCTGGATAAATTGCTCTTGGTGCATAGATTAGGTGGATTAGCTATGACGGATGTGCTGGTTGCAGGAATGGGATAGGTGGGTGGGCCTGGGTGTGACGCACTTCAGAGGGTCAGTGCAAACTCGATGGGCCGAATAGCTTCCTCTGCACTATAGGGATGCTATGATTCTATGATAAATGCAAGTTGCTGTTGCAGTTTGGTGGAATCTCCCACAGTTGAAGATTAATCTCACGGACACTCCTTGTCTATATGGACTTTAGTAAAGCGTTTGACAAAGTCCCTCATGGTAGGCTAGTGAAAAAGGTTGGATCCCATGGGATAAAGGGGGAGGTGGCTAGATGGGTGGAGAACTGGCTTGGTCATAGAAGACAGAGGGTGGTAGTGGAAGGGTCTTTTTCCGGCTGGAGGCCTGTGACTAGTGGTGTACCGCAGGGCTCTGTATTGGGACCTCTGCTGTTTGTGATTTATATAAATGATCTGGAAGAAGGAGTAACTGGGGTGATCAGTAAGTTTGCGGACGACACAAAACTGGCAGGACTTGCAGATAGTGAGGAACATTGTCAGAGGCTACAGAAGGATATAGATAGGCTGGAAATTTGGGCAAGGAAATGGCAGATGGAGTTCAATCCTGATAAATGCGAAGTGATGCATTTTGGTGGGAATAATGTAGAGAGGAGCTACACGATAAATGGAAGAACCATAAAGGGTGTAGAGACGCAGAGGGACCTGGGTGTGCAAGTCCACAGATCTTTGAAGGTGACGTCACAGGTGGAGAAGGTGGTGAAGAAGGCATATGGCATGCTTGCCTTTATAGGACGGGGCATAGAGTATAAGAGTTGGGGTCTGATGTTGCAGATGTATAGAACGTTGGTTCGGCCGCATTTGGAATACTGCGTCCAGTTCTGGTCGCCACACTACCAGAAGGACGTGGAGGCTTTGGAGAGAGTACAGAGGAGGTTTACCAGGATGTTGCCTGGTATGGAGGGGCTTGGTTATGAGGAGAGATTGGGGAAACTGGGGTTGTTCTCCCTGGAAAGACGGAGGATGAGGGGAGACTCAATAGAGGTGTATAAAATTATGAAAGGCATAGATAGGGTGAACGGTGGGAAGCTTTTCCCCGGGTCAGTGGTGACGTTCACGAGGGGTCATAGGTTCAAGGTGAAGGGGGGGAGGTTTAACACAGATATCAGAAGGACATATTTCACACAGAGGGTCGTGGGGGCCTGGAATGTGTTGCCGGGCAAGGTGGTGGAGGCGGACACACTGGGAACGTTTAAGACTTATCTAGACAGCTATATGAACGGAGTGGGAATGGAGGGATACAAAAGAGTGGTCTAGTCTGGACCAGGGAGCGGCGCGGGCTAATTGTTCCTTGTTTCTCGTTTCAAGGCTTCATTCTATGATCATCTTGCTGGTGCCAGTACAGAGCGAGACTGCGGATAGTTGGGAACCTGTCTCGGGGCAGGGAATTCATATGGTGTTCGTGGAAGTGGAAATGACTAGGGTTGGGAAGCATTTTCCGATCAGGGCCATTGTGATCTCCTGGACTCGTTTCGATCGCCTCAGGGGGTCGGAGAGGAATTTCCCAGATTTTTTTCCCCCATATTGGCCCTGGGGTTTTTCACTCTGGGTTTTCGCCTCTCCCTGGAGATCACATGGTCTGGAATGGGGGGGTTGGGGGGGGGGTTAATAGGTTGTAATGAACAAAGCATCGTAGCTGTGAGGGACAGCTCGGTGGATAGGATATTGGTATGTAGATAGGCTGGAAAATTGGGCGGGGATCCTGGATTCAGGATTCAATCCTGGACCGGGGAGCGGCGCGGGCTTGGAGGGCCGAAGGGCCTGTTCCTGTGCTGTATTGTTCTTTGTTGTTCTTTAACAATCCGGGGAATAACCTCCCATTTCATCCTCATTGCACTGACAAACAGCAAGAGCCACAGCATTCCCAGAACAGAATGCACCACACCATGGATAGGGAGGTTTCTGGGGTGCAGAGGATTGTGGGTATTGTAGCTGACATTGCTGACTGATTTCCATGGGGGGGGGGCGGGGGGGGTGGTGCAGATGTTCATGTGTCAGGCACGCAGCATGGGAAAGTCATGTTACAGTTCAGTGCTGCCTCAGCCTATCAGAGTAACAATGGAATAAATCTGTCTGTCGCTCGTCTCCACAGAATCATTTGCAAGTTTCAACAATCGCCCATTATGATCTCACCTTTGCAAATCACTATCACATCCACAGTATAGATCAGGGCTAATCAATCTGTATTCACCATATAGCATCGACTCGACAATCTAACACTGCTCAGCCAGCTTCTCCGCTGTTCTTGCCTGCTCCTCCCTCTTGAGGGAGGTCAGTGGCAGTTACCTGCCTTCTCCCCATCCCCCAGTACATTCAACCACTGTTCACCAGCTTGGTGACTACACTCAGCTCTCTCCCCTCTGTATGGAAGTAGTCCAGGGGCCCAAATGCGTATCGAAGCCCCAAATGAGATTCACAGCATTACTTCAGGGATATTTCTGAACTTTGATTCTTGCTTTTTGCTGATGGCACAACTCGATTTCTGGGATAGACAGTATCTTACTCCACATAGTCACTGTAAATGTGGTGAGTTCCCCTGTCACTGGTCAATGTTGTAATGTAGGTAACGCAGCAGCCAATTTGCACACAGGAAGATCCCACAAGCAATAATGACCAGATCATCGGTTTCAGAGAGTTGGTTGAGAGAACAAAGAACAGCACAGGAACAGGCCCTTCGGCCCACCAAGCCTGTGCTGGTCACGTTGTCCTACCTAGACCAACCGCCTGTATTCCTCTATACTCCGCCTGTTCATGTGTCCATCCACATAAGACTTAAATGTCGCTAACGTGTCTGCCTCAACCACCTCACTTGGCAGTGCATTCCAGGCCCCCACCACCCTCTGTGTAAAAAACTTCTCCCCACACATCTCCACTGAACCTTTCCCCCCTTACCTTGAACTTGTGACCCCTTGTAATTGTCATTTTCTGCCCTGGGAAAAAGCTTCCAACTGTTCACCCTATCCACGCCCTTCATAATTTTATAAACTTCTTTCAAGTCACCCCTCAGCCTCCGTCTTTCCAGGGAGAACAATCCCAGTTTATTCAAGATAAATGCAAAATACTGCGGATGCTGGAATCTGAAACAAAAACAGAAAAATGCTGGAAAATCTCAGCAGGTCTGACAGCATCTGTGAAGAGAGAATAGAGCCAACGTTTCGAGTCTAGATGACCCTTTGTCAGAGCTAGTGAAGGGTTATCCAGACTTGAAACTTTGGCTCTATTCCCTCTCCTCAGATGCTGTCAAACCTGCTGAGATTTTCCAGGATTTTCCCAGATTAAGCAATCTTTCCTCATAGTTAATAGATGTACCAGGCAACATCCTGGTAAACCTTTTCTGTACTCCCTCCAAAGCCATCACATCCTTCTGGTCGTGTGGTGACCAGAATTGGACACAGTGTTCCAAATGTGGCCTAACCAAAGTTTTATATAAATACTGGTTCAGGCTACCAGAGAGAAATCCCCCTGCTGTTCTTTGAAACAGTGTCATTTACATCCATCCATAACACCATAAGGTATAGAAACAGAATTAGGCCATTCGGCCCATCGCATCTTCTCCGCCATTCAATCATGGCTGATAAGTTTCTCAATCCCATTCTCCTGTCTTTTCCGCGTAACCTTTGTTCCCCTTACCAATCAAGAACCTATCTATCTCTGTCTCAAATATATTCAATTACCTGGCCTCCACAAAGTTTTGTCCACGTTTAGAGACAGAGAGAAGAAAAAACAGTTGATGATGTTTGTGTTTCTCTTCCCTGGGACATTTCTTTTTCAGCTGCTGCCTCTAATCTGACATTCTGATTTCTCGAAGGATGTGTTCCCGTCCTGCGAATCTGCCCAGTCATGAGGGTTGGGTCCCTCTGCACTGCTCTGATAAAAAAACCCTGTGGTTAATATGCCATCCATCACTTTTTAATCAACAATTATCACACCTCCCCCCCCCTCCCCCCGACTGCTCTTCCCAACTCATTCCGGAGTCGTACTGTGACACACACAGGCCCTGGTTGCAAGCACAAAAATCTAAGGGCGGTGGTACCAAGCCCAGGACCTGCTCTCCGCTGAACCAGTATGACCGATTGTAAGAATTTCTTCTTGTACTGCCCACCTCCCCTCCCACCCTCGCCTCTCTCCGCCTTTCCTAACCCCTCCTCCGCACCTCCCCGACACTCCAGGGCATCTCAATCAAGCTCAGGAATCCGGACAATGATGCAGAAGCCATCGGGCACTGCGTTCCACCCGAAAGAAGTGGTGAGAAATAACTGGCCCAGAAATAAATGACAGCTGAGCTCTCACTTCCCCTCTCTCCGCCGTGAGATAACGCATAATCCATCCTGCATTTGTAATCAGGGACACTGCAGCAATCCTCGGCAACCCTCAACAGCTCCTCTCCCTTCGCTGGAAATAAAAATACTACAGCAGGAGGCTTTTTCAAAAACAAAAATAATTGTGGCTGTCAGATGTTTTGCCCGGAATGGAATTGAACCCCTTTTCCCTCTTCCCAGCCATTGTGACACTTGAGAGCTTTCACTGTGGCTCCGTGGGTCGCACTCTCGCCCCAGAGTCAGGAGGCTGTGGTAAGGGGCGGCACGGTGGTACAGTGCTTAGCACTGCCGCCCACAGTGCCAGGGACCCGGGTTCGATTCCCGGCTTGGGTCACTGTCTGTGCGGAGTTTGCACATTCTCTGCGTGGGCTTCCACCGGGTGCTCCGGTTTCCTCCCACAGTCCAAAAGACGTGCGGGTTAGGGTGCATTGGCCGTGCTAAATTCTCCCTCAGTGTACCCGAACAGGCACCGGGGTGTGGCGACTGGGGGATTTTCACAGTAACTTCATTGCAGTGTTAATGTAAGCCTACTTGTGATGCTAATAAATAAATTTTAATTCTGATGCAAGGCCACCAGCCTGAAGTGTAAATTCTGCCTCTCTACCCGCAGCTGCTGCCTGACTTGCTCAGTGTTTCCAGGGCTTTCTGTTTATGTTTCAGATTTCCAGCTGTATGTTTGCTTTTGTGGAGGTCATGGTCGGGTCTCTAGGTTAACACTCAGGCGCTGCATTGTGGGAATGAGACATTAAACTGAGAACCTGCCTGTCACAAACGGAATGGAAAGATTCCCCACAGTCACTATTCCAAAGAATAAAGAACAATACAGCACAGGAACAGGCCCTTCAGCCCATCAAGCCTGCACCGATACACAGTTTCTATCCCGATGTTCACCTCTCGTTCATGTGTCCATCAAGATGCACCTCGAACGTTGCCAACCTGCCGGCTTCCACCACCTCCACTGACAGCACGTTCCAGGCACCCACCACTCTTTGGGGGCACGGTGGCACAGTGGTTAGCGCTGCTGCCTCACAGCTCCAGGGGTCCGGGTTCGATTCCTGGCTTGGGTCACTGTCTGTGTGGAGTTTGCACGTTCTCCCCATGTTTGCGTGGGTTTCCTCCGGGTGCTCCGGTTTCTTCCCACAGTCTGAAGGACGTGCTGGTTAGGGTGCATCGGCCGTGCTAAATTCTCCCTCAGTGAACCCGAACAGGTGTCGGAGTGTGGCAACTAGGGGATTTTCACAGTAACTTCATTGCAGTGTTAATGTAAGCCTACTTGTGACATTAATAAATAACCTTTAAAACTTTAAAAATCTGTACCAGTGCACATCTGTACCAGCTCACACCTGTACCAGTGCACATCTGTACCAGCTCACACCTGTACCAGTGCATATCTGTACGGCTCACACCTGTACCAGCACACATCTGTACCAGCTCACACTTGTACCAGTGCACATCTGTACCTGCTCACATTTGTACCAGTGCACATCTGTACCAGCTCACACCTGCACCAGCACACATCTGTACCAGCTCACACCTGTACCAGCACACACCTGTACCAGCACACATCTGTACCAGCTCACACCTGTACCAGCACACATCTGTACCAGCTCACACCTGTACCAGCACACATCTGTACCAGCTCACACCTGTACCAGTGCATATCTGAACAGCTCACACCTGTACCAGTGCACATCTGTACCAGCTCACACCTGTACCAGTGCACATCTGTACCAGCTCACACCTGTACCAGTGCACATCTGTACCAGTTCACACCTGTACCAATGCATATCTGTACAGCTCACACCTGTACCAGTGCATATATGTACCTGCTCGTGACGCCTACTCGTGACGCTAATAAATAAACTTTAACTTTAAACTTTTTGTAGAATTATTAACCAGGAAGGAGTCGGTGCCCTCAGTAAGGAGGGGAGACGATCAACAGGGAAATGTATCACTCTGAAATTCAGTGGCGTCATTACAGTGCACTCTGCTGACCAGACGAGTAGTTACCCCGCAAAAAATTATGAATGACAAACTCAGTGCAAATCCAACTCATTCATGGGCTATTGCCACTGTGTGTGTATTCTCTATTCATTTTTTAAGTTAATATCTGTGGATATTTTGGTCTCTAGGTGCTTTAAGCATTCTTTGAGAATGAGGAGCTTTTACCAGACTAATATCACCTAGCAATCCTTCACGATTACCCTGGATTCCCCAGGAATAAAAGGTAAATCTCCTGGACACTGCATCGCTCAAACCCTGGAGAAAAATCAAAGCAAGCATTAAGAGTAATTGTGGATTTTTAAAAAAAGAAAGATCTTTGAACACTTTGTTTATTAAGAATAAAAATATTGGCAATGGAGAAGGAGAGGCTGTTTGACCATCAGTCATAGAATCATAGAATCCCTGCTGTACAGAAGGAGGCATTCGGCCCATCAGGTCTGTACCGATCACAATCCCACCCAGGCCCTATCCCCATAACCCCACACATTTACCCTGCTAATCCCCCTGACACTAAGGGGCAATTTAGCATGGCCAATCAACCTAACCCGCACATGGTGGCACAGTGGTTAGCATTGCTGCCTCACAGCTCCAAGGACCTAGGTTCGATTCCCGGCTTGGGTCACTGTCTGTGTGGAATTTGCACATTCTCCTCATGTCTGCGTGGGTTTCCTCCGGGTGCTCCGGTTTCCTCCCACAGTCCAAAGATGTGCGGGTTAGGTTGATTGGCCATGCTAAGTTGCATCTTAGTGTGCTGGGATGCTTGGGTTAGAGTGAGTAGCAGGGTAAATATGTGGGGTTACAGGGATAGGGCCTGGATGGGATTGTTATCGGTGCAGACTCGATGGGCTGAATGGCCTCCATCTGCAAGGTAGGGTTTACATGGTTATATCTTTGGGCTGTGGCAGGAAACCCACACAGACACGGGGAGAATGTGCAGACTCCACACAGACAGTGACCCAAGCCGGGATTCGAACCTGGGTCCCTGGCGCTGTGAGGCAGCAGTGCTAACCACTGTGCCACCGTGCCGCCCTTTACCTTTGCCACCGCTTTCTTACCTTTACTTGCCGCTTTGCCATTCGCTGCACTGTTTCCTCCATTTTTTTAAATGAGGCGCGGTTTAACTTAGTCCAGTTCCCCAACAAGCCTGACACCAACAGAGAGTGATGATGTGGAGATGCCGGCGTTGGACTGGGGTAAACACAGTAAGAAGTTTAACAACACCAGGTTAAAGTCCAACAGGTTGAGGTGAGTCTCACCTGAAGAAGGGGCTGAGAGCTCCGAAAGCTTGTGTGGCTTTTGCTACCAAATAAACCTGTTGGACTTTCACCTGGTGTTGTTAAACTTCTTACCAACAGAGAGAGCAACATTTGCAGCTGATCTGACCTCTCAGCAATATCTCAACATGAATCCTCACATCTGACGGGCACTCTGGACAAATACAGCAGGTGCTTTGTGCAAAAACAATCTGCGAATATCAATGCGATGAGTCCTCCCTTAATCTGTTTGTTTGTGGTGTTGTCTGAGGGAGGAATGCTGATCAGGAACCTGAGGAAACTTTCTGTTGCCTTTGTGTCGGCAACATAACCTGGGATATTATTCAGAGCCGCTCCCACTCTGGTTTGAATTGATTTGATTTATTATTGTCACATGTATTAGCATACAGTGAAAAGTATTGTTTCTTGCACGCTATACAGACAAAGCATACTGTTCATAGAGTACATAGACAAGAAGGAAAGGAGAGAGTGCAGAATGCAGTGCTACAGTCACAGCTAGGGCGTAGAGAAAGATCAGCTTAATGCAAGGTAGGTCCATTCAAAAGTCTGATATCAGCAGGGAAGAAGCTGTTCTTGAGTCGATTGGTACGTGACCTCAGTCTTGGGCCGAAATTCTCCCAAAATAATTCTGTGTTGAATTCATGTGAAAACTGGAGTAATTTACACTGTTTTTCATCAGTGGGAGTTCAGGGAAGAATCTCCCAGACTCTGTGCACTGCAGAGATCACTGGCAAGTATATCATTAAAAATCAGTGGGCGGGTTCTATTCCCACCCAGTCAGCTGGCAGCAGCGGGTTGAGAAGGCCATTACGCCTGCGCCA
Source organism: Mustelus asterias (assembly GCF_964213995.1). Taxonomy (NCBI): domain Eukaryota; kingdom Metazoa; phylum Chordata; class Chondrichthyes; order Carcharhiniformes; family Triakidae; genus Mustelus; species Mustelus asterias. The sequence goes on along the minus strand of NC_135813.1, from coordinate 3,350,969 downwards.
ATCTGTCAGCGCCGCGATCGGCATATGTGCCATGGTCCCGGTCTGCTGGCCAGCTCGATCACTGGTCAGTCCCACAACCCCCGCATCGCCGGCCCTCCACCCCCCACGGCCTGATCGCTGGCCCCCCGACCATTCCCAGGCCAGCCCCGAACCTCCCCCCTCCTGGCCCACCCTGATCTCCAGTCGCCCCCTCGAGTCCCCCAACCGACGGTGCAGACCCCTCCTGCAGAACCGACCTCCCCCCGCCCCAGCAGGCTGACCCCCCCCTACCCCGAAGGCCAGCCCTAATCGCTGACCTCCCTCCTTCCCCCACCGATCCTGACTGCAGAGTGGCAGCGGGACCCTCCCACCCTCACCCCGATTGCCCCACCCCATTTGCCCTGCCCCTTTGCACTGCCCATGCACGGTGGGCAGTGCCAAGGTGCCCCCTTGGCATTGATACTTTGCCCCTTGGGCAGTGGCAGAGGGCCAGGCTGACATTGCCAGATGCCAATGCCCAGGCGGAAATCCAGCGCTGGGAGACGCTAGTGGGGCGCGAACACTCGGGCAAACCCCACGAATTGGCCGTGCGAGAATCTCCCGGCGTGATGGGAGAATCTCTTTGGTTGCCTGAGTGTAGGTAGATCCTATTTCTATATATATATATATATATTTATCTTATGCAGATCTTCAGATAAGATCCTGCGGGAATTTGTTAGTGTGGATGCTGCTGGGATGTTTCTCCTTGTGGGACAGACTTGTGGGACAGTTTAAAGTAAGACTGAGATGAGGAAAGGTTTCAGAGCATGATCGAGACGGGGTCATTGGATATATTTTTAAGACCATAAGACATAGGAGCAGAATTAGACCACTCGGCCCATCGAGTCTTCTCCGCCATTCAATCATGGCTGATAGTTTTCTCATCCCCATTTTAAGGTGGGCTAGATAGATTCTTGAAGAATGAGGGAATCAAAAAGCATCAAGATAGTGGCAAGATCAGATCAGCCATCATCTTATTGAATGGCAGAACAGGTTTGAGGGGCTGAATGGCCTCCTCCTCTGTTTGGGAGAGATGGAAGCAGCGTTAAGGAATGTCTAATGACCATGGCCGGGATTCTCTGGTCTCGCACGCCCCGCCACTGCAGCCGCGAGAATGGAGAACTTGGCGCTGAGCCAAATCTCCATTCACTACAGCGGGACTGGAGAATCCCAGCCACGGGCAGGTTGGAGAATTCTAGCCCGGATCAAATATTGGATTAAGCCAGAGAGACTCTCAACATAACGACCAAAGAGTAGAGATTATCATCATCATAACGTATAGAACCTTACAGCACAGATGGAAGCCATTTGACCCAATGTGCCTGTGTTGTCCCTTTGAAAGATCTATCCTATTGACCTCTCTCCCCTTGTTTCCCCTTAGCCATTGGGAGTGTTCACAAAAAGGCAAACAAAGTTACTCTTAGCCCTACTTAACATAGATACTCAGCCATCTATACGAATGCAATCTGGAGATACTGAGGAACAAGACACAATCAATTCTGCCATTCTTTCACAAAATCACTGCCCATCTCCAAACATCATTACATGATTTGATTTGATTTATTACTGTTACATGTATTAACATACAGTGGAAAG